>NC_067474.1:50476389-50838264 GCF_947179515.1 Apodemus sylvaticus | reverse complement strand
TTATAAGTGGAACCTTATGAATCTGAAAAGCTTCCATAAGTCAAAGGATACACACTGTCATTAGCACAAATCAGCTGCATACAGATTCACTAACTGACACCACAGTGGGTTAATATCCAAAATATATAAAGAACTCCAGAAGTTAGACTCCAACAAACAAATAACACAATTAAAAAGGGGGTACAGAGTTAAGCAAAGAATTCTCAACAGAGGAATCTACAATGGCTGAGAAGCACTTAAACAGATGCTCAACATCCTTAACCATCAGGGAAATAAAAATCAAAACAACCCTGAGATTCCACCTTGCAACACTCAGAATGGCTAAAATCAAAACTCAAGTGACAGCACATGTTGGCAAGGATGTAGAGAAAGGAACAGTCCTTCTTTGCTGGTGGTACTGCAAACTTGTACAACTATACTGGAAATCAATCTGGTAGTTTCGCAAAAAATCGGAAATAGTCCTACCTGAAGACCCAGCTGTACCACTCCTGGGCATATACCCAAGATGTTCCACCATACCACAAGGACATGTGCTCCACTATGTTCCTAGAAGCTTTATTCACTGTAGCCACAAACTGGAAGCAACCTAGATGCCCCGCAAATGAAGTCTAGATAGAGAAAATGTTTTCATTTATACATTGGGATACATTTCAGCTATTAAAAACAAGAACATCATAAATTTTTACAGGCAAATGGATGGAACTAGAAAATATCATACTGAGTGAGGTAACCCAGACTCCAAAAACATATATTGTATGTACTCACTGATAAGTGGATATTAGCCATGAAATACAGAATACCCATGATACACCACATACACCCAAAGAAGTTAAACAAGAAGAAAGGCCCAAGTGAGGATGCTTGACTATCACTTAGGGGGGCAATAAATAGTCATAGGAGGCAGATGGAGGAAGGCTGGGAGAAGGGAGGAGGAGGGAAAGAGAGGGTCAGGATGAAGTGTGGAAAGATATAGAAGAAAGTCCTAGAGAGCCAAGGGAACCAGGTTTTAAGCAAGTAATTTAGACATAAACACAACCCTGTAGTTTGATTGCAAGTGAGTGTAGCAATAGGGATAGTATCAATAGTATTGTGTTCAAATTGTCTGTGTTGAGAAGCAATGGGACATTTAGGAATGATTTTATCAGTTTTGATAATTGGAATGGTAATAATACTGAACAATTTAGGAGGCTGTTCTGAAATCAGGATAACAATGTGTACTCTGCAATTAGCACAGTGGGGGGCACAAACGGGAGACTGTTACTGTCACTGACATTTAGATCTACTCTGCTGCTTGTGTTCCAGGAGCCACGTGCTGGCTTTGGTTTGAGGAATTATGAGTAATGATTACAAGCTTTCATTTTCTAGGCTCCTATCTAATATATATCTTTATGATGTTTAAAACCCTGAACTCTGTGTTGAGATAGTGAAGGTTCAAACCTTCAGTACTATGTAAGCAGCTTTATATCCTTGACAAAATTACTTGACTTTTTTCTGTAACTGTTTTCTCGATGATCAAATGAAGATACTATATATGTTATAAATTAAAAGAACCAAACCTTGTTTTCTTAAATTTCCAGAATGTAAAGGTATTCGGTACTGAGAGGCTATTATGTGAATGAAATCAACAAATTTTGAGCTTTTCTGCAAGACTGAAATATTCAAATGAGACTTAAATTCATCCTGATACCATAAGCGGCATCAAATGGGAACTGAATAAATTCAAGGATATAGACAGGAGCCTAAGAATAAACTATTTTTCTTGTTGTTGTTGTAAGGTGTGCATACTCTACACAGAGAGAACACAACTTCATTTGCTAAATAAGAGGTAGACAGTGATACTATGATACCATTCCCAAGATGCCACGCATTATTACAATCCTGAACCAGAAGCTTCCTGATAAAGATACTGCAGTGACAGGGCTCCTCTTCTCAGTGAAGTTGATCAGTCTCTTTTCTTAGAGAAGGGCTAACAAGGGTTAGTCTTGCATGATGCTAAGGACAGAATGTTCCTTTCTCCGAAATGCTGAAGTGTGCCCTCCGCAAACAAGCACGTTGAAAACCTAGCCTCTAATATCATGGTACTTGGAAATGAAGCCTTTGGGAAGTAAAGAGGGTTAGATCCCATGATCCAATTGGCTCTCCTAGGAGGAATAAGGAACTCTGTTTAAACACACTGAAGAAATAGCACTCATGGACACACTTACAGAAATGCTGCTTTTAAGTCGAAAAGACAGCCTTCACCAGTAATAAAACTAGAACACTGATCTTAGATGTCTAGCTTTTAGAACTGTGAGAAATAATTTTCTGATGTCAAGGGAACCCAGGGTATAACATTTTGTTATATACCTCAACCCTGAGTATTTCCCTCACTTGTCCCAAAATTGCATTATATAGTAAAAGAGTAAATACAAAAATATATTACAAGCCACAATGAACAGCTTCCACTCATTGTCCTAAGATGTTTCCTTAGTTATAAAGGATGAAATAAATGCAAAATCTTCTTAAAGAAACAAGATGTGATAAATGCAAGATGTTTTATATCAAGAAATAGATAGACAGACAGATAGATAAACAGATAACTATAGGACATCTTGCATTTATCTCATATATATATGGTAAAGCTTCCACAGATACCCAAATAAAGGAAACATCTCCCTTCTGCCTCCACATTCTTTGCTACGGTATGTTTTATTAAGATTTGAAGAAAACACTTTTCTTCATCTGTCAATTTTTGCCTAAATATTCCACAAAACATTAATAAATGGGACAACATCTTTATCTTTTGCCCATAGCACCATTATCTAAATATAAATATAATGCAATAGTACTATGGTATTATATATTTAAAGAATAGTTCATAATATGTGCTGCTAGAAATGTCAACTACATTTTTTTGTGGAATGTTCATATGTCAGTTTAAATTCAATGCCATATGTGTTTTTAATCTTTAAAACTTTATCATTTAAATATTGTGGTAGTAGTATTTTACATGAGATTTATTGCCAGTAATAATTTCAGGGTACAGTATGATTTTTCTTCAATAAAAATTTCAGGGTACAGTACAATGCTTTCAACTATATGCACCAAATGGTGCATTTCTACAATTTTCTTTCAAAAAAGGTTTATTGTTCAATTTAAATGTGTGTGTGTGTGTGTGTGTGTGTGTATCAGCAAGTGATTTCAGGTACACATTGATGCCAGAAGAGGGCCTTGAATTCTGTGAGGCTTAAGTTAACCACTGAGCCATCATTCTAGCCACATCTTAATAATTTATTTACATAACTGAAATGCATAACTTCTCCATATTTGCATATGGGTAACAAGATGAAAATAAACAATGAAAAATTACTTATAACTGTAAATCCATTGTGGCCTGAGCCTCAACCTCTTCAACTGACAGCTCAGCCTTTCATATTCTGAGGGGAATAATGGCAGGAAACCAAGATCATGTCTTTAATTAGAATAGAAAAAATGAACTCTTTTAATATTCTTGTGGGACAAGTAGGGACCAAGAAAATTGTGTAAAATGAAACTTACTGCAAATTGTCATACCATTTAATTCTGCATTCATCTTTTGCCTGTAGCACCATAGTCTAAATATAAATATAACCTGAATAACCAAAAAATGTTTGTTCCTGAATGATAGAAATGAGCAAGACACTTAAAAGTGCAGGTTTCATAATAGAGCAGGTATAGGTTTCGTAAGTACTTATTTATGACAAAATAGCTTCGTTATCTTTGGCAAATTTGCATAAGCATTAATTTTCCTGTCATCTGAGAACAAGAGCATCTCTAAATTGATGTACATAAAATCACAGGGCAAAACAGTTACTTGTCACTCCATTATCACTACGGTTTGCTCTATATGGGATTCTTCACCAGGCGTCAAGGAACCCAAACTGTAAAGCACAGTCCACCATCCTTGCTTTCCTTGTTCACGATGGTGTCGGAGATATTAGTAATCAAGGAATACGTTTAACATGTAACAAAGTCATATCTTAATAGGATAACTGCTTTGCTCCTGGGGGAGTAAACCCAAGTACAGCAATCTTGAAGAATGAAAATTAGAAGTCAGGCTACATGAAAACAGGCATACCATCTATGCAGAACACTACTTTCACTTTTCAAAGAATGTGAAGAAACACACCCACTGGAAGGACGCCATAGCTACAATCTGGAGTTGGATTCTGTAGGATCTGATGGTGCTTTTGTGGCTCAAGTGTTTTCCTCAATGCAGCAGATAGATATTTAGATATTTAACATAGTATTTAAGGGATGGTATAACTCTTCCAAACCAGAGGTTGGCTTTTCTTGTTCTTTCACCTGTTAAAGTGAAATGTGAAAGTCGATTGGGGAAGAGAAAAGGTGTGGCTTTCATTTCCTTTCATTTTGCATAAAGAATAGCAGGTGTGCTTAGTTTTTCGCCCATCCAGAATATTGCAGAAAATTTATTTTCACAGGAGGGGTGAATGGATGTTTATTGGAGGTAGGCAGTAAAGATGCAGGTTTTTCAAGTGGCTGCAGGTGCTTAAATGTTTGTCAAGAATACTCTGCTATTTGATTATCACTGCTCCTCACACATTCTGTAATTCCAAGCTCAAGACAAATAAGAATACTCCTGTCCTTGTAGTCTCAGGCACTATGTAGCTGCCTTGGAACAATCCACTAAGTATGCATGTAAATGACCTACTTTAGTTTTGAAAAGAGGCATTAGTAATAGTTTGCATGTCAACAGTAGCCAGGAAGACCTCCTCAGTCCAGAACCTTTTTGGAGAGCTGTATGTTCAACAAAGGAATAATTTTATCTTTGTAATCCACATCCAGTCCAGTTTTGTTAATTGAAAGATCTATACAATGAAAGGATTGCCTTTCCTGAAACTGTTCATTATAATCCGTAGTTCCAATTCAGTATCCACAACAGTCACTTATTAAAGAAAGAAAACAATTGCAGTTCAAAAAAAGGACCAAACCTTATGACCAGAGTACAATTCACAGATAACCAAGTTCAAAACCAGGTTAACAACCCCCACTTAAAACATTACAAAAATGTTGGTGTCCAACACCAACACACCCTAGCATATCAAACTTAAACTAGTTGCATTCTTATTTCCAACTGCTTAGCATTGCTCCGGTTTCACTCATCCTTCACCTAGACTCCCTCCCCAGGTAGGTTAATTTCTAGGTCTTCCTTTCACTGCACAAGAAGGAAAGTCGGCATTGAACTCAAACAGGCAGAGTCTGTTGTTGCAGCGTTGTTCCTTAAGCAGCGGAGCAACTAGCTTGTGGTTCAGGCAATTTCCCTGGTGGATCCATCATCCCCAAACTCAGGAAGAATCTCAGGAAGTGATTCTGCCTGGTAGTCTCACACAGGATTCAACACTGACTCACTCCAGAAACTCAGAAATGCACCCATGCTTTCAGAATGACGCTCAGCCCTGAATACTGTATGGTTGTTACTTCATCCTTACCTTGACATGTTTTGTCAATCAGGCAATGAATAGCGTTGTTGCAGCTCCTAACAACACAAGTTTCTTCTTTTGCTCAAAATCCTGGTCCCTTTCACTATCGCAACCTATAGTTCCTCCTCCAAGCGCTCAGATACTGTGTTTTCTTATTCTCAGCCAACCAGCTTCAAACTCAACTGGGAAAGGAGCACTCAAAATACCCTGGATCTTGAGAGAAGATGCTCTTGTGGAAACAGCGGGGGAGTGGCGCACGTCCCTCCTGCAAAGGCTCCTAGCGCCATCTCTATGCAGTATCACTTTTCGCTTTCTGTCACTATCCACAGAGATTTCGGAAAGAGAACCTCTCAGGCACCCAATCTTTGCAGTACTTGGGAAGCAGAATAATTGCAGCAAAGCGTTGCTGAACTTGAACGCGGCGGATAAAAAACAATCAGGGCTCCCAATAAAAGAACAAAATAAAACAATCAAGAAAATGTCGTGGCAAAACTTTACTTTCCGTTTTTCCATTAGAAATGATTTCCTGCTCTCCAGTCGAAGCAAGACAAACTTCCACAGGATGGATTCTTCGCAGGGACTTGTGGAGGATCTCTGACTTCTTCATAGAATAAAGACTATCCGGTTTAGCGGGCTCAGCTGTGCAGTTGCCAGGCATCCCTGCTGTAAGGACAAAGTAAGTTGCAGTAGGAACTACCAGGAGACATACGCCAACAACGCTTCTTGCCAAAATATTAGAAAGGGAAACTAAATGGGCTGAATCTCCAGGCTTCTTTCCCCCCCCCCCTTTTCTCCACTGAGTATTTTGCTCGCTACAATCCAGTTTTTAATAAAAGCATAAAACCTGAAATTTGTCCTGATCCAAAAACTGCCCAATAGAAGTCCCTGAACAGTTTTTTTCTTTGTTGTTTGTTTTTTGTTTTTGTAAAGGCATCTAAGTGAACTTCAGGACCTCTTTGAGACAAGTTACACCAGGGAATGGGCATAAGGGAAGGCCGCAAGATTCTGTTCCAGAAATGACTTCCAGACTCCTCCGTTAAAAGGATGTCAAGGAGCCCCTTGCTCCTTAGTAAGGTGCTGCAGGCACTTCAATCCTCCACCGAAGAAAGGGAGCTGGTGCCTCCGAAGGCTGGTAATGGGAAGTGTCTGAAGTCCTGCTATCTCCAGGTTCAGGGTACCTGGAGAAGTGCTGACCTCAGGGAACAGCTAGAAGTGGAGACTCGAGACAGGGCGGGGAGATGGGAGGTGACAAATTGTACAAGAGGGCTCCATTAACTGGAAAGGAGGGACGATGTCGCCATCCTTCCCATTCTGGGAACCCCTGGTGAAGGCTCTCTTCTGGCTCTCGCCTGTGGCCTGGGGCCGCGATCGCGAGGCTGGGCGTGCGTGTTGGTACGCGCGCGCGGGGGTGCGCGTGTGAGCGGTGCGTGTAAGCCGGGCGTGTGTGCGCGCAGTCCGCGCGCTGAGTGTGGCCGCCGGGACCCAGCAGCCCGCCGCCCGCCCGGTGTCCCTCCTTCCCAGATCTTCAGCCACCTTCTCCGGGGCCTTCCACCACCCATCCCTTGGCTTTGTGGCCTCCTCTCAAAGTTTCCTTGGCGCAGAAGCTTAGCGCAACGGCTGGAGCCAAGACACCGTGGTGGTGGAGGGCGATCCTCGGCGTGGCTCGGCTGCCAGCACCTGCTCTGCACCGAACTCGCCTGAGCGCAGGTTTTCTTCCCACTTGGCGGGAGCAGGGGGAGGGGTGGGGTGGCGAAAATCAGAGAGGAGCCCCAGCTCCTGACGGCAAACACAGCTTGGTTACCCAATACATTTGTGGGGTCACGGAAGAAAACTGGATCCGCAGCCAAGTTGCCTGAGCGGGGACAGGGGAGGTTTCCACGGCCATCCAAGGTTGTCCCTTATCAGTCTCCACCAGAGTGAGGGTTTGGAGACACCTAGACTGCCAGGGCTTTAGAACCGACATTCCCTCTCTGACCCCTTTGAAAGGATAAGCTAACAGAGCCGAGGCAGGAGGACGCCTGAAAGAAGCCCGGGACTCCTGTGAGCTTCATCCTCCTTGGTTTTGGATTTTAAGGACACGAAGGGGCAAAGACAACATGATAAGGTAAGAGACCGCAACCCATCTGCTTGAATCTCCTGAAAGAATAACTTAAAATAGATGCTGGGTTGCGGCGGGGGTTAAGGTAAGTTACATGGACCCCCCCTCCCCCGGCTGTTGTCACGCAGCTGCACAACCCGAGTGAATGGCTCCGGGCTGGGAAGTGGAAGACCAGCCGGTGCAGATGGTTGAGAACCGGTCGGCAAAAGGGAGTGTCCGATCCGCACACTTCTGGATACCTATTGGGAACTGCATCTGGAACTGGGTCTTCTGTCCACACTGATTTACATCTGGGCTTGGCTCTTGTTTGGTTTTTATTTTCTATTCTGGTGAGGTGTTTCTCTAGCTCCTCATCCTTGCGATAGGGAGCTATGGGCCCGGGTCTTGGCAGTTGAATCGGTTGGCAGGTGAGGACGGAGCAGGCAGCCGGGATGCAGGGCTGGGGAAGCGCATACCGTGGCCGGGTCCGCTCCTTGTAGCCGGCGTCGGAGCCCGGGCGCCGCGGGTAGGCTGCGGTTCGCTTGGCCTCCGCTAGAGGCTCCCAGCGGGCGCGGCGGAGCCGGTGGGTGTGGGGGCGCCGGGCGGCGGAGGGGTTGCTCAAAGAGCGAACCCGGTGGCTGAGACGGCGCAGCATAGGGGGTCCAACCCAGCCTGGGCCGGAGACCTGAGCCCGAGTCCCCGGGCACAACCCAGCTGGGCGCCCCGTCTCTGGGAGGCGAGTCGGAACCCAGGCTGTGCTTTGGAAAGCGGTGCGGGGAACCAGAGCCACTTCAGGGATGCGAACATAGTCAGCGCCCTGAGGGCAGCCCCAGGAGGTAAAGCATCTCTCTCTCTCCTCTCTCCCTCTCTCTCCTTCCAACCCAACCCATGGTCTTCTTGAGCTGGTACAGAGATGGAAACCAGGGAAAGGTGGGAGGTAATCCGTGAGGTCCCTGTCTAAGGTGCCTTTCCCTTTTTTCTCTGGCTTTCTGGGGATTGTACATTCAAACTCACCCTTGTTTTCGCCTGCTACTCTGGGCATTTGTTTCCTTTAAAGGGAAGTTTTTAAAATATTTTTTCTACTTAATATAATTTTGTTGGCAGATAGTGCCCAGTGGCTGGCTGTCACTAATTGCTCGGAGCTCAGGAAGGCGATCTGCTAGGTCCCCTCTAAGCTGCTGTGGACCAGGGTGCAAAATCCCATGGATGGGGTGTGGTGAAGAAAATAAGAGTACCACACCCTCTGCTCTCCCTCCCCTTTCCTCTTCACCTGCTTGTGAAGTCGCCCCATTTGGCCTTTTACTGAGCTCCTAGCCCAAGGGACTGACTGTCTCCGAGAAGAGAGGAAAGCTGCTTTAAGACTTGGAGAGTGGGGAAAAGGATGAGTAGGAATTCATCCCCAGAACATCAAGGGGAGGAAAAAGGGTGAAGTTGAGGAACTAGAGGAGGTGGGGTTGGGTTGTTGGGAAAGGGCCTTGAGTTCAGATTATTCGTGGAAGCAAGATTCCTCACATTTCACAGTGCCTCTGACATTTTCTACTATTCTTAAAATACAAATCTCTCTGTTAAGTATTCACTTGGCCATAGTGGACACTGGATATATTTAATTGTAGTGTATAAGTAACACAAAACGTAAATAAATATTTAAGATATTGTGTGTACTTGGTGAGAATATCTTATCTGTGTCAGAGGGCTGAAAATATGTTTTCCTGTGTGCTGTGTGAAGTTTGTGCTTATCACGTGTGGTCATTTTCTACTCTAATGCAATTTTAGAGTGTACTGAGGGTGGTCATTACAGCTCTTGAGATATTAACCCTTTTCTGGAATAATACTCAAAGAACAGGGGAAAGATGGATCATTGTACTCTAGGAATAATGAATACAAGCCAAGACCCAGATATAAGATACTGGGCCACAAGATGAAAATGAGAAAAAAAATGTTTTCAGAGCTAAGAAGCAATGGTTAACATTTAAAATAGAAATCTTTCTCAGGGTGCTCTCAACATCTTTATGAGTGTATATCATTTTCAATACAGCTGATGTTCAAGGCAGACAATGCTGAAGCTCTTCTGGCTAAAAGCCAGCATATATATGTGTGGGGAGAGTGCCAGGCATTTCACCTTAAAGTTCTTAAGTGAAGACACTGTCTATTGATGAAGTTGTTTGGTTATCATTCATGTGGAAAGCATCCATTATTGACCTATTGATTAATCTAAACATGGAACTTAATTTTTATAATTGTAATTTAATGTCAATGGAACATAGAAAATGTATTATGGCATGTTTGTTACACACTATCACCTGGGGAACATTTATATAAAGATTTCTTACCATGGTCCCCAGGAAAAAAATGGGATAGTTCTTAAATATATTGCTTTAGGAATTTATGAGGATAAAATATTATCAGTACTAGTCTATATAGTTATGTGCACAGGCAGCCACGACACAATGTATTTGTATTATTAACCAAAGTAAATTAAAATTTTGAGTTCAATTAGGTTTCTGAAACACACGAAAAGAGAAAAGATTGTTTTAAATTATAAAAATGTGTTTGAGTTTTAAAATGCCTCATGTTATATAAAAATTTATTGAATCAAACAAGTGACTCTATTTTGCAATCTCAAATTAAGTCTTGAGGCACCATCTCTAAAATATTTTCCCCTTAGTAAAGGGGATTGTAGAAAAGTCCAAATACTAAATACTTCCAGGAATGCTCTGGAGCTGAAAATGGCCTGGGTCTGATGAAACTTCATGTGTGGAATAAGAACTGATGGGAAGTTGTCACAAATTAATTGGCTTGATGCTTCAATTAAAAACTGATTATTATTTGGCTCTGGTCGTCACTATGGCTGATTTCCTTTGGTCTCCAGATATTCTGGGAAAGGACTCTAGGTGGAAATATTTTCCTGCAGTACAGGGAGAAGCAGTCACTATATGCAGACAGGCTTGTCAGTTACTGATTCTCCAATCTGGTTGGTTTTTATCCACACGACAAAATGTTAGATAGGAAGGACAATCAATTTCCTGACTTTATGTGAACATTTGCCTCGTTTTAAAGCCCCCAATCTAACCTGTTTATATAGTGGTGAGATGATACATCACCGAGCACATCCCTTTATGACTTAGGGGTTACTTCAGCATTGCGAACTTTAAAATCTGGTTAAACATAAAACCCTATATAATCCTAAAAGAAAAAAATGCAGTTTGAAAATGGTATTTGATAAGTAAATAAAAGTAGAACAACACAGACAGTTAAGTCCTGCATCTCAGGCTTGCCTTTCCCACTGAATTCACCATTGTAATCTCAAGTTATTAGTTTATGTATAAGATTATTTTCTTCAAAATAACAAACTTGCTAGATATTTAACAGTTAGTAGATCTTAACTCATTTTTAGATAGGTGGTAGTCATTTAGATGTCCTTGTCATCTGGCATCAACTCCCTTGGTTTTGCTTCTGGGAAGCAAAGAAGGATGAATGGTTAGTGGGCAAGAACAGGCTGCTGTGGAGCTTGTGTCTTTCTATTTCCATTGTTGTGGCCACTGTATCTAAATGTGCCCTGTTCATCCTGAGCAGATGGCTATTGGCAGTTGGCAGTGAGTACATCTGTCCTGAACAACTTTCAGGAAACTTTAATTCCATCCAAGCATATGTATATGTGTGCTTGGACGGAATTAAGATTTCCCATATATATATATATATATATATATATATATATATATATATATATGGGAAATCTTATATATATATATATATATATATATATAAATATGTATATATATATATATATATATATATGTGTGTGTGTGTGTGTGTGTGTGTGTGTGTGTGTGTGTATGTGTGTGTGTGTGTGTGTATGTGTATGTATGTGTATGTGTATGTGTATGTATATGTATATGTATATGTATATGTATATATATGTGTGTGTGTGTGTGTGTGTGTGTATCTTCCATTAAAGTCAAGTAAGTTACTCAATATCAATGAACAGCTTTAAGGCTTTAAGGCATTTACCTTGTGGACTTCTGTTCAAAAGTTTAGATCTGTAACTAAACTCAAGCCTTATGCAACATTTTAGTTTTTACAGTATAATTGGCAGTAGAAAATCTGATATTTTTTTCCCTCTGTCCTATTTCGTTTTAGTGATTTTGGTGCCAGCACTGTTAGTCCTAAGTCTTTATTTCCTTAAATGAGGTAGCAAAAAACTAGTAGAGACTGATGATTTTTGCATTCAAATAGGATTCTGGAATTTCATTGAAATAATTACATAGTCCTTTGAAAAATTATGAAGACCACTACGATTTGTAACTGGAAAACAATTTGCTGTGTTTCCTAGGCACATTCACCGGTTAATATTAAGCACAGCCGAGCTGTAATTGGAAGTCAGATATCATTTCCTTCTGAGCTTTGGATTTACTGTCAATATGAGTCTATTTTCATTATAAAATGAGTAAGACTAAATGCAAGCTTAAGAATCTAGGCTAGGAACAAATTGCATTTTGTTTCAGATAACAGAACATAATACCAATCAGTCTATGAAGAGAGAATTATCATCATTACAAAATTAATAACTAAATTTTAGCATGGCAGAACTATATGCAGAAATTTATATTTCCGAGCACATTCCAGATTCTAGACATGGCACTACAGGATTTGTGAAACGGATTCTAAATTGAACTGAATAAAAGGACTTTGTGTCTTCATGCAGTTTCATTTTAATATAATGTAACTATGGTTAGCAGCAAGGTATCTTATCTAGTAACCAGCATGAAAGGAAATAGTAAGCATAAGTGTATTACTCCTGGTGTGCCCTGGGAGGGAGCAACAGTGCCTTTTGGGAAATGTTGATTTTTGAGACAGTGGGCTTCATTGCTGAAAGAGAGGTGCCTTTATTATTCTAATAATTGTTTTATCTTGAACCATATACACACACATACCCATATATATACATCCATACATATACATATGTATACGTACACATACATGTACATGTACACATATACATATGTGGAATATCACTTACCAGGCTCATGAATGTGTGTACATATCGATGAGGAAAAAGATATTGGGGTATTGGTTCATCTGAAGATATGCAATGACTAGAACCTGATTGTGATTTTAGATCACATATAGTTCATTTTGTACATTTTATCTTGTACATTATCACGAAACTGCATGCTTACTTAGTCTCAGTTGGTGTCAGTTATACCAATTAATAAACAGTGATAATAATGCATTTTCTATTTTATATCTGAAAGATAATGGTATTTATGATTTTTTTTTACTGTTTGAGAATTTCAAATATGTATTTGGGTTAAATCTACCCCCATTTTGTTCTCTTTAATTTCACACCCATCAATCTCCTTTCCTCCTCCTGAAGAAATGCTCCTCGTCTGTTTGGTTTAGTCCGCTGAGTCCCTTTATTGCTGCCTGTATGTGCATGGGTGTGCCGCTGTCTCCTGGAACAAAACTGGTCTCTCAAGTACCACATGTCTGAATAAACACTGAAGACCACAGACTGTCAAAAGCTCCTCAGGAGGAATACGTCTTCATTAGACCCTCTTCCAATCCATCCTAGGATTTTAGAATGCTTGATTTGGGGCAGGTCTTAAGCAGTCTCAGCCTGTATGAAGTCATGTGTGCAATGGTCCTTGACCATGTCTAGAAAATGGGTTTTTGCCTTGGCATCTACTCCCTTTCGCTGTTCTCTTTCTTTCCACACAATCTTCTAAGATGAGCCTTTCGGGAGTTGAAAAGAAGGGTGTTATATAGATGTCGAATTAACAGCTGAATATTCTAGTCTCTTAGTCTTTGCATAGTGACTAGTTATGACTTTTTATGGTAATCACCATCTATTTCACACAGAAATTTCTCTGATGAGTGTTAAGAGATGCACTAATTTGTAGGTATAAAGGTATAAAGTCAAGAAGTGAGGGGGCAGGGGAGTTATCCATAGGTCAATAGCAGTCCTAGATACTTTTGTAGGTATTTGTCCCAGTTAAAGGTACCAAGCATGAGTTCCATCTTGTAGATTGACATCCAATCAGGATACAGCTGTTTACTCCCATAATGGCATTGTTGTTTTTTTATTGCAAAGTAGGCATACTTTACTGGGCATTATTGTTACTCATGGTGTTTACAGCCAGATACTCAGAATATATCACTGTTTTTCCCCTGGTATTATGCATAGACTTTTGAAAGCTATGAAGACTAGTTTTAACTTTAATTTTTTCAAATCCTATTTTTTGTTTTTTGTTTTTTTTATTTTTTATTGTTTTTATTTTCTATTACATTCCAAATGATTTTCCCTTTCCCGGTTCCCCCCTCCCCATAAGTTCCCTAAGCCCTCTTCCCTCAGTCGTTCTCCTATCAACCCCCTCCTACTTCTCTGTCCTGGTACTCCCCTACAATGCTGGAACAAGCCTTTTCAGGATCCAGGACCCCTCCTTCCTTCTTCTTGGGAGTCATTTGATATGTGAATTGTGTCTTGGGTATTCAGAGTTTCTGAGTTAATATCCACTTATAAGTGACTGAATTCCATGAGTGTTGTTTTGTGACTGGGTTACCTCACTTAGGATGATATTTTCCAGATCCAACCATTTGCCTAAGAATTTCTTGACTTATTACCTTTAGATCTGTCACTCACTGATGATCAACTTCTTTTTTTGTTGTCCTCATTAGTAGAAAATGCTGATGCCTGTGTGTTTCTATTGCAGGGACTGGATTGTGATTGTGTATGATTATTCTAACATGTATACGGTCACTTGGATGAGATGGCAAGTGAGGGGCATGAACATATGTTCAATGTTACTTTGAAGGTTAAGAGAGCATTCCTTGGACATTTGCGACTATGCCATGTAGAGTTACCATCTTAATAATATAAAGCGGCTTCTGATAACTTTTACAGCTTGAAAAAAATGTGAAGAGAATATTTAAGCAAAATTTTACAATAAAAATATTTTTTATTTTTATTTTTTTTATTTTTTCCCATCATATTTTATTTTTTTTAAATTACATTTTATTTTATTTTATTTTTTTATTTTCTAAATTCTTTGTTTACATTCGAAGCACTTTCCCCTTTTCCAGTCTCCCCCTCCCCATATGTCCCATAAGCCTTCTCTACACCCATACTTCAATCATTTTCCTCCTTTTTCTCTGTCCTGGTACTCCCCTACATGTTTACATTCCAAAAGCTTTCCCCTTTTCCAGTTGCCCCCTCTCCATATGTCCCAGAAGCCTTCTATCCACCCATTCACCAATCACCTCCCTCCTTTTTCTCTGTCCTGGTACTCCCCTACAATGCTGGATCAGGCCTTTCCAGGATCAGAG
Organism: Apodemus sylvaticus; assembly: GCF_947179515.1. Taxonomy (NCBI): domain Eukaryota; kingdom Metazoa; phylum Chordata; class Mammalia; order Rodentia; family Muridae; genus Apodemus; species Apodemus sylvaticus. The sequence continues at coordinate 50,823,405 of NC_067474.1, read as the reverse complement.
CCCTTTCCTTACTTCTTCATGGGAGAATTTGATATTCTACTTGTGTCTTGGGTATTCAGAACTTCTGGGCTAGTTAATATCCACTTATCAGTGATTACATTCCATGTATATTCTTTTGTGATTGGGTTACCTAACTTAGGATGATATTTTCCAGTTCCAACCATTTGCCTACAAATTTCATGAATTCATTGTTTTTAATTTCTAAGTAGTATTCCATTGTTTAAATATACCACGTTTTCTGTATCCATTCCTCCTTTGAGGGACATCTGGGTTCTTTCCAGCTTCTGGCTATTATAAATAAGGCTGCTATGAACATAGTGGAGCATGTGTCCTTATCACATGCCCGGGAATCCTTTGGGTATATGCCCAGGAGTGGTATAGCAGGGTCCTCCGGTAGTGTCATGTTCAATTTTCTGAGGAACTGCCAGAATGATTTGCAGAGTGGTTGCACCATCTTGCAATCCCACCAGCAGTGGAGGAGTGTTCCTCTTTCTCCACACCCTCTCCAACACCTGCTGTCTCCTGAGTTTTTAACCTTAGCCATTCTGACTGGTGTGAGGTGAAATCTCAGGGTTGTTTTGATTTGCATTTCCCTAATGACTAATGATGTTGAGCATTTCATAAGGTGCTTCTCAGCCGTCTGAATTCTTTAGGTGAAAATTCTTTGTTTAGATCTGCACCCCATTTTTTAATAGTGTTATTTGCTTCCCTGGGGTCTAACTTCTTGAGTTCTTTGTATATATTGAATATTAGCCCTCTATCGATGTAGGGTTGGTGAAGATCTTTTCCCAGTTTGTTGATTGCCATTTTGTCCTTTTGATAGTGACCTTTGCCTTACAAAAACTTTGTAATTTTATGAGATCCCATTTGTCAATTCTTGATCTTAGAGCATAAGCTATTGGTGTTCTGTTCAGGAACTTTTCCCCTGTGCCCATGTCCTCAAGGGTTTTCCCCAGTTTCTTTTTTATTAGTTTCAGTGTGTCTGGTTTTACTAGGAAGTCCTTGATCCACTTGGAGTTGAGCTTAGTACAAGGAGATAAGAATGGATCAATTCCCATTCTTCTGCATACTGTCTTCCAGTTCAACCAGCACTATTTTTTTGAAAAGGCTATCTTTGTTTCACTGTATGTTTTCGGCTCATTTATTGAAGATCAAGTGACCATAGGTGTGTGGATTCATTTCTGGGTCTTCAATTCTATTCCATTGGTCCACTTGCCTGTTGCTGTGCCAGTACCGTGCAGTTTTTAACACTATTGCTCTGTAGTATTGCTTGAGGTCTGCGATATTGATTCCCTCAGAAGCTCTTTTACTGTTGAGAATAGTTTTAACTATCCTGGGCTTTTTGTTATTCCAGATGAATTTGAGAATTGCTTTTTCTAACTCTGTGAAGAACTGAGTTGGGATTTTGATGGGGATTGTGTTGAATCTGTACATTGCTTTTGGCAAGATGGCCATTTTAACTATATTAATCCTGCCAATCCAAGAGCATGGAAGATTTTTCCATTTTCTGAGGTCTTCTTCGATTTCCTTCTTCAGAGACCTAAAGTTCTCATACAGATCTTTTATTTGTTTGGTTAGAGTCACATCAAGATACTTTATATTGTTTGTGGCTATTGTGAAGGGTGTCATTTCCTTAACTTCTTTCTCCAACTATTTATCCTTTGAGTATAGAAAGACTACTGATTTGCTTGAGTTGATATTATAACCAGCCACTTTGCTGAAGTTGTTTATCAGCTGTAGAAGTTCTCTGGTGGAGTTTTTTTGGGTCACTTAAGTATACTATCATCTGCAAATAGTGATAATTTGATTTCTTCCTTTCCAATTTGTATCCCTTTGACCTCCTTATGTTGTCTAATTGCTCTAGCAAGAATTTCAAGTACTATATCGAAAAGATATGGAGAGAGAGGGCAGCCTTGTCTAGTCCCTGATTTTAGTGGGATCAAATCCTATATTTTTTATTAGATATAATTTATTTACATTTCAAATGATTTCCCCTTTTCTAGCCCCCCCACTCCCCGAAAGTCCCGTAAGCCCCCTTCTCTTCCCCTGTCCTCCCTCCCATCCCTTCCCACTTCCCCGTTCTGGTTTTGCCGAATACTGTTTCACTGAGTCTTTCCAGAACCAGGGGCCACTCCTCCTTTCTTCTTGTATCTCATTTGATGTGTGGATTATGTTTTGGGTATTCTAGTTTTCTAGGTTAATAACCACTTATTAGTGAGTGCATACCATGATTCACCTTTTGAGTCTGGGTTACCTCACTTAGTATGATGTTCTCTAGCTCCATCCATTTGCCTAAGAATTTTATGAATTCATTGTTTCTAATGGCTGAATAGTACTCCATTGTGTAGATATACCACATTTTTTGCATCCACTCTTCTGTTGAGGGATACCTGGGTTCTTTCCAGCATCTGGCAATTATAAATAGGGCTGCTATGAACATAGTAGAGCATGTATCCTTATAACATGGTGGGGAATCCTCTGGATATATGCCCAGGAGTGGTATAGCAGGATCTTCTGGAAGTGAGGTGCCCAGTTTTCGGAGGAACCACCAGACTGATTTCCAGAGTGGTTGTACCAATTTGCAACCCCACCAGCATTGGAGGAGTGTTCCTCTTTCTCCACATCCTCTCCAACACCTGCTGTCTCCTGAATTTTTAATCTTAGCCATTCTGACTGGTGTAAGATGAAATCTTAGGGTTGTTTTGATTTGCATTTCCCTAATGACTAATGAAGTTGAGCATTTTTTAAGATGCTTCTCTGCCATCCAAAGTTCTTCAGGTGAGAATTCTTTGTTTAACTCTGTACCCCATTTTTTAATAGGGTTGTTCGGTTTTCTGGAGTCTAACTTCTTGAGTTCTTTATATATATTGGATATTAGCCCTCTATCTGATGTAGGATTGGTGAAGATCTTTTCCCAATTTGTTGGTTGCCGATCTGTCCTCTTGATGGTGTCCTTTGCCTTACAGAAACTCTGTAACCTTATGAGGTCCCATTTGTCAATTCTTGCTCTTAGAGCATACGCTATTGGTGTTCTGTTCAGAAACTTTCTCCCTGTACCGATGTCCTCAAGGGTCTTCCCCAGTTTCTTTTCTATTAGCTTCAGAGTGTCTGGCTTTATGTGGAGGTCCTTGATCCATTTGGATTTGAGCTTAGTACAAGGAGACAAGGATGGATCAATTCGCATTCTTCTGCATGCTGACCTCCAGTTGAACCAGCACCATTTGTTGAAAAGGCTATCTTTTTTCCATTGGATGTTTTCAGCCTCTTTGTCGAGGATCAAATGGCCATAGGTGTGTGGGTTCATTTCTGGATCTTCAATCCTGTTCCATTGATCCTCCTGCCTGTCACTGTACCAATACCATGCAGTTTTTAACACTATTGCTCTGTAGTATTGCTTGAGGTCAGGGATACTGATTCCCCCAGATTTTCTTTTGTTGCTGAGAATAATTTTAGCTATCCTGGGTTTTTTGTTGTTCCAGATGAATTTGATAATTGCTCTTTCTAACTCTGTGAAGAATTGAGTTGGGATTGGAATTCAAGGCCCATACCTAAACATAGTAAAAGCAATATACAGCAAACCGGTAGCCAGCATCAAACTAAATGGAGAGAAACTTGAAGCAATCCCACTGAAATCAGGGACCAGACAAGGCTGCCCCCTTTCTCCTTATCTTTTCAATATTGTACTTGAGGTACTAGCTCGGGCAATTCGGCAACATAAGGAGGTCAAAGGGATACAAATTGGAAAGGAAGAAGTCAAATCCTATTTTTAATGATGGTTCTTAAATGCTTTAAACTCTCCTGTAGCTTACCACCCACAAGAGATAGTAGAAAAGAAAGAATGCAGTGAGAAGACCTGTTTAGAAAGGTTCTTTTAGCACATCCTGTCTGTGTTGTCTGGAAATTAGCAGTCCAGTTCACAGTTAGCAGGTAGCAGCAGCTTGAACCACTTGATACAACAAGTGGTAACCTCAAGGATACACCAGCAGTTCAGTTCCATAGAGTAAGGTTAGCAATAGTGGTGATATGATCTAGCAGAGACAGTCAGGCCTCAGCCTCCTCTCCAGTCAGCAAAACAGACAAACAGAAACACCAGAAGTGCCTCTCTCAAGGAAGTGAAGATTAGGGAAGAACCAGAAAGTGGAGCTCTGTCTCCATCAGTGCTTGGAATCCTATTTATACCCTCCCAACATCACATGTCCATCATATGTCTTGCCTCAGCACAGCATATCCATCTAATTAGCCCAAGTCCTTGGAAGTAGTAATAAACTGCAGCACACAACCAGAAAATTTTGGTGCGGTTTCTCTCTAAGGTGTCCCAACAAATGCAGCTCAATTACTATTATGTAAGGCAGACCAATACATGTGCATTGTTAGCAAAGAATCTTTCATCTCATGCCCTCTCACCTGCTTGCTTTAGCAGAATATCTTCTCTTCTGTGTCTGCTTCAGTGAAATATTCCTTCACAAGTCTGCCTTAGCCTTTCACAGCTGTGTCCACTTTAACAAAACGTTCCTTCACATGTTTGCCCTAGCAAAACACCACCCAAGTGACTTTCCAAAGAACCTTTAAGTTTCTACTTCAACTTGTTAGCAAGGATGAAGTTCCCTGGTCAATATCAGTGTAATTTCTCTTGTGTTCTATTGCTAAAGGATTTAGAATATTCAAGAATAGTGTCTTACCATCAAGTTTTGGAAATAACCAAAAGCAAGAACCTTTAATGTTTGAGAAGGCATGTAGGACCCTACTGTTCAACAATTCAGAAATAAATCCCGTGTGGTATTGACTTGTGTGAAAGTCTGTGATTGTCTCCCTTAAATAAAGTAACTCTAATAAAATCTCATTTATACACATAATGTGAATCTTAGCAGTAGGCTACTTAATGGCATTTCTCAAAGTCTTTAGTTTTAATTATACCTCCCTGTACTCCCCTCTCTATACTGTCCTCTCCACCCCATTTTACCCTCACTGTTCCATTATCCTCTTCCCTTCTTAATACCACCAACATTATTAGCCTCCCTATGGAATTCCTTCCTCATGATCACTTGTTAGTTTCCTGTCTCCGATGGTTATGCCAAAAATAAATCTACATATCTGCAAATTCATAACTAGCATCACAATAGATCATTTCAAGCTTCATTGATTTACCTGTGAATAATATAATTTCATTTTTCTTTACAGGTGAACAAAATATTTCATTGTTTACATAAACCACATTTTTTATTATTCACTCATTTTTGATGGGTTCCTAGGCTATTTGCATTCCCTGGATATTGTAAGTTTAGCATCAGAAAACAGGGTCAAGCAAGCATCTCTTAAGTAGGATATACTGGCCTTTAGGGAAATGTTCAAGGATGGCTTATCTGGATAATGTAGTGTATCTGTTTCTAGCTTTAGGGGAACTCCACACAGATTTTCATAGTAATTACATGAGTTTGTACTCTCAACATTTTTTAAATTTTATAATTTTCTTTAATAGAGAAAATATAAATTGATCAAAACCAAGTATATTACCATCAAGTTAAGAAACACTTGTTAAGCATTTGTTATTCATAGTCTGGCTAAATATTTAGCAAGTTAAATGTTTGATAAGTATTTCTTATTCACAAGTCTCTACACAGCAAAACAAAAAATAAAAGTCCATGTCACCAGGCAATTAAGTGTAGGATGAAGTAAGAATATTCTGTGCAAGTTTTGTAGAGAAGGTTTGAGAAGACTGCTGTTGGGTGTAATTGAAATCTATGACCCCTCTACCAGTTTTACAATGCAAATAAACACAGTAGTAAGGCTGAAAATTTGAAACATATGTATACATGACTCCTATATTGGTACTGGAGTTGAAATATATGTTTATACATTGATGTCATTATAAACTGTTAATACTCTCTGGAGCACATATAATGATTACTTAACCACCTATACAATTACAAATGTTTCTAAATATTGGCTTTAAGTTTCTCTGGTGAGCATACAGAGCAACCTCAGACATGCTCACCTGAGTCTCCTGTGATCTATTATTTATACCAAGAGGTAATGAGTAGCATGAATGGCTTCATAATTTCTAAAGACATTGCATTTGTGCATAACACCTTCCTAAACAAAAGTGACAGCAAATATATAGTCAAAAGTCCATAATGGGGAAAAGTGTTCAGCAATGAAAAAGAGTAAAATACATGTTGTGATTTAGAAAAATATTAAACCAGTATATTACTATATTTATTAGTATATAAACCAGTATATAAGCAAGTTTTTAAAAAAGCTACTTTATGATTTTGTGTATATAAAATATACAGAGAAATATGTCTTTAAAGACTGATAGTTGTGTTTGATACGTGGGAGATGGGAGTAGAAATGAGCATAAACAATATGTTAAAATATTAAAATTTATCTTGCCATTGGATTGTGATGAGTAAAGCAGAAGTATTTATAGGTATAAAAATTACAATTTTTTATGAAATAGAAAAATACAAGCTTTTTATACAAAGATTTAAAGAGATAAAATATCATTACAAAGTTGATTTATTACAGAAATGTAATGCTGGCATTATATTGAAGAAGAAATAAAATGATCACAATATATACATGTATAAAACAAAAACTAAGAAACAAGTCCTTCATGAATATAATATGAAAATATTTGATAAAAATTTATTAATCAATTAACCGTTCAGGGAATTAAATGCATGACTTTAACTTATCTTAGGCAAGTGTTCTGCTGTTGAGACTGCTTCCTCAGTTCTGATATTAATTTTTGGAAAACCTCTTATCAAAACTAGACTAGTAAAGAAAGTCTTTAAAGTTTATTTAAAAAAACTAAAATGAATGTACAGTTAATATAATACTTTGAAGTATTATAATAAAGCAAAAAATATGTCTTTCCTCTGATCTTGCAAAGGGGGCAATAATGTAAGAGGAGAAAAAGACTGAAAATCACAGGTACATTGAAGGGGAAATGTAGAACCACCAAATTCAGTGTGAAAATTTGAAAGGCAGTTGATTCCCATGCCCAGTAGGGGTAGTCAAGGTTTACAGAACCCATGCAGTGGCAGCTGGTTTAGAAGACAATAAATGGGACAGCCATTAAATTCCATCATGGAGGAATCTTTAAGATATATTGTGATGGAAAAATATTATGGTTGTATAAACACAATTTATACAAAGTGGATTAATGCATTGGGTATCTAATATGAATTGCATTCGTGTTGAAATCTGGGATAAATAGTAAAACCAAACCAAACCAAACAAAACATGCTTATAAGCTATTGCAGTAATAAAGGTAATGGAAAGAAGCTAAATGCATAATAAAAGTTTGCGTTTAATGAATGAAAGATAAAATTCCAACCACATGGGCCGATTCATGATGAATGAGAGAGCAGCAGGAAACCTTCTCAAAGAGGTATTTGGTAACTGGTGGGCATACAGCAAAATATTTATTTAAAAGACTATTCAAGATCATTTGTCTTTTTCTCCTTCAGCTTGTTCCCTCTCATATCAAAGAAACCCAAGGACTATCTAGAGTGTACTTTCTACCAGATCAAGCTACCATCTACTTTTATTATACTTGTTTTTTAATGTGAAAGAATGACCTTTATCCTCCAAGCTCCTCTATGAAGAGAAACGTTACTCTTCACACTAAGAACTTGCCTTGAAAGTATTAAGTTACTTAATTCATTTAATTTAATTAAAGCCCTTTTCTTATGTATAGATTGTCATGTTAAGCAAATATTATTTAGATGTATGACTTACAAAGTAAAGCAGCTGGGGTTCCCTTTCTCCTAAGCATGGGACTGGGTAGGAGGAGCAGAGGGAGAGGAGGGTGTTTGTGGTAGAAGCAAGCGCTCTAGACACTGAGGCCAGAAAAGATGTGGTAAGATGGATGCTGAGCAGCAGTTTTCTTGTTTTTTTTTTTTCCTAATATTTAATTTAATTTTATCTTTGAAAAGTTTATACAGGAGGATTGTTGTCACATCATTTACATTCCCCCTTTGCCCCCCCCCCAGCTCCTCCAGTATTTCCCAGACGCTCTCAAACTCATGACCCCTTCAGTGATTATGATTACATACACATATACACACACTTACACACATGCACATACATTCATACATACATACATACACACATACATACATACATACATACATACAACCAACCTACTGAATCAAATTAATGTGCATGTTGGCTAGGGTTATTTCAATTTGTCACAAGCTAGAGTCATTTTGAAAAATAGCACTTCAGTTGAAAAACTTACCACTAGATTTTCCCTGTGGGAAATCCTATGAAATACTTTCAAAATTGAGGGTTGGTATGACAAGGCCAAGTTCACTGTGGGTGTTCCCACCTCTAGGCAGGCATTCCTGGATGCTATAAGAAATCAGTTTGAGCAAGCTATGAAGAACAAGCCATCAAGGCACACGAGTCTACATTTTCTGTATCAGTTCCTGCCTCCAGGTTCTTGCCCTGTTTGATTTCCTGCCATAACTTCCTTTATTGACAGACTATGATGTGGGAATATAAATTGAAATACATCCTTTCTTCCACAGGTTGGTTTTGGTCATGATGTTCTACCAATAGCAAAAGAAATTCTAAAGAACTCTTGGGACTGGATAACTTATTACACAGATTGTCCCAGAGAAAACTGATTCGCCACAGTGATGATCTGGGGTGAGGCATGGCTTATAAGGTTTCCCCACCTACAGAGGGTTAACAACACATGTTATACTCTCAGCAATAGCAATGTTCTTAGCAAAATCACACAGTGTGAGTAGAATGACTGGCTTTCTGATTGATATTGTTGAAAGCATTTTTGTGATGTTGCTGTTTTGGGGTTAGCAATAGCAATAAATAAATATGAGACACATACTGCACAGAGAGACAGAGCTCACTGAACACATACTGGATGCAGGGGCTTCTTGTTGGATCTTTTCCTTGCTTCACTTAATAGTTTATTCCATTAGTATCCTGCAAATACATTCCATCTAAAATATTATTTATTAGTAACTGTCCAATATATCTTGAATGTTATCTTCAAATATTAAGACCTATATTAGGTTATTTCTTTTTTCACATTTTTTATTTGATATATTTTTTATTTACATTTCAAATGATTTCCCCTTTCCTGGATTCCCCCCTCCCTGAAAGTCCCATAAGCCCTCTTCTCTCCCTCTGTTCCCCCATCCACCCCTTCCCACTTCCCTGTTCTGGTGTTGCCCTATACAGCAGCACTGAGCCTTTCCAGAACCAGAGGCTACTCCTCTGTTCTTGGACATCATTTGATATGTGGATTATGTTTTGGGTATTCCAAGTTTCTAGGCTAATATCCACTTATCAGTGAGTGCATACCATGATTGAGACGGGGTTACCTCTCTTAGTATGATGTTCTCCAGCTCCATCCATTTGTCTAAGAATTTCATGAATTCATTGTTTCTAATGGCTGAGTAGTACTCCATTGTGTGTGTGTGTGTGTGTGTGTGTGTGTGTATATATATATATATATATATATATATATATATATATATATATATATATACCACATTTTTTTGTATCCATTCCTCCGTTGAGGGACACCTGGGTTCTTTCCAGCTTCTGGCTATTATAAATAGGGCTGCTATGAACATAGTGGAGCATGTGTCCTTATTACATGCTGGGGAATCCTCTGGGTATATGCCCAGGAGTGCTATAGCAGGGTCCTGCGGAACTGATGTGCCCTGTTTTCTGAGGAACCGTTAGACTAATTTCCAGAGTGGTTGTACCAATTTGCATTCCTACCAGCAGTGGAGGAGTGTTCCTTTTTCTTCACCAACACCTCCAGTCTCCTGAGTTTTTAATCTTGGCCATTCTGACTGGTGTAAGGTGAAATCTCTGGGTTGTTTTTATTTGCATTTCCCTAATGACTAATGATGTTGAGCTTTTTTTAAGATGCTACATGATTTAAGTAGTTAATTTTAATTTTTCTATAAACACTAAATTAGTGTGTATACTTTCTCTTTTTCCTCCTCATACTTCTTGACTGCAATCACTGAGAGGCATTCTAAAGCATATTTCCATGTTCGTGATGGGCTCAAGTTATAAGAAAATATTTGCATATGTTATTTGCTTTGTATTCTACTTTCCCTTTATAATGGACTGAATAAATCTGCAATAGAAATGTAGACTGGTGGAGAAACTATAATCAAGGTAAGATCTATTTTGTGTTATACCTCAACCAGATATGGATAAGACTGAAATACATGTGAAATAATACAGATTCTTCTATTCACTGGTGCTTATTTAGCCTATAAAATATTTAGATTTAAGTAAAAACTAGATAGAAAGTGACAGATTGGATGAGTGTCCTACAAAGTCTGTAGCTCTGTTCCAGTCATCCATTCTTAGAACCCTGGTTGTAGGTCTTATGGAGAGTAGAAGAACAAAGACAAAAGCATTGGTTACTCTCTGAACAAAGAGGTTTTAACAATTGACCAAAAGCTCAATGGAACATGTGAGGTTTGATTCAATTGAAATTAATGTTGCCTATTTAAACCTATAGAATATGAATGGTAGCCAGATGTTTGGTTAGGAATCTTGGTAGAAAACATGAAGGTTATTTGCATTTTGGGGGAGAAGGGATAGAACATTCACCTTTCCTGTAGCTCTGTCCATTGAGTAAGAAAGAGCCTAGATACTCCAGTTGGACTGATTGCTTTATGAATGGAAGGTCATAACAAATTTTATTAATAATTTATACTTAAGATTTACACTTGGAAGCAGCATTCAAAATTAACACTCCAGATCTTGTTAATAAAAAAATCACTCAGTATTTTTTACATATATCTCCAAGGCACTGTACTTTGGCATTCCGCCAAAAAAGAGAGGCTTTTTCCCTGATCACATTGGAAGTTAATATTCATTCTTTGAAAACTAGCCTCGTGACAACCAGGAAACCATTTTAGAGGCTTTACACCAATTAAATATTTTTATAAGCTTGTTTTATAACATGTATACTTAATGATGTTTTTATTACTAATTATTATAATTGTCCTGAATACCTTTCTAAAGTATATGAATCAGGAAGGTAATTTTTCATTTTACTGAGTATCTTTTAAAAGTTAACATTAAAAATATTTCCCATTATTGACATGTAATGTTAAAAAGACTGAATTTGAAGTCATGTCTAAACTACATTGATATTTTTTCTGATCAAAACAATGTAGGATATAAGAGGTAAAGATTAAAATTTTGATTTCAAATTTGGACTCTGGATTTCATTGCTAGATACTGAACTTGATCCCCAATATGATCTACAGAAGTGTTAGATTCCAAAGATATAAAAGAAAGAATGTAGGCTTTTCTGCTCTGCACACTGTACGTAGCGTGTACTGGTAATGGGCCAGGACATTGGTATAAAGTACAGCCCTATACTTAATACTTGTATAAATGAAGTTGTTCCTGTATTAAGTACACAAATAAAGGCAATAATAAAACAATCTTAAGTACAATTAAGCTTGTCGCTCTGTAAAGATAAATGGAAGATTTGAAAAGCAACAGGAAAGCAATAAACTTAAAATGTTTATCCTGGTAGATTTTCCTTGCCTTTTCAGAATGTAATTTCTCCAGATTTTGATTATATTCTAATTTACTAGTTATGAAACAAGACTAACAATATAAACCTCACAACTAACATGTAAAGATACACTTGTGATTTTCCTGCATTTGTCTCAGCCTGGATTAGAAATTGTTGAGATGCTACGATTGATTTACCCAGTTTCAAATTATACACAACCTATACCAATAATCAGGGCATTTTAAAAAATAGTTTCATTTATTTACATTCCACATGTTATCCCTCTTTCTGGTCCCCATTCCAACAGTTCTTCATCCCCTCTCCCTCCTCTTTGCCTCTAAGGGGGTCCTCTCCCACCTACCCTATTCTCCACCCCCACCTCCACTCCCCTCACCCACCCACCCCATGTCACCCCCTCTCACATCTCCCTTGTCAGGGGGCATAATTCTCTTCAGAATTAGGCTCATGCTCTCCCACTGAGGCCAGTCCTATGATTCGTAGGTGCCAGGGTCACACACCAGCTGGTTTTTGCTCTTTGGTTGGTGCCTTAGTCTCTGGAAGCTCCTAGAACTCTGGATTAGTTAAAACTGTTGGTCTTCCTAAGGGGTTGCCATCCCCTTCAGCTCCTTAACTTTTTCCATAGAGATACTAATCTCAGTACATTCAGATACTCAGTGTGTATCTTCATTTGTCTCAGTCAGCTGCCAGTAGAGCTTCTCAGAAGACATCCATGCTAGGCTCCCATCTGCAAGCACAACATGGCATAAGTAACAGTGTCAGAGTTTGGTTCCTACTGATGGGATGGATCCCAAGTTGGGCCTGTCACTGGATGGCCATTTTCCGGTATTTCTTTTAGACAGGAAAATTTCTGGGTCGAAAATTTTGAAGGTAAATTGGTGGCTCCATCCCTCCACTGTGGACCCTGTCTATCTACTGAGGTGTTCTCTTCAGGTTCTCTATTTGATATCTTCAAATTATATATATATTCCAAGGTGTGTGTGTGTGTGTGTTTAACTTATATCAGTTTCTCCCAGAATGTTTACCCCTAATTTTGATTTTATGTGTCTTGGAGAAACTCCTGGCCTGTTTAGTGAGATTGTAAAATGTATCCTCATTTCAGTAATAGTTACTTATCTTCTGAGACACTTGGGGCTGTTTGTTTTATTTCCACTGAATTTTCTGAAGGTTTCTTTATAGTTTTGCATAAATTTGGACTCATTTTGAAGAATTGTTGTCTCAGTTACTTTTGTTTTGTCTTTTATTTCCCTGAATCTTTTCATTTATAAATTCTCATAAATGTGCTTGAAAACTGACTTTAAAAAAATCTTACTAAGTATTCCAGGCTACCCTTGAACTTGGTTATGGCAGTCTTCCTGTGTTAACCACACGTGCTTCTAATTTAAGCAACCTTAGTTTCTCTTGTTTGCTCTGCTAGTAATTCAAAGCTATACTCTATGCCTAAATATTTTCTTGATTATGAATACTTGAGATCATAATTTATTTAATTTTATTATGGACAGTATGATTTGTGCCAGGTTTCATATATTATCCTGATATATAACATTTGTCTGGTAGATGCTAAGTTCATTTAATACAGGCCATTTTCCTAAGTTTAGTTTTATATAGTATTTTGCTGGTCATTGTACTTGGAAAAGGGAAATCTCTTCAACTGCCATTGAACTTCCCAATTGGCTCTCATGTTTTCTTCTCTAGACTTCTATGAAATATAAACTCAGAAATCAAGAAAAACTATGTGTGGCTTGACAGAAATGCAACCTGCAGTAAGCTTTCCCTGAGTTTGGTAACTTCTCTTTCTAAAGTGATTCTTTGTAGGTGAGTCACATGATGCTATCCATGAATGGCATCACACTTATCTGCCTATAGTGTGATTGAACTTTCTGTTCACTGAGACTGTGTGACTATTTCTAACCAATATGTTGTGAATAGATTAACAGTCAATGATAGGTCTCAATAATCTTCCTTCTTCTCTTGAAAGTGTAGTCAGTGACTTTCACAGTGATAGATATTCCTTAGCATGAGCCACTGAACTTTCAATAACAGTATGCCTATGACCAATACTAACCCAAACATCCAATTTGCATGAATAAAAATGGTCTCTATGATTTCAAGTAGAGAAAATAAGTAATTGTTATTGCATAATATGACCCATTGCAATCATGCTTTTTTCAGATGGCTTTTTTCAAACTTTTCACCATTCTTAGAAGCAAATTTTTAATGGTTACTCAACATAACATTTGTCCCTGCCAATATAGAAATCTATCACATCTGCTGCCATTACTCCATTCCTCTGAACATTTTTCTTCAATGGAAGTTGAATCATCTCCCAGAAAGCTCTTTCAAAATTATTACCTTGTTTGGTTTTGAGAAACGTTTGCAGAATCTGGCTTCTTCTACGGAATATTTATCCAGTACCTCTTTGGCATTGATATTTCAAGACTACACTCATTTTTTTTAACACAACTTATAACTGCCTCAAAAACTCTGGTTGGCATGAAAATCCAACAGAACTCTATCCTAGAAGGGTTTCAGAAAAGGACATTTCTTACATACTTAGACATTAATTGTTCTTTTTCTCAAAAATTTGAAGGGGTATAAAAGTTTTTGTACTTGAAGTTAGAATATGCCAATGGTGGGATTTATAACAAGCAAAGCCTTCTAAACCATAGTACTTTTGACACTTCCTTCAAATGTCCCTGCCTTATAAAACTGGACTTGAGTATCTTTCACAAATTCTGTGTAAATTACCTAGAACTCTCATTAAATATGTGTCATCTGACACCTGTTGGTCCCTGGCTATGAATGTGAGAAGATCCCATGGATTTAAAGATCTAATTTTAACACTCAGTGTAAGTTCTTGTAGGTTCTATGCCAGTTTATTTGAATGTAATGTGCTCCATTATGTGTTTTCAGTACATTCATAAAATAAGTAAAAATGTGTTTTCCTAAAATTGCAGTCCTAGTTCCTCTAAGAAAAAGTCTGAAGATTTATTTGAAATTCTAGCCAAGTATTATTTTTGCTGAAATCAATATGATCTATAAATAACTGGTGTAAATTCACTCACTGCTTATTTAAAGCTGTTTGGTATATTTCTACTGTTGCAAAGTGGGATTAACTGATTAAACTTTAAAAATGTATTTGTTCTTTCAGTAATCAGACAATTCATGCTAAAACAGTTGCAGATAGTCTGCATAGTCATTCTAGTGGATTATTCTGACTTCAGCAGTTAGTGACTGAGTTCAGACTGACCAGTACAGGATAAGTGAGATGATTCATTCTGCCTTGTGAAGAGAAAGTAGAGGTAACCTATAAAAACATATTGCTAATGATAGATTAATAACTTTATCCTGTGTTCACTAAATAAATTTAAACCTAAAACCCTGAGGATGCTATATTCTGTGTTATAACATTAAGCACATTGAATTTTCAAAACCTCCTAGAATGCATAAGTACCATTTTAACTTTCCAAATATTACTTTTACATTAGAAGTAGAAGTAGGTGTTTTTGTGTCTGTCTTATAACTCATGGTCCTTCATGTGAGAAGTGTGATCAAAACAATCTGAACCAAAGGACATTATCCCATGCCGAGACTTTTGAACCAGCCCTTTGTAATTGGATTATGATCTATTTTATAATTAATGAATTTTAACACTAGAAGTTTCTAATTAGGTTAACCAGGAAAATCACATAACTATTGTACTCTAGTATATTATATGGCTAATAATTATTTAAAATTATAAATCATTCCCTTCAAATATAGTTCAGCCACTTAAACTTCACATTTAGTAGCATCCAACTTTAATATGGATTGTTTATACAGTGTACATGTAATGCTTATACCATATGCATATGTATGAAGAGATGACCTGATAGGAGTCTTGAACATTACCCCCATGTGGATGAACTTTAAACATTCTGTTACTTAATTCTGCCTTTTGGAGTTCTGTGTAAATATGCAAAGCAGAGTACACTATTATCCTTGTTCTATATAATATGAAGCTAATACTCCCAGGGGTCACAGCCAGGGCTACATAGTGAGACCAGGTCTCAAAACAAAAACAAAACAAAACAAACAAACAAACAAATAAGCCAAACAAAACCCAACAACAAAAACAAAACAAAAACTAAAAATATGCATGCTATATATCTGACAAATGATCAGTTATAATGAAGAACAAGAAGACTTAAACTCTGTAATAAAATTCAAATAATCTGTTTAGAAAGGAAATTAAAGACACCAAATGTTACATTACTAGAGGATATATTGAAAGTAGAAGACATGTAAACGTATGTTCAACCTCATTATCCATAAGGGAGCTACAAATTAAAAACGAAGATGAGATAATCATGCACATTCAGCAGAATGCTTTAAAACAACATAAAATGTTGGCAAAGAAACAGATAAATATAGATAATTCACATACTGCTGGCTTGAATTTTAAAACTCTACAGTCACTTTATAGAACTGTGTCAGTTTCTTTCTTTTTTCACGTGTGTGAGAGATCAAACCCAAGGGAGCATACATGCCAAATAACTGGCCTACCGTTACACACATACACATGATCTGGAAGCTTCTTACAAAACTAAATAGGTCATTAATGTATAGC
Organism: Apodemus sylvaticus; assembly: GCF_947179515.1. NCBI lineage: Eukaryota > Metazoa > Chordata > Mammalia > Rodentia > Muridae > Apodemus > Apodemus sylvaticus. The sequence continues at coordinate 50,807,242 of NC_067474.1, read as the reverse complement.
CCTGTTACTGCATTGTTGAATATTATTTATCATTGAGAAATAATTTACATATACACAAAAGTCATATGCTCATATTAATAGCATATTGTTTGTGTAATGTCCCCTGAACAATCATATGTAATTAAACGGGTGGTCAGTTGAACAGATTATGGTATCTATTCTATAGAATAATTTCATCAATAAAAGGAAATATAGGAATTACCTCTTAACATCTGTAACAACTGAAATAAATCTTGAGGGAATTTTACTGAACAAAATTATCCAATCTAAAAACCATTTGCAGTGTTCAGGTTCATTTATTTTATGTTTTCCCAAAGTACAAAGTTGCCAACATGGAAAGCAGCATACTATTTGACAGAGTTATGAAACATAGACGATAGGTAGGTCATAAAAAGGCATGTTGTACCAGTAATTTTCCTGCCACTGTCATAAAATACTGTGAAGAAAAGCAACTGCCAGAGAAAAGAGTTTATCAATATGCTATTATTGAAGAAGGGGAGAGCCTATCTAAGCAGAATATGGAAAACAACAGTCATTAAAAGCATGGTGGGAAGAACAGAAAGCTATCTGTCCATAGTTTTATCTATACACAGGCAGTTGGCTAAGGCTCACAGTCAGCTTTCTGTGATGTTTTTTTTTTTTCAACAACAAGGCTGGATATCTTGCCTTCCAAATCCACTAACTGAAGATCATATATAACAAGAGCCTGTCTGGGACAGTTTTCATTCAACTGTTACACTTTTGATATTAACATTAAGTTGTTCATAGCTGGATTCAGGTGGAGGTGCAAGAACCTATACTGAGGGATTGTTTTATGGGATATTAACATTGAAAAAATCTTGGAACATATTTGGAGTTGCTTGAAAAAGATTTGAGGATAGATGACCAAGAACACATGGAGCATTCTAATTTTTGTTGTGGGACAGTTTCAGGACTCCTTCTCACTATATGACTAGAGCAGACTTACTGTCACTGAGGTAGGCATTCAATTAATTAATCTTGTTCATATTTTCTACTTAATGATTGTTTTTCAACATTCATTTGTAATTTCAACATAATATTGAATTTTGATTATCATAGCCTTCAACTTTATCACCACCTGAAGACTTTATGAATAAATATTTTTCTGATGTCAAATTTTCAAGGTCTATCTTTTGATTTTCAGTAACAGAGAAAGAAAGAATCCTGGGTTAAGTAATTTCTTAATCACACACATTTTATATAACTTTCCAACTGGTAAATTGTTCATTATTCTTTCATGTCCCATATGTTTCAAAGAACACATAATTCTGTAAGTGAGGATGCAGGCATGTGATTTTCAAAATATTTGGAAAAATTGTGTCTGAACTGAATGTATAGAAATATTTTTGTTACTGTTTTCGTAACAGTGCTGAACAAGCATTTACATTGTGGTATATAAAGCAAATAATTGGAAAATCATTAATTTTTTTTCAAAATGAAGATGTGCTGAGTTTATAGGTAAATATCAGAATATTTCCTAAATGATACTTGAGGACATGAAAATTCATGGAGTAGAGATTTTTAAATCAACTCCCAAAGATCATAGGGAAGAATGCATAATTGCAAGCAAATTAAAAGAGTCCCAGTCTTTAAGCAACTCAATAAGAAAAAAGACTCCATACAACAATATAAATCTATGTTAGTCATGCTAAACAGAGACATAATGAAGTATTGCAAAATCACAAACACACAGCATTGAACCCAGCCAGAATATAAGCTGATTATATTTGAGTTAAGACTGGAAAACCAATAAATGGGACAGAGAAGTGGAGGGTGCCTAACCTTGGAAGGAAACATCCCACTATGATCATGAAAGCTAGAGTATATTCATGTCAATACTGAGTGTGAGAAAATTAAGAGGGCAAGGATAACATGCTAAGTACATTGCAGGATATAAACTGGCTTATTAGAACCCAGGAAGCTGTGGAGTTGGAGTTTCTAACCCCATAGGAAGAACAACTATATCAACCAGACAGACCCTCAAAGGTCCCAGGGACTAAACCATCAATCAAAGAATATACATGGAGGGACCAATAGCTCCAGCCACATATGACCAGAGTATGGCCTTGTTGGGAATCAATAGTAGGAGAGGCCCTTGGTCCTTTGAAGTCTTGATTCCCCAGTATAGGGGAATTCAGGGCAGTGAGATGGGACTGGGTGGGTGGGAGGAGGAGCTCCCTCATAGAGACGAGGGAGGTTAGAGGAGGAGGAGGGGATCGGGGGTTCCAGAGGGAGGTGAAACCAGGAAAGGGGGGGTAACATTTGAGTTGTAAAAACATAAAATATGCAATAAAAAAAGAACCCAGGAAACTAATGCAAAGGCTAAATTCAGTGTTACTCAAAACATCTTCAGTCAGAAAATATTTGGACCTAAATAAAAGTAGTGATTATAGAATGAGTTGGCTACACATTAATAATGTTAGGATGTGAATAATGAGGGCAAGGAGTAGAGTCAATAATAAGTTAATGCTGATATGAATTTCTAATTAAACTCATTAAACTGAGGTCCATGTATTCCTTTTTACTTCATTATAAGTCTTGCTTACATTACATCATGTTTGAGCTGCTTTCTTGCTGATTGTAAGACTCTGCTAATGGGAGTGGAATGTTTCCAACAGTGGTACATGTCTGAAATCATCTATCTATCTATCTGTCTATCTATCTATCTATCTATCTATCTATCTATCTATCTATCTATCTATCTATCTATCTATCTATCAATCTATCTATCTATCAGTCTTTCTGTCTATCAGTCTGTCTATCTATCTATCTATCTATCTATCTATCTATCTATCTATCTATCTATCTATCTATCTATCTATCTATCTATCTATCTAATCTATCTATCTACCTACCTGTCTACCCAACTATCTATCTATCTATCTATCTATCTATCTATCTATCTATCTATCTATCTAATCTATCTATATCCAAGAAATAATGAGTTTTATAAATTAATACATTTTTACATTAATGTTTAAACTCATGTTGAATTATTTCGCATCTCAAATTCCTGAATTTTTGTTGTATAACTTTTCCTGGAACATGTGGAAAAAGAAAAAAAAAGTATGCACTCCAGATAGGACACAAACAATAGAACAATGGAATAATTTCACTGAAGTGTTGCCTCTGAGACTGTGTGTTTATTGGATTAGTTACAGAAGCATGTAAGACTCAAAGGCAAGTATATTACTCAAAAAAGTTCACTCCAGCATGGTTAAGACCCATAAAAGGTGTATCCCTGGATTTCTCCACAAGACATGTGGACAGCTTGACTGATGGAAAAATCTTTGTTTCCCAACAATTATTACTACACATAAAACCCTTATGGAAGAATCATGTGGAACTATGTTTCAGGAGTTCCTGAGATACGTGAGTTCTCCTTACTTCTTGAGCCATATGGGTTTCATATATTTCCTGAGTCTTATTGAATTTCCCTCTTCCCTATAAAAAGGAATCTTAAAATTTGCTGAAAATCACTATAAAACATATATGTGAGGCCTTGTAAGAATTAGGAAAGTATGCTGTTTCTTTACAGATAATTGAAAGTGACCATCTGAAGAACTGGAGATTCAGGTAACTTTTCTAAGTTAGCTCAAATCCTATAACAGGGCACCTTAGAGTTTGGTAACATGACTGATTAAGCCCATATCCCCCCAGTGTTAACAGCCTTTGTAAAACGAAAAGAATGTACAACCATGGAAGAGTAAGGTTGTATCAGAGGATGGTCTATGAGGCACAGAACTCAAAGCAGAATGAAATACAAACATTTTCCCATGCTTAGCAGAACTGGGACAAATTAATAGTATGTAATAATAATAATATTCACAAAAGAGAAAACACTTATAAACAATTCATTAAAATAATATTGTTGTTTCCCAGGAATGTGATAAAATGTTAATGAACTTTTTTATGAAAATAAAGAGATCAGAATGTTTTGCTCTATTTTTCCAGTATGTCTTAGCCATTTTGGTAACTGAAATTAAAATGGAAAAGAGTGGCAAAGAATATAGATGTAGGCTTATGTTTCAAATCATCTCCTTTTAGCTGTGCCTTGTGACACAGACCTGTAATAACACCTACTTATGAGGTTGAGACAGGAATAAGTAATGGTTAAGGCTAGCCTGGATAACCTAATAGGAGCAAGTCTACGAAAAATGTTAAATATGGACCAAGACTAAGTAGAACTCTCAGTGTGAGAGTGCTTCTTAGCATGGTGAGACTTACAATACTAATTTTTAATCTCAGTATTGAAAAAACATTTCATCCATTTTTCAGAATGTAAGTATACAAGTAGAATAGTAAAAACGTGGTTTTGTAAGATATTTCCAAGTGTCTTTCATATTCATTAATAGGTTGTTAAACTCTTTAGGAACTACGGGATTGATTTAACAAAGGATAAGTAAATCAATACAAATAAAACAAAGTATAAATTAATTAATCCAATATGTGACTATCTACTTTAACTTATGAAACCAATACCTTATAGCAGAAATTTTATTAATATTAATTTGACAGGACTGTGAGAAATATTAATAGTGGAGATCACAATATTGGTCTTGTGACTGGGAAAAATGTTGAAAAACTACAGGTAACTTCATTTTGGTTAGCTCTATTGATAAGTAGATCAGCTGATTAATATGTTATCTGAAAACTTAGGATATTCTGTATCAATATTGTTACTACTTTAGTGATTGGTTAGGGTTAACTGGTGATAATAAAATGCTAGCTTTAAAGATGAACTCAGAAGAAAGCTTAGGAGTCTTCATAGAAAACATCAGGGCCAGTGTTCATGAGAGAAAGTTTTCACCACATATTTGTAGATTGTTGCTATTTTATGCTATATAATGCTACTTATACTTTTATCCTGAGAATCTAAGACAGGTTCAGATACTTAGTGTTAAAGTAGTCATTAATAGAATAGTCACTCCAGTAATATATCACTGCAGCCTCAACCACCATCCTGTTGGCTGCATAGAGGAGCCAGACCATGAAGCATGTGGAAAATGTTTTGTGTTCTCAGCAGATTGGGCAAGTTCCAATTCTCTTCAGATGGAAAACAATTTCAAAAGTAATGGTGATAGTGAGACTCAGGGAGTTAAAGTCAAGTTTCCAGTGAACAGGAATGCTTATTTAAAGTCGTTGTCAAACAGCAACTTAACTTTTCTGAATAGAAGAATATGTTTTGGGGATTAATTTAATTCATTTAACTGGTAAAATCATCAAAGGTCATAATAAAATCAGACAAGTCAGTCCTCATGACAGAGGCTTGTAATCTCAGGCAGGAGAATTACAAATTCAATTTACATGTTAAAGGCTGATTCCAAAGTCAGACTGGCCAATTTTACAAGATCCTTTCCTCAAATGAAAATAGGTGACTGGAGATATAGGAAAATCCCAGAGTATTTGGTACAGCATACAAAAGACTCTGGGCCCAATAACTATTGTCCATCCCCAAACAAACAAACAAACAAACAAAAAATAAGGGAAGCAATAAAATCTCAAATCTACACATACATGGTAACTAAAATAAGACAATTAAAATTGTAGCTCAAGTTCCTATTTCTTACTTGTAAATCAAATAGAATGGTGAGGTGAGGCTTGTGTTAGAAATCCGCAAATGATACAACTTAGTTTCAATGTTTTCTTACATAAACCAGAGTAACAGTGAATGAGGCAATCAGATACATCTAACATTCTGAATGCTCTCTAGGGAATATGCTAATTTGCGTATTTCAGCTTGACTTGATTATTGCAAGTCTTGCTTAAATTATATCATGTTTGGACTGCTTTCTTGTTGACTCCAAGACTGAGCTAATGGGATTTGAATGTTTGCAGTGGTAACACAAGTAAGGAATTTCTCTTTCTCTAAGAAATAATACATGGCATACATTAATATCTACAAACTTGTAGAATTAGTTTGCCAGTCAGATTCATCCAAATAGATAAACAATGAAATATTAATTATCCTGTTTGAGAGAAATTGTAGATTTATCTTTAATATCAAAATTATCTTTACTTTCAATAAAAAATCAATAAACCCCTCTTAGTAGTCTTACAAATAACTTCATTTCTGTGTATATTTAAAATTGAAGATTATTAAATTAAGGGTGCTGACCTGTTGGTTGTTTAGCACATAGTTTGAGTGCTAGTAATTTTAAATTACTATTTTTCATAATTAGTGTGGGAATTAAGAACATTATTTAAAAAGAAAACTACGTCTTTTCAGGTTATAGTAACCTGGATGTTTATCCTCCACCAAGAACTCTTTTGGTTTTGTGTTTGCATTATCTAAGATTAGCACAAGAATGCATAATCACTGTGTTGACATATTTCTCTATCATTTATCAGAGAATACCTCCCAGTCATTTCAATTACATTAGTCAACAAAATCATTTCCAGAAATTCTTGAAAATAAATATATAAATAATACTACTGTTAATATTTTAAAACAAGTTAGCTTTTCTTTTCTGAATAGAAGAATATGTTTGGGGGATTAATTTAATTCATTTAATTGGCATGTAACACAGTAGAAATAATACAAGCAAGTTTACTAAAATGTTGTTTTAATGAGCTTTTCAGCAAATAAAATGTGTTTAATTATTATAATTGTATATTTTGTACATTTTATTTCACTTAGATAAGCCATCTGTCTGATGGCTTTTTAATCTGTTGCTTGTGGTAACAATTTCTAGATTATGATTTTGTTTTGACTGCTCTTTAACAGAGAAAAAATTTTTAAGGATACAGTTCTAATGTACTACTGAAATATGAGGATCATGCTACAATATTTCTCCAAAATGTGAAATGTGTTCTTTTTAATTTTCAGATCATATTAACTGGAGCAGATAAGATGGGCTATGCATATGTACGCATATGCATATGTACACATATGTACACATAAGAAATTGACATTTTTTAAGTTTTCCACCTCTATAGAAAATAAATTGAGGTATTTTCCAGCTAAAGCTTGAAGTAGGTTTGGCCTCATGCTGTTTGTGTTAAAAATGTTGTGCTATATAACATCCCCAAAAGTGCTTACATGAGTAACTGCACTTGACCCTGAGGGATCCTGCCCCCAATTGGGTCAGATTGGTAAATAAAGATGGCAGCAATTAGTGACTGGGCAGGACAGACAGAGGCAGGACTTTTAGGATTCCTGGGCTTGGGAGAGAGCAACTACCATGCAAGACTTGGAGTAAGTGGTTCTAGTGGCCACTTCTGCAATTGGGTCCCGGGTCACAGAGATGAAATATACATTTTAAAAGATGTTTACTCTGGCATACCAGAGGTGAGTATTTGCTAGGTATGGGAAGGAGTAGAACTGCCCAGCCTTTGAGCTAGTCAAGCCTTATTAAAATTAACTACTGTGTGTGTGTGTGTGTGTGTGTGTGTGTGTGTGTGTGTTTCATGCTTGTGAACAATTAGGAGCACAGGATGTTAACTAACCACCACTACAAAAGCTTATCAATAAAAAGATGGAATGTTATATTTTGTACTGTTCGTTTTCTTTTTTTGTTTGTTTGTTTGTGGAAATGTTGATGAAACCTAAAGAAATTTATTTAGATTTTGATTATATTTTTCTTTGGAGTTTTCAGAAACCTTGGTGAACAGGGCACAAATGAGAGGGAAAATGTTTTAACAGCAGTCGATAACTAGAAGTCTGATTCCTAGTGGACTCTTAAAGAAGTTAGAATTCAAAAACAGAATTTTTCACAGAAATTCTTTTTTAATTAATTAATTTTTACTTATTCACTTAACATCCTGTTCACTGTCCCCCTCCCAGTCAGGTCACCTCTTCCCACAATCTTTCCCCATCCCCTTTCCCCTTCTCCTCTGAGCAGGCATTTGGCACATCAAGTGTCTGCATGCTTAGGCACATCCTTTCCCACTGAGACCAGACAAGGCAGTCCAGCTAGAAGAACATATCCCATGTATAGGCCACAGCCTTTTTGATAGCCCCTGCTCCAGTTGTTCAGGACCCACATGAAAATATGGCTGTGCATCTACTTCATAGGTATAGGGAGGCCTAGGTCTAGCCCATGTGTGCTCTTTGAATGGTAGTTCAGACTCTAAGAGGCCCATGGGTCCAGGGTAGTTGATTCAGTTGGTCTCCCTGTAGAGTGCCTATCACCTTTCTGATCCTCATTCCTTCCCCCTACTCTTCCATAAGAGTCCTCAAGCTCCATTCATTGGCTGTTGGTGTCTGCATCTGTGTTATTAGACTCCTGGGTCGAGCCTCTCCGAGGACAGTCGGGTATAACATAGTATCTGTCAGCAAACATAGCAGATAATCACTAACAGTGTCAGAGATTGGTGATTGCTGATGGAATGGGTCTCAAGTTGATTAGGTAATTGGTTGTTGATTCCCTTAGTCTCTGCTCCATCTCTCACCCCTAAATTTCTAGTTGTCAGGATAAATTTTGGGTCAAAAGTTTTGTGGATGGGTTTGTGTCCCTATTGCTCCACTGGGGTTTCTGCCTGGCTATAGGAGGTAGACTATTCAAGTTCCATATCTCCAATATAGTGAGTAACAGCTAAGATCATCCCCATTGATTCTTTGGCCCCTCCCTTATCCTAGGTCTCTGTCCCATCCTGAAGATGCTCCCCAGATCCCCAGCCCTATCAGTTGCAGAATTCCATCCATTCTCATGGCCTTTTAATAAGACTAAGCCTGCTATCTCATTCCCATGGGACCTGTTCTATTCCATGGTAAGGAGAAGCCTGCCTGCTCCTTCTGCTCCTTCTGATAGATGTTTAGCTAGATAATTACTCCAATTAGGAGTAATTATCTAGCTAAACATCTATCACTTGTCAATCACAAGTTTATTAAAAGTTTAAAACCATAACTAAGTTATTAGTGAAGTTTTGTATAGATAAGCCCAGTCAATATTTTATCGTATGTCCTAGCACCTATATTAAATCTTAGCTCCCTTTTTAGGACCTTTGGTTAATTGTTTTACAACCTGTTGGAATGTGCTGTAAGTAGGAGAAAGTCTGGTTGCCATCTAAGAGCAATTAGCTGGTGACACTGACTGGCAGAGTTCTCATTGCCAGTTTGACTATCAGAAAAGGACCTAATAGCAGTCCCAGTATAAGAGAGCTTAATAATCACAGATGTAATTTTAGGAATTCTTATAGGATCATCATTAAAACTTAAGTCATTCATTTGTCTACATAGCATCACTCTAACACAGTACATCTTCCTGGATCTGCAGAGATCTGCTCCAAAGGGGTGTGCTATTAACTATTGATTATTATATATATTTAATAATAACAGGAAAAGCATATTAATAGCAGGAATCTTTCCTAAAATTAGTCCCTCACAGCCTTGCTTAATGAGGCTTCACATGTTGCAGATTATATAATAATCTGAAGCAGGCCATTTCAGGATGATCACCTGCTAGTATATTAGCTTGTCCCATTATGGCTCCTGACACACTGTCAATAGGACAAAAATAGCAGTCTACAGAATGGGAAAAGATCTTCACCAACTCTACATCTGGCAGTGGACTAATACCCAAAATTTATAAGAACAAGATGTTAGACATCAAAAAACCCAACAACCCAGTTTAAAAATGAGGTACAGTTCTAAACAGAATTTTCAAAAGAGGAATCTCAAATGGCCAGGAATCACACATAGAAATGTTCTAAGTCTTTAGTGATTAGCGAAATGCATATCAAAACAACTCTGATGTTCTGTCTTATACCCATCAGAATAGCTAAGATCAAAATTCAAGAGATAGCACATGATATTTAGTGTGTGGAGCAAGGGAACACTCCTCTATTGTTGCTGGGAGTACAAACTTGTACAACCAATTTGGAAATCAATTTGGTGGTTTCTCAGAAATCTGGGAATAGTTTTACCCCAAGAGAAAGCTATAACATTCCTGGGTATATGCACAAAATATTCTCTACCATCCCACAAAGACACTTGCTGAACTTTGTTCATAGTAGCTTTATTTGTAATAGCCAGAAACTGGAAACAACCTAGATGTCCCTCAACTGAAGAATAAATAAAGAAAATATGGTACATCTGCACAATGCAATATTATTCAGCTATTAGAAACATAGAATTGAATGTATTTATCAAAATATACTGTTCCTATTGTTATTGTTCAAGGAATGTATATATTACTCTAAGAGAGAAAGTTACACTGTCTTATAACTTCTGGATGTTCTATCTCATGCAGTCTTTCCACCCTTCTTCTGTGATGTTCCCTGAGCTATAGATGTAGGAGCTATACAGCATTTGAATTCATCAGGTCTAGGTGTCCGACAGTCTAACAATATCTGCTTGTATCTGGTTATATTTTCCAATAATGGTTTCCATTTATTGTAGAGAGAAGGTTCTTTGATGAAGGGCACTAGCTATATTCATCTTGGGTATACGGCTCTGATTTAGAATATAACTAAGGAATTTTTATGTTCTAGCAAAGGCTTGGTAGTTGTTTATTTCCCAAGGTCAATTGGTTTCTAGTACCATGCATGATTCACCTCCTGTTGAAATGTCTAAAGTCTATGCGGACACTTCTTTATCACCCATTATTCAAAGCATCTATTGCACCTTTACAGATCTAATGTATTGTCCTAATTGCTGTGGTTCATATATTGATTACTCTTTTTCCTTGGAATTTTACATAATACTTTTGGATAGTATGAAACTTAAACCATAGGTTAGCAAAAGCTTAAATCACCCAAGTCCTGTACCCTAACTGAGGGTTGTCTTGAGAAATAGGGCCTTCCCTTCAACACATGAGAGGCACCAACTCAATAGCAATAGCCTACATCATTTTTGAGAATCATTTGGACTCCTCTAATCAATTAATAGAGAGGTGGTTTCTTGTGACTGGTGCTGGGGTTTCCTTTAGACCTTTTGGGAGTATTGTGAGCTCCAGTGGCTTAACTACCTTTAAGATTTTATTAAGATCTTATACATGTATATATATCTGTATCTCAATATTCATATATATATATATACATACATATATATATATATATGTATATGTATGTATATGGATTGACTGTGAAAGAACAGTTTATCATGACCTAATGACAAAGCAAGAAGACTACCAGACCTAGACTTACAAACATTCCTCCAATTGCAACTTTGAATTTGTGTTAGTTCATGCTTGTGCAAAATGTTTGTCCTCATGGTTCTTCTTCATATAATCTTAGGATCAACTTCAATATAATAAATAATATATTACTATTTAGGCTTTATTAAATAATTTTGGTATTATAGGTCTCTCTTCCCTATTTTCTTTTTGTATTGCCCCTAACCCCAATATGTACTACCTGCTCCATTTTTCTGTTTCCTCCTTCATATTACCTCTATTTCTCTTTATAAGGCCCTGTATACTCTTCTGGTTTCCAAAGTCAGTATCAGTAAGCATGCTTATACCGAAGGCAGAAAAGCTAATATTATCCTACCCAGACAAGAACTACAGGGAACCAATGACTGCTGAGAAAGAGAAGAATTAGCCTTTCTATAGGATGAGAATCTATTTGTGACCCAAGTTGTTATCCGTGTGTGTGTGCATGTCTCTGTGTGTGTGTGTCTGTGTGTCTGTCTGTCTCTCTCTGTGTGTAAATAATCAAAACAGTAATAAGAAAGAGGCCATCAATTTGACAGCAGGGGTAAAGTATGGAGGGAAAGGGAATAGGAGTGGGAAGGGCTGGAGAGATGAAAGGAAAGGGAGCAACTCATATAAATTAATTAGAAAGGTAAAAAAAATCAATTGAAATATGTATAGCATCAAATTCTGTTTTTATGTTTATTTTATGAGATACAATACAGAAAGGTTACTCATTTCATATAAATGTTATTTATAATTACCTTATTTTGTCTTGAGGATTTTTTTGCTTGTTTGTTTTCATATTTTTTGCTTGTTTTTTGATCTATAGTCATATCACCCTAGAGTTCCTCAGCTTGTCTCTTAAGATATTACCAGATTTGTACATGAGTAAATATTCATTTTTAAACTTGCATTTGGAATTTTGATTGACCTATGGCTAATGGACTGAAAATTTTGATTGGCCTAAGAGTAATGGTGCATGCAGATGGATTGACTGTGAAATAGCAGTTTATCCTGAACTTATGACACAGTATGAAGGGTACCAGACCTAAACTTATAAACTATTCTCCAATTTCAGCTCTGCATTTGTGTTAGTTTTATGCTTGTGCAAGAAGCTTAACCTTGTGGAAACCCTTGGGAAACTATAATGGTTCTTCTGCCTATAATCACAATATTTCCATACAAAATATAAATGGATTCTATGAGAAAATCCTTTGAGATGATAAAGTGCTACTTTAGTTTCATAGTTGCACATAATAATACACAGTTTGTTTTGTTTTCTTGTGTCCCAAGCTTATATTTTTTAATTCTCTAAGCAGAAATGTTGATTAGCTTTGCAGGAATCCTAAGTGATTAAGGAGAAAATTGGCTTTGTCTAGACAGTGATGGCATCAAAATGCCAACACATTCTCTAAAACCCACACTTTTATGAAATACGTTTTAGGAGATGAATTCAGTATATTGCTTTATGCCAAGGAATCCTAAGATGAAGAGGCAGCTATATCAGCAACTGAGGAATCTTCAATATAGTACAGTTTTTTATCCATTTGAATTATAAATATTTGAATGTCAGTTATCCAGAGGAAGAACAATACTTAAAGTTCCTCAACTGTTATTAGACTATTCTCATTTAGTTATTTTTCGATTGTTTCTAAATGATCACTCTTGCTAGGAATGGTAAAGTTACTAAATTTTAGTGCATTTCAACTGAGTATTGGACATCTTGGCTGTTTCTATTTCCTGTTGAATGTGAAAAGAATAGCAATGAAAATGGACCCAAATGCATCTCTGTAGCACGTCAAAGACAACTTTGCAAATATGCCTTGGAGTGGAGTAGCTTTGTAAGCAACCTCCACATTGATTTCCATTAAAGCTGTACCGGTTGAATTCCCTCCCACAGTTGGACAAGTACTTCCTTTTACCAGCATCAATTTCAGTATCAGTTGTCCTTTCATTTTCTGTTTTTATTATAGACATTCTGACTGGGTAATATGAAATTTCAAAGTAGATTTTATTTATATTTTTCTCTTGGCTTAACATGTGTAATATTTAAAATATTTTTAGCCATTTGTAATTTTTATTTTGAGTACTTTAGTTCCAGAGCCAAACTTTTTATTTTGTACAGATTTATTTATTTTATGTATCTGAGTACACTGTTTCAGACACACCAGAAGAGAACATCAAATCTCATTACAGATGGTTGTTACATTGTTTAGACACACCAGAAGAAAGCATCAAATTTCATTATGGATGGTTGTGAGCCACGATGTGGTTGCTGGGAATTGAATTCAAGTCCTCTGGAAGAGAAGTCACTGCTCTTAACCACTGAGCCATCTCTTTAGCCCCAGAACTGGATTTTTACTTGAATAGTGTACTTACATTATTAATTTTTCAATATTTAGTTTTTTAATTCATTTGTATAGGCTAGACTAACTCTCTAACAGATGAATGCCTTGTGAGATGATTTGTTCTACTACAGTCTGTGTCTTCAGTCAAATGAAAGGGTATTTTGTTGTGTGGCATTTTAGTTTCATAAGTTCCCATGTTATTTGTTGGTCTTGTTGAATGTACTTAGCAAGATCCTGTTCAGAAAGTCTGTTATAATCCCAATGAGTTCAAATCTATCTCCTACTTTCTCTTCTAAGAGGTATAGGATATCAGGTCTCATGCTGAGTTATGAAATACTTAAGAGTTCTTTGCTGAGTAAGAGATAAGAATCTAGTCTCATTCTTTTTCTTTAAAATACAGTCTGTATTTAAAGCACTATTATTAACTTTATCCCCATAAAATCATTATTTGGACAGTTATAAAATATTAACAAGGTCTATACATTATATAATAGTATTAAATCAACATTAATAATATCATAATATGCAATTCTTCTATGGTTACATAAGAATTTCCACTTTTAAGAACACAAATGAGAGAGCTCTTGGGAGATAAGACAAGAGAAATGAATAGGTTCATCTTTCTAAATGTAACAATCTAATTTGACTGGTTCCAGTTGTTGAAGATGCTGCATATTTTCCCCAATGATTACTTTCTATAGTCAAAATTCTTTAGGGATGTGACCTTGTATGTGGGCCTTCATTTTTATCTCATTCATCAGTATTTCTGCTTTTATGCAACTGGTCTTATTTCTATAATTCTATAGTATAGCTTGACACATGTAATAGCTAGTGTTCCCCTGTGTTTTTATTGTTCAAGACCATTTTGGATATTCTGGGTCTTATATGTTTACAAAAGAATTTTAAGATTATTTGCTTAATATTTGTGAAAAATTCATTGAAATCTTGATTTAATTTTTAGACTTCTTTTGATAGGTGGCACTTTACAATATTAATTCTATCAATCTGTAACCATAGGAGATCTTTCATGAGAGTATCTTCAGATATTTTCTTCAATGTCTAAAAGTTTTATTTTACAACTCATTTTCTTGCTTTAATTTAGTTCCAAGATACTTGATGATTGAGGTTTAGATGAATAAAATTTTTTTCCTGATTTCATTTTCTATGTGATTGGTAATAGGAAAGCCTCTGACATCTGCATCTTAATTTTGTATCTTGGTAGCTTGCAGAATGTTACTTGGATATAGAAATTCACTATTAATGTTTTTCATGTACATAATCTCAGCATTTATATGATAGAATGCTTTGAATTCTTCCTAAACTATTTGTGTCTACTGTAACTTCTCTTGTCTTACTGCTCTATCTAAGACTCCAGGCACTTAAAAGCACTAGAAAGGAGGATCCTGATTTTAATGTAAAGTTTTCATCTGATTTTCATGTATTCACTGTGTGTTTGCCTATTGTCTTTGTTATGATAAGTATGTCTCCTACAACCTTGAACTCTCCAGAAATTCTATTATAAAGGCATGCTGGATTTCATTAATGTCCTTGTCTATATCTAATGCCATGATGATGATGATGATGATGATGATGATGATGATGATGATAGATCTGTCTTTGAGTCTATGCAAGAGAGTGTTTTCATTGATATACATATGGAAAATTCCTTTGCATCTCTGGGATATAACTGACTTAATAATGCTTGATAATCATGTTGGTGTAGTTTTGAATTTGATTTGCAGCAAATATAATTGTTGTGTGCTGTGTTTATCATGCAGATTGGCTTATAACTTTTTATTGATAGTTCTTTTTTGGGTTTTGATGTCAGTGTAATGCAGGCTTCCTAAAATGAATTTGGATGTGTTCATTTCTTTTGTATTTCATGGAGCAGGCTACCTAGCTCAAATAGATGTTCTCCCACCCAAGAACATAGAACATACCAGTAGTTTTAAGTGGATCCACTGTGTTTAAAAGCACAACGGTTAGAGGAATTTTGGAAGGGGTGATAAGGAAATATTTGGAGGAGAGGAAATTAGGGTAGATTTAACTAAAACACATTTATACATGTTGTGTTTTATAAAGAAAGAATAAACCATGAATAAGTCTGTTAGAGGTGTGATATGGTGAGGTAGAAGGGGGTTCCTCTTTGGGCTCATGCTAAGACATCCATTGCCCCTGAGGTACCATCCATATGGTGGATATTGTATGGAATAGAATTTATTTAGGGCATGAAATGCGAGTTGACAGAGCAGAGACAGAGAAAGGCAGGGAGCAAGAGAGACAGACAGACAGACAGAGACAGACAGACAGACAGAGGAGAGAGAAGGAAGAGAGAGAGAGACAGACAGACAGAGAGGAGAGAGAGAGAGAGAGAGAGAGAGAGAGAGAGAGAGAGAGAGAGAGAGAGAGAGAGAGAGAGAGACTATGGGGCAGAGCCTAGAAGAAATGGTAACACTGCATGTAGATAACTCTTAAACAATAAAAGTGCAATCAAATTTTGAAAAATATTATCATTAATACGTGGTGTTATCTTCCTTTTTCTGACCATCATTGTTAAGTGTTGAACACATAAAGGATGGACATCACAAATACAGAAAGAGAGGGAAAGGGAAGCATTTATTATTTAGTGGATTGTACTTTCAGAGCATTGTACAAAGTTTTGGAACTCATACTCAATTTTACTGCCATGGGTAAAACAAAATTAATTTATTGCTTCCAACTGATTTTGGTAAGTTGTAGTGTAAATATAGCCAACAAAATTTATCAGAGCGGACTTCTACTTCAAGTTCAAACGAACAAAAAACTGAAATTGACAAATACAGAAACATTTCACAAATCAAAGAGAAATAATTCATTTTAGGTATTTTCAGTGCTGGGAATTAGAGTGACGTGGGAAACTTGTTTGAGCTGGTGAACTTGAACACACATAGTCTTTCTATCGTGCCCCAGGAGCTTGGTTATTTGATATTAAGGTTTTTTGCACCACCAGTGGCCCATTATAGATTACTTTCAGCAAAACCAGGTTAGGTTCTTGAATTGAATTCTACATTTGAACCTTTCTGAAAATATATCTCCGCTATGATGTTTCGAAGAAATATAAATCATTACTTACTTTGGGATAATGAAGTTGCAAACTATGAGTACGAACAGTTCTTAAAGAATAAAGATTTAAAAATTCACTATGGCTTTCAAGTCTAAAGGTCTGTGTTTAAACGACATATATTTTCTGAACACAGTAGAGAACATATAAATTTCCACCATCAAATGCATAAATTGGCTTCTATTTCTAATTTTTTTTTTGTTGAGGACTAGGCTTTTAATATTGTAACTGTTTTAATCATTACACACCTCTTTTTTTTAAAAAAATCTGATTGGGTTTTTTTGAGTGTATTTTATGCAATGTACTTTAAATACACAATGTACAAATAGTTCCTTGTACATAAGGATATGTAGCAAATGAAATGCAGAAAGTGCCTTAATTATTCACATTTCTGATTATTCATGCTTCTTAAAATGCATCTTTGTTAGGCTTTCCATTCTCACCCCTTGCGGCTTGTTTTGTTACATAGAATGTTATTCTGAAACATATCATTTTGAACAGATGCCTAAACGTCCTGGCAGGTTCTGTTCTTCTGAGTTCTGGCTGCCCTATTAAATTATGCCTGAGCCATCCTAGAGAAAATGCCCCATCCACCAGATCTGGAAAAAAGCCCACGTGAATCCCATTGAATCCCACTGACCTGGAAGAGATCCGGGGGGTGGGGCGCGGAAATTCTCAGATGGCTTTACTGTCTGCTTATGCTCCTGGGAAGAGAACACAGATGTCATTTTCAACTACTCTATCTTGGTAGGCTCTGTGACATAACAATAGCTGCCTGACAGTATATATAACCACATAAAGATGACAAGGTGGTTATTACTGCTATCATCATTTCTTTTTTAAAAAGGATTTATTTATTTATTATGCAAGTACACTGTTGCTGTCTTCAGACACACTGGAAGAGGGCTTCTGATCCCATTACAGATAGTTGTGAGCCACCATGGGGTTGCTGGGAATTGAACTCAGGACAACTAGAAGAGCAGTCAGTGTTCTTAAACCCTGACTCATCTCTCCAGCCCTATTAGCATTTCTATATGTTATAAATAATCACTATGTATACCTAGGAATACATAATGTTTTTGTTTATATTATAATGTAACTGTTTTCAAACTTTAGAGGACCCATTGACAAATAAAAATGAATCAATAGTGCAGGGGTAACTAGAGGAATTCATGTTATATAAGTGTGAAGAAATGAATTCATTTAATTTAAGGTTACGGGTTATGCTACTAATTCAGTTAATTGCTTAAATTGGGAAATTGTCCTCTCCCAGATAGACACATATTTTGAGACTGGTTTATGCTTTAATCACCAACTTGGCAAATGGTACTTTGAAGTATAAAAGTCCTCTTTTCCATTCTCCCTCTGAGTAGATTGTGTATTTCATGTGTTTTGAAATACACAATGTGTTTCATGTGTTTTGAAATATTGCAGCTCCAGTAAAGACAATCAAAACTTTTATCATGACCTTGGGAAAATGTTGGATGACACTGAAAGAGATTATTTAAAAGTCCTTTTCAGTTTTCAGGGACACAAAGCATTACCTCCTTTCCTTAGCATGTGTTTATCCAATTGCCATCAGAGTTGGCCACTTTCTCCCATTTGGACAACTCCTTCAACATGAAAAAAGACACAGTGCATTGTGCTCATTCGGTACACATTTAGCATTTACATAGTGTTTTTCTGAATGTGGAGCACACTTAAGCAGCTATATTTATGGAGGAAGATATATACTTGTCCAATGACTTTCTCAATCCGTGGTGGTGCTTTAGATGAAGAGTGTGATCCTTCACTGCAATCTTCTTATTAAATTCACTTTATTTTCAAGAAGCTCTAAAGATGAAAAAGCACTCCGGATGTTAAATATCATTTAAATATTATATGAAGTGTTTCTGAAGTGTTACATTTGTAGATGATAGGAGGAGCTGAGAGGAGGAGGGAGGGAGAGGGAGGAAGGGAGGGAAGAATAAGGAGTTGTGTAAAGAGAAAGAGGAAAAAAAGGGGAAACAAGCAGGCACTCTTTGAATGGAAAGATGAGAAGCAACTTAAATTTTGGACTGCGTCTTTGAATCATATTTATAGCATGTTTCTCTGCTTTCATCAGTGGCTTAAGGGAAAAAAAAAGAACTATTAACTTGTAAGAGAAAATACCCAGTACCCAAAGTAAAATACATTCCTGGAATATAAATTAAATGTTTGTTGACTGGCTGTGGTCTGTGCTCTGAATATCAGCTTACTAAGTAGATGACATTTCTGTTATCCTCCTAAGTGTCTCTCTATAGTTACACAATGATTTATACTCAGAGTCTTATGTCTTAAGCCCCAGACTACTCTCGACCTGACCCTCACCTGTATTTTTGGAGCAACAGAGCAATGATGAACCTACAGTACAAGGGTGCAATAAGTCTGTCAGTTTGGCCAGTGAAAATCCATGGTATATTTGCATGTAGCCTCAGGCTTTTCATAGAAAGACTAAACAGGGAAAGAGCAATATAAGATCACGACTCTTCATATAGTTTGTCACAATGTTTGTTTCCTAATTTCCCCTTTCTTTCTTTCTTTCTTTCTTTCTTTCTTTCTTTCTTTCTTTCTTTCTTTCTTTCTTTTTCTTTTTTTTTATTCGATATAATTTATTTACATTTCAAATGATTTCCCCTTTTCTAGCCCCCCCACTCCCCAAAAGTCCCGTAAGCCCCCTTCTCTTCCCCTGGTTCTGGTTTTGCTGAATACTGTTTCACTGAGTTTTTCCAGAACCAGGGGCTACTCCTCCTTTCTTCTTGTACCTCATTTGATGTGTGGATTATGTTTTGGGTATTCCAGTTTTCTAGGTTAATATCCACTTATTAGTGAGTGCATACCATGATTCACCTTTTGGGTCTGGCTTACCTCACTTAGTATGATATTCTCTAGCTCCATCCATTTGCCTAAGAATTTCATGAATTCATTGTTTCTAATGGCTGAATAGTACTCCATTGTGTAGATATACCACATTTTTTTGCATCCACTCTTCTGTTGAGGGATACCTGGGTTCTTTCCAGCATCTGGCAATTATAAATAGGACTGCTATGAACATAGTAGAACATGTATCCTTATTACATGGTGGGGAGTCTTCTGGGTATATGCCCAGGAGTGGTATAGCAGGATCTTCTGGAAGTGAGGTGCCCAGTTTTCAGAGGAACCGCCAGACTGATTTCCAGAGTGGTTGTACCAATTTGCAGCCCCACCAGCAGTGGAGGAGTGTTCCTCTTTCTCCACACCCTCTCCAACACCTGTTGTCTCCTGAATTTTTAATCTTAGCCATTCTGACTGGTGTAAGATGAAATCTTAGGGTTGTTTTGATTTGCATTTCCCTAATGACTAATGAAGTTGAGCATTTTTTAAGATGCTTCTCCGCCATCCGAAGTTCTTCAGGTGAGAATTCTTTGTTTAACTCTGTACCCCATTTTTAATAGGGTTGTTTGGTTTTCTGGAGTCTAACTTCTTGAGTTCTTTATATATATTGGATATTAGCCCTCTATCTGATGTAGGATTGGTGAAGATCTTTTCCCAATTTGTTGGTTGCCGATACAAGAAGCCTACAGAACTCCAAACAGACTGGACCAGAACAGAAATACTTCCCGTCACATAATAATCAAAACACCAAATGTTCTTTCTTTCTTTCTTTCTTTCTTTCTTTCTTTCTTTCTTTCTTTCTTTCTTTCTTTCTTTCTTTCTTTCTTTCTTTCTTAGTTTCTTCCTTCCTTCCTTCCTTCCTTCCTTCCTTCCTTCCTTCCTTCCTTTCTTTCTTTCTTTCTTTCTTTCTTTCTTTCTTTCTTTCTTTCTTTCTTTCTTTCTTTCTTTCTTTCTTTCTTTCTTTCTTTCTTTCTTTCTTTCTTCTTTCCTTCCTTCCTTCCTTCCTTCCTTTCTTCCTCCCCTCCTTCCCTCCTTCGCTCTTTCTTTCCTCTTTCTCTCCCTTTCTTTCTTTATTTCCTTTACTTTCTCTTCCCTCCATCTCTACTTCTCTCTTCCCTCTCTCTTTCTTTCATTATTCAGTGAAGTATCTATTTGGCAAAATCATTTCCTGAGATCTTGAAACAAAATATCTTTCCCCTCAGTCGTATGGATACTTACGTGTTGTTGACTTTTCAATTTTCTTTTGGAAATAAAAAGATAGATTTTCTTGACATTGTAATTTCTACATTATGCAAATTCATGTTCATATTCAATTCGCATTCCTTCCTTCCCATAAGGGTGTATTCTTGTTTCTCTTGCATTTTCTTTCATCCTTATGTGAGGTTTGCTCCCATCTCTCTCATGTAGCTTTGCCTCTCCCCTCCCTGAGTAGGAGTCACTTTCATATATATATATATATATAATATTATATTATTTACATTTCAAATGATTCCCCCCTTTTCTGGATCCCCCATCCCTGAAAGTACCATAAGCCCTCTTCCCTCCCCCTGTTCTCCAATCACCCCTTCCCATTCATGAAATTCTTAGGCAAGTGGGTGGAATTGGAGAATGTCATCCTGAGTGAGGTAACTCAATCACAAAAGAACACACATGGTATGCACTCACTGATAAGCGGATATTAGCCTAGAAGCTTGGAATACCCAAGAAACAATTCACATATCAAATGATGCCAAAGAAGAAGGAAGGAGAGGCCCCTGGTACTGGAAAGGCTCAGTGCAGCAGTGTAGGGCAATACCAGAACAGGGAAGTGGGAATAGGAGTCCCTTTTTATTGGTTTATGTGCATGTGCGTACAGGTGCTGCCGGCTATGTATTTCCATTCTTTGCGTAACTGCTGTGTTCAGCACATTTGTTTTCTCTTGCTTAATCTATTTCTTTGAAGAAATGATCTAATCCAGAAGTGTGTTGTAGATTTAAGAATATAAGAATTTATAGGCTGATCTTTTCATTGACAAATGGACCCTTTATTCACATCTGTTGCTGACTGACTTGGAATTCGCAAGTGGAATGTAAAAAGACATAGCTCAAAGATAGGAGGAAAGGATGGAGGAAAGAAATGGATACAGATGAAGAATTTACTTCTTCATTATTTTGCATGGATAGCAGACATAATGCATGAACTGGAACTCTTCTCATGTCGTATTTTTATTTACTGGCTGATTTTGCCATTGGTAGAAATTTTGTTTGATATATATCATCGCTCTACTTAGGGAACCTAGGGAACATGTAAGCTTGTGATTTCTCATCTTCAGACCTTCTGTATTCACATTTCTATATCTTTGATGTCTAACCTGACCTCTCCTTCAACTTTAAATTTTCTTTTTCTAGTAGTTTTTACAGCAGCTCATAACTGAACCTGGATTGATACCCTATTGTGTACATCCAGCCACCTCTGTAGATTTTGCAAAATAATCTTCACTATACATATTAATGGTCACTAGGTAGGCTGATGTGTCTGAATATATCTATATATTTCATATGCTTCTTTCTAAGTAAAACATCACTGGAAGAGAGATGGCTCTGCTTGCTTTAAATTCAAGATTGGGTGCATCAATACTTTTGGTTTCCTGGAGATGAGTAGGCAACATAAATGCTTTGACAGAAAAAATGCCAATATCAATGTCAAATGAACCTCAAAGTCAGTGTCCATTCTCAATTACAAAGGAATCAATGCCGATTTTCACAGTAGCCTCATGAAGTCAATTCCTTGGTCCCATTTCAGAGGGATTAATGGTGTCTGCCAAGGGTGTGTCTGCATTATAGCCAGATTATACTGTAATACGGGGAATGACTGCATACTGACCAGGTCATATCTATAAATATGATTCACTGCCAGAGCAGCCATGTGGCTGGATTAAAATCCCTATACAAACCCAAAGCCAGAATGCAGTCTGTAAGAAATATGGTGTGAAACAATATACATTTTCTCAAAGGTGCCGTTGGAACCGTTACATAATTCCATTAGGTAATAGGCCCATAATGTTTATTTTATGGGCCTATTCATGATTCATGATTATCATCTCCTTATTCATGATTATCTTCTTCTCTGGGATTTTGGGTTTGAGTAGAATTTAATGTAACAGAACCTATACCTGTATTGAATAATTGTTTTAACTCTCAATCTTGATATTCAAGAGGGTGAAAGGAAAGAAAAATGAATATATACTCATTGATTCTGCGTTGAATGAAAAGGTTCAATTACAAGACTCTCCCTCATCAGTAGCCTTTAAAAATGCTTTGTAATGTTTTCATTTTATCTATTTATTGATCCTTTCGCAATTTTGCATTCAAGTTTATAGAATATGTTTTTCAATAAGTCATTGAATTTCATTGATCATTTTAACTCTACCTTAACTGAATTTTAAGTTTTGAGAATAAATCACTACAAAAATTCAAAAACAGTATCTTAATAATAATGACATCAGAATATAGTGTGAGCTTTTGTTTAATGTCTACTTTATCCTATGTTTTAAAATGTTGTTTATTGCAATTTATTTTCCAAATATACTTCCAAACAATCCATGCATTTTTTTTACAGTATTCGTTTGGAAAGCAGTAAAGAGCACAAATAAATGCTTCAAGAAATAAATGCTCACAATGGGAAGAAACTGAGCATTGCACATAGCTCAAAGCAGTTGTGAGGGTTTTGTAGGTTAAGTGAGAATGTAACACTGTGTCTTTTTTTATTCGATATTTTTTATTTACATTTCAAATCATTTTCCTTCCCTATTTTCTAAGGAATCAAACCAACCTGGAAATCTTGTTTTGCTCAAAGGCTATCAGTAAACTAAATCATGCTATGGTGAATGCATATGTGATAAAGCAACAATAATATGCTGAAAGGAGACCTACTTAGGAATAATTTTAGGCTTAGAGTATTAGAGAAATGTTTATCATGTCATTATTAAGGAAGCAAAAATCAGAATCTTTTAACAAGTTCTCTGCCCTGAAATTAGATAATTTCCTGTGTCTACTTACTCTCCTCTGAGTCTAACTTCCTTTCTTTGTCTAGAACTCATGATAAGTATTTATGATACCTTTAAACTCAATCAGAATTAAATACTCACTGTGTTGTCAATTAATTTACTAGATTAAATGATAATGACAGTGATTCCTTGACCACCCTTAATACCATTGTCTGGTCCATTCATGTAATTGTGAATGCTCACTTATAAATTATTTTGAGTTAATTACTTACAGTACATTTTTATTTACAATACATTTTTAATATACACTGATTAATTAATTGAATTAATGAATGGCAGATAGATATATAAATGTACACAGTGAGACTAAAACTATAAACATAGAGAAATGGGCTTTGAATAGCAAAATAAGGAGAAAAATAAAGGAGACAAATGGAAGAGAAACACCAGAAGCCAGAGGAAGATGGGAGGTGATCATGTAGTATGACAAAAAATTGGAAATCATTTCTAAAGAGGTACGATTCCGAGTATAGAGCTTAAATACAACTTGTTATAGTGTTTGTCTTTGAAACATAAACTCAGCCCAATACTGTCAAGTTGACATTTGATATTTTGAACTGTTTTGAACACGTGGAATTTTATTTATTTGTCACCATTTTTAATAGAATACTAATGAGAGTAACCCATGTTAATATCCACATAAAAATTGAAACAGACTAGCAGCACATAAGACAACTTTATTTTGTGGAAGGAAAGGTACAATTAGCATCACAAACTGGAAAAGAAAAGGCTTAAATTTTAAATAATTATATAAGATTAGTTTCATCACTAGATGCAAATTAAAGGTCTTTGAGTCCTGGGAAATGATAGAATTCACTGAGTTTCTTCCATAGTACTTATATAAATAAGATATAGGACTTCAGGTGGGATCAGACAAGGAGGTGACCTGAAGTTTAGTATCATCATAATGAAGATAACTGCAGTAGGGATGTGAGACAGGAAGAAGAGTAATATATAATTTCTTTCCTTGTCTATGGTATCAGATGCTGTGGCAACTTGGGAAAGTATCCTTTATTTCTTTAAACTCTCTGCTTTCTTGAATAAAATATGACATTTAATAAATGCTAGTGATAGTACGGTGTGCATTTATAGGAATCTCAGTTGTGCTACAAGAGGATAACTTGCTTTGCAACTGGATGCCATGGAATGTGTCTCTACTGCAGCTATTATGTGTTAATTCATTTTCATGTTTATTTTAACTTGTGTTATTTGATTTCATTGTTATGGCCACAATGATATCATGTCTTTCAAGTGGAAGAAATAAACGTCTCTTTGAAATGTATCCCAATTAATTCAGAGCTGCATCCTTCACTGACTCTCATTTAGTCAAGCAATGCCCATTTTTAACAGCTGTTCTCAGTCCAATATGGACCTCGCCCAGCTGACTGACTTCTGCTAAAGGTGCCCAGCTATTTCTAGTTGCTTAAAGCTTTTGCTATATTCAAATTCCTAGTTGTCAGTCAAGTGAAAATTGTGCCTTCAGGGAATGAGGTTGTTGGATAACTTCCCTTCCTTTCTGCTACTGGTTCTTGTTAGTCTGTCAGAATGTATAAAAATAAATAATTATAATAAAAGTAAAAAAAAATGCACTGAGGCTTGAAAGAATTTTAGTTTCATTTGCAGAACATATGTCTCTTTAACTTGACAGTTGTTTCATATTCCTGCCTTTCCTACAGGTGCTCTCTGGCCACCGCAATTCTTAGAAATGAATTACAGTATCTTAACATCTTTTCTTAGATGTTAGGTTTCCTGCACAGAATGTAATTAAACTCCCAGGAGTATAAATTTAAGGACAGGCACACAAATTAAGCACAATTTGCATAATATACCCTTTATATATATCTACTTAAGGATATTGAAATGAAATCCAGTATTGTCAATCCTACGTGTGTGTGTGTGTGTGTGTGTGTGTGTGTGTGTGTGTGAATATGTGCATGCACAAGGGATACACTTACAGAAAGGAAGAGTGGAACAATTTTCAAATTGTGCCAGTTTTTCTTGCCACCTTCCCTCTTTGTCCCTTTGGTGTTAATTCCTGTAAAGTCCATGTGTCTGCGATACTATCAAGATGGGCATGTTAGGATGAGGAGGTGGCAACAAGAAGGAATAGCAATAACTGAAGCAGATTCTTAGAAGCAAGGTGCTGTTTGGTGAGCAGCTTCTCTTCTCAGGCTACATTTTTTCTTACTTAAAATAAAAATTACCACAATTAACCAATATGAATCCTGTGCATATTAAATATGAATAAATGTGAAATTCCTAGAAATTTCCAGATGTGCACAAGATCTTTCCCTCACAGGATAGGTATTTAGCTGGGATGTGTGCATATGAAGGGCTGTCCATGAAGCCTGGACCAGAGAAGACTCCTGTCAGTGCAGAGCTTCTGTCTGACGCTGAGTACCCTATCTCCAGCATGCAGCAGGCAGTTGGGAATGGGAATGGAGCTTAGTGGAAAGAAATAAATGGAATGTCAAAGAATAATAAAAATGTGAAAATACATTTTTGTTTAAGATCCTTTCTTCTGTATTCTCAAATATGCCTTTTAAATTACATCCCCAGGACTTGTGATCTTAAGAACTTGGTTATGAGTACTCTCCAGGAATCCTGAGATAGACATTAGTCAATGTTTATCTTTAGAACAATTGATTAAAGCATTCAGTAAAACATATAAAAACTATAAATCAGGTATTTCTTTAAAGGACAGAAGTTGGTCTCTTTAAGAAATTTTATATATAAAATTTTATTAGCAGGATATAGCTTTTCTTCTAATAAAGAGTGATCACAGAAATGAGAGTTGTTTTAATTTCATGTAATATTTGAGGTAACTATTTTATATTTCCCCCCAACCCCAAGGGACTTGTTAGGTCAAACAAGAAAGTTCTCCCATAATATTGTGAGACAGACACTCAAAGATGCTAATGAGTTTCTTGTTGTTTCATTTATTATTGAGCATGGAGCCTACACTTAGGAGTAAATTATTTTTCCAGTGGTATTCCCCAGGAGTAAACTAATTTTTCTTTTTTTCTTGTTTTTAATTAATTAACTAATTAATTAATTAACATTACATCCTGACCTCAGTTCCTGCTCCACTCCTTCCACTCCTCCCTTTGTCCCACTTCTCCTTTACCCACTCATGCTGTCCTGGCTTCTCTTCAGAAAAGGGAAGGCACCCCATGGGTATCAAACAAGTCGCAATAATAGCAGGCACATCTTGTCCTACTGAGGCAGCCTGGTAGGAGCAAAAGTTCCCAAGCATGCCAACAGAGCCAGAGAAAGCTCCTGGTCCTGCTGTTAGAAGGTACCACAAAGACCACAAAGACACTTGGTAAAGAAATTCATAGCAGATTTCTTTATAATAGCAAGAAACTTAAATCAACATAGATGTTCTTCTACTGAAAAAGAGATAAAGAAAATGTGGTACAATTACACAGTGGAATATTATTCAGCTATTTAAAACAATGACAACATGAAATTTGTAGACAAATGAATGGAACAATAAAGGCTCATTCAGAATGAAATAGCCCAGACCCCAAAAGCCAAACATGGTATGTACTCACTTATAAGTGGATATTAACTGTAAAGGATAACCAGGCTAAACTATACAGACCAAACAAAGCTAAATAACAAGAAGGTACCAAGGGAGGATGCTTGAGTCTCATTGAGACAAGGACATATAATAGACACCATGGATGTACTAGGGAGGAGGTGGGGACAAGAAGGGGGGGGGAGACAGAACCAAGATGTTTCAGGTGGTAGGAACTGAAATCAGGGGCATCACTGGGACAAGGCACAAACCTTAGGGCAGTGGAAACTACCAGGAAAATATGAGTGTCCCTAGCTAAGACTCTTCAAAATATGGGGCCTGAACCAAACATTGCCCCAAACAGGACATGCCTTCCAATGAAGGGATTGGGACACCAATTCAGCCACAAATCCTTTGACCTACAATGTGTCCTGATGACAGAACAGACAAGAATAAAGATTGTGCAGAAACTGGAGGAGTAGTCAACCAATGACTGGTCCAACTTGAGATCCATTCCATGAGAAGCCCACCTCTGACACTCTTAATGGTATTCTGCTCTGCTCGCATGTAGGGGCTGGTATAACTCATCAGAGAGGCTTCATGTAGCAACTGATAAAAAGAGAAGCACAGACTCACAGCATAATATTAGTTGGAACATGGGGAATCCTATAGGAGAGTGGGAAGGAGTTTAGGAGCCACAAGGGTCTAGGACACCAAAAATTCCCTAGAGAATCAACTGATCTGGGCTCATAGGAGTTCACAGAGATTTGACTGTCAACCAGAGTGCATGCATGGGAGTGATCCAGGATCTTTGTACATATGTAACATTTGAGAAAACTAGTTTTTGTTTGCAAGTGGTTATCTGTTGAAGGTAATTCTGTGTTAGGTTGGAGGCTTGTCTTCCCTTCCCCTTTCAGGTCTAGGATGCTCTCTGGGTGCAGAAACATGCAAGTCTTGTGTGTGCTGATACAGTCTATGTGAATTGCTATATATACTAGCCCTATAGTATCTAGAAGGTCTTTATTCTATAATATCCTCTATCACATTCTTTCCATCTCCCTTCTGCAAAGTATGCCAAGCCCTGAAATAAGGAATTCTCTTTAATTTTAATTTGTTTTTTGCTTTTTTTTACCCACTGGAAATTTTTATTGATTATTTTAATTATTTCCATTGTAAATGTCCTCCTCTGCAAATCCTACCTCCTCTCCCCCTCCCCTTTGCCTCTATGAAGGTGCTCCCTCCATCCCCCACTCTTGCCTTACCACTCTCACATTTCCTTATGCTACAGTATTAAGCCTTCACAGCAAAAAGTGCCTTCCCTCCCAATGATGCCAGATAGCTACATGCAGCTAGAGCTATGGGTCCCTCCACGCATATACTTTTTGGTTGGTGGTTTAGTTCCTGGGAGCTCTGGGTGGTCAGATTAGTTGATATTGTTATTCTTATGGAGTTACAATCCCCTTCAGTTCCTTCAGTCCTTATCCTAATTCCTCCATTAGGGTCCCCAGGCTCAGTGTGATGGTTGACACTGAGTATCTCCATCTGTATTGGTCAGATGCTGGCAGAGCTTCTCAGGGGACAGCTATACAAGGTTCCTGGCAGAAACTTCTCCTTCTTCTTGTTCTTCTTGTTCTTCTTGTTCTTCTTGTTCTTCTTCTTGTTGTTGTTGTTGTTGTTGTTCTTCTTCTTCTTCTTCTTCTTCTTCTTCTTCTTCTTCTTCTTCTTCTTCTTCTTCTTCTTCTTCTTCTTCTTCTTCTTCTTCTTCTTGTTCTTCTTCCTGTTCTTGTTCTTCTTCCTGTTCTTCTTGTTCTTCTTCTTGTTCTTGTTCTTCTTGTTCTTCTTCTTGTTCTTCTTCTTCTTGTTCTTCTTGTTCTTCTTCTTGTTCTTCTTCTTGTTCTTGTTCTTCTTGTTCTTGTTCTTCTTGTTCTTCTTGTTCTTGTTCTTTTTCTTCTTCTTCTTCTTGTTCTTCTTCTTGTTTTTCTTCTTCTTCTTGTTCTTCTTCTTCTTCTTCTTCTTGTTCTTGTTCTTGTTCTTGTTCTTCTTCTTCTTCTTCTTCTTCTTCTTCTTCTTCTTCTTCTTCTTCTTCTTCTTCTTCTTCTTCTTCTCCTTCTCCTTCTCCTCGTCCTCCTCGTCCTCCTCGTCCTCCTCGTCCTCCTCCTCGTCTTCCTCCTCCTCCTCTTCCTCCTCCTCTTCTTCCAAAACTTGATTTAATATAACCGAATCTCAGAACATGAAACTTCAGTTTGTAATGAGGGGTGTGTATTTGGGTCCATCTCCCCCATTATTTCTTTTGTCTGCATATATGTAAATATATTAGGAAGTTTTTACTGGACTGTTTCCATATTACTCTTCAAATAGCTATCTCTCCCTGTTTCCTCTCCCTTACCCATGTGTTCTCACACCCACGTGTTTGAGCATCCCATATTAGACCCCTCCTTTGTGGATTCCTATCTCTTCTATTTCCCCTTCTTAGGGCAATCTTTCCCTTTCCTCTTATTCCTTATTCTTTATGTAACCTTTGTTTGATACAAATTGTAAATTCCTTATTAATGACTTAAGAGCTAACTTCTATATATAAACAAATACATACCATATTCATTTTTCTGGGTCAGAGTTACCTAACTCAAGATGTGTTTTTTAGTTTGAATCATTTATTTGTGAATTTCACCTTTTAAAAAAATTGACTAACATTTCATTGTGTAAATACACTCCATTTCTCCATTCTTCTGTTGAAGGACACTTAGGGTGTTTCCCGTTTCTCATTTTTCTAACTAGTATGGTCAGGTTTTTCAATGTCATTCAAACTCAATCCCTTCTTTTTGTACTTCTCCAGTTCCAACTGCAAAGGTTTTTTCCATTCATGTAGACAGTATAAAGTAAACCTTGAAGTGTAGTTACAGCCTGACATTCCTTAGTCTGCCTTAGTCTTCATATGTTTCTTTTTGACAAAACAAATTTTATTTCATTTAGCCATGGTCAGAAAATATGTAATTTCATTAAATTTTAAGCTCGATTTTGTAAAAACAATTTCTTTATTTTGTATTATGTATATGCATATTCATCTATTTATATGTTTTTGTATATAAACTTAGGTCCTCAAGAGGCCAGAAAATAGCATCCGATATACTGAGTCCAGAAACACATGTGGATTTGACATGCCTGACATAGGTGTAGAGAACAAAATTGGGTACTCTGAAAGAGAATTATGTGACCCTAACTCCTGAGACATGTCCATAGCCCCCAAACTTTATTCATAATAAATAATAGATGGAGTTAGTTTCTTCCAGATATAGGATGCAATTGTATTTAAAATTATGTATCTTTTTAAAATTTAGTTGAAGAATGGAATAGACTTTAAAAATTAATTTGTTCTTATGGAACAGAGGGTAACAAAAAATGCTATCTTCAAGTGGTATAGGTTTATAAGTATAGAACAGGAATGGTTGTGAACAATAAAACCTATTTTAATTTAATATGTTGGTTAGTTCAAGAAGAGTTTATTTTGCCATTCCACAATACGCTTTTCATGAAGAATACTATCTGGTATAAAACTACTTTGTATTTCTCTATATGCCCTGGGGAGGATACAGGACAACTACCAGGAAGGAAATGAAAACTATGGCATTCAATACTATTTCAATGTAAAAATTCATACATGAACTGTAAAATAAACTATCTTTTTTAATTTCAACCTTGGATAATGCAGGGATAGTGGTTACTTTCTCATATTCCATATTAAGTTAAATATGTAAATGATTCCTTAAGTTATCTTATGATGATGAGATGATATCAAATTGATGCTATAGTGTATAATTTGACTGAAGTTTTTCTTTAACAATTTCATTTATCAATTGCATTTTTTTGCATTTAAAGTATCCTGTCACTGTGTAATACACAAGCAGCAATGGAAAGCACATGGTTTTTTGAAAGAATTCAGGACATGAAGTAGTTACAAACATTTCAATGTAGCAAGAGAGCTTACTAAAAATAGACTACAAATTTATTCTCATTTTATGATACTTTAATTTTGCTCCTGCCCTAGATAGATATCCTAATGAATTTCATGTGATTATCATTTAATGGTTACTTTATGAATGTATTCTGACCTTTTCTTTTATATAGTCCAAGGATTTCCTTTGAGACTTTAATATAAATCTCTCTATTCTTTCACTTCAAGGCACATAATATACTTACATTAGAATAGCTACTGTAGTTTAGTATATTTGACCTCACAAGTGGATTTCAAATTGCAGATATCAAGGTATATTGGAGAAGACAAAGTATAGAGCTGTTAATAACAACAAAAAATGGATGTAGTTTTATTTTTTCTTGTAATCATGTTTGATTTTCTTTCTCTCACAACCCAAAATTTCAAATTTCACAGACCCTAGCAACTAAATAGAAAGAAGTCTTTTTCTGTAAAGCACTGACTTCCTACTAAGATATGGGCAAAGAAGAAAAGTCTTTACCACAGCCTTCGCCCTGACGTCATTCCATTGTTTGATGCTCCAGAAAAAGCGGGCAGTGTGTTGTTAATAATAAGCTGAACTACATCGTGCAGAATTGAGGAAGCCCTAAATTAATTACTGCTGCATCAGATGCCACCTTTTCTTCATATTTTTCCAGATTAGTGAACTACACTGTGTCTTGGAGCAGCAATGCCAAGGTGCAGAAGACATTGTCCTAAGCTTCCGTTCAGGGTCTCTCTAGCTACACCTCTGTTGCTTCTGTTTTTCAGTTGATAATACTGTTCCTGTGTGTGTATCTCTGAGTGTGTGTATATATGTGTGTGGTCACACCTGTGCCAGGGTTTGTGAAGACTGTTCACTCTTAAATTATAGACTTACATTTTGTATATTACCAGTCGAAACTTATATCCCAATGCTTTGTGTGCTCTATCCCCCTTCCAAATTCCCACTTTCCCTTCTTTGGTACCTTCTCCTGTCCCTGCATTCTCTTCAGTGTTTTTGCTTTCATTCCATAAGACTTGATGAAAGGAAGACGTAATTATAAGAGTAATAGTTGAAACAATGTTACCATGACCACATTTCTCATCATTACTATGATTTACTGGAAGGACATGATTTTTCTTCTGTAGCCTGCTGTGCTTTCTGCTTCAAATCTTTGTATAACTATTTTTAATATTTTTTTAATATTTTAAAAATGTATTTAAAATATTTTCTGTGAAATTAAAAGCTATGTGATGTATTCTTCTTTGTCTTAAGACAATTCTCTTTTTAATATCTTTATCTGACTGAATAATACTAATAAAAGAATGCATTAATTTGAAATTACTCTGAGGATTGACTATGTCCTAATTTGTAAATAAACTGAAGAGGATTCTCTTTGTGAATAATTAGAAATTAATGAGACATCACTACTTGCCAAGAGTCATATTATAGCAAGTGAGTGGTTTGAGACTGTCATTTATGACTGCTAAATTAGAATATTCTTCTCTATGGCTTTCACAATAAAAATAAGTAACAATCAAAATTCTCTAATAACTTTTATACTTCTGCCAAAATCTATCAATATTTTATTCTTAGGAAGTAGTTGACTTTTAATTAGTTTAAACAAAATCTGTAGACACATTTCTTACCTTCAAAATGGTCAGCTATACAATGCTTTAATCATTTTAGAGAAAGTAGTTTTACATTATTATTATAACAAATTGTTTACTCTAAATAAAAGTGATTCTCTGTTTTTATTGCACAAGAACATATCTATGTGCATAATAGAAATCTCAAGAAAAATATATAATACTTTCAAGTTTGTAACTCATATGAACAGTCAATTATTCATTGTATATTATTCTAAAATGTTTCAGTTCTGTAAAGTATATCAGTGTGAATGTCATTCTGTTTAAAATATAATATACTTTTTATTTTTCTGCACATTAATATATATGTGATATAGTTTTTCAAGATACATTGTTCTATCATGTTATTTTAGTAACTATTTAATATGATTGAGCCATGATCTGAATCTATTATCTATTATCAATTTTTTTGTGACAGATTTATTCTCAGGAAAGGGCTTTGTCTGTTTTTATGGCAATACCAAGATGTTTTATGTGTTATAACATTTATAATTTGAAGTTGTGGGTGATAATGCCACCAGCAATTCTGAAATATTAGCATCAAGCAATAAAGATAATTGTCAAATTTAGTTAAAAATCTTATCAATGATATATATTTATAATTTTACTATAAGATGAAGTTTAAAACAATTGGGAAGTATAATGAAATCTCTGATAACAATGTTGATTTTGAAAAGGATCTTTTTTTCCCCATTTATGATGCACCTTTGTTCTTTCTACACAACGTGGAATTTCTTATTAGATACATTTTTGTAGGAGGTTTAAGTTTTTCAAAACCATCTTTAATAAGGTTTCACCAATTCTTTAATTTCCTTCTAGCCAACCATTCATGAGAGGTAATGGAAATGAAAGTTTAATATGGCTAGAAGGATGTGTACCTGTTTAGATATAGTCCTTCTTAGCATTTCCAATTTTGCTGTCAGAATATCAGCAGTCCAGTTCACATGAATCAGCACCAACAGCTCCATGAACTTGCAAACATTATTCATTAATCAGCAATGGTAGTTCACTTCAGAAATAAACCACAAGGCTCTGCCAATCTGCCCAAGTCTGTCAAAGCAGCAAGACACTGGAATATCATTAGCCATTCCTGGATTCATTTTTCTCTGAAGTCATAACAAATGATAATCAGTAAAGAAGGCAAGGTGAACCAATGCCACAGCATTGTTAGCAAAGACCAAAATCAGCAAAGCCCAATGAAGGCCAGCAAAGAGTGGAAAGCCAAACCAATGCCAGGCAGTGTCGTCCACTGTCTGTTGGGTTATATGTATGTATACACTGTCTAAACACCATGTGGTCTTTCAAGTGTCTGCTCTGGAAAACCCTCTTGTGCCCTTTTACCAAGCAGCTTCCAGAAGAATACTACATGTCTCTTCTCAGCAAAACTTTCTCTCCTAAGACATTTTCCAGAAAAACAAAACAAAAAAAAAACAACAAAAAAACAACAACAACAACAACAAAAAAAAAAAATCACAGGACACAACAAAGTCTCCAAAGAAAGCAGAAACTCCCACGACACTTTTTTCACTAAAAGTAAAAGATCATTTGGAAACATTTGTCTTCAAGATATTTTAACAGCTAAGACAGAATTTAAGTAATGAGCTAATGTAATCAGAAGTTCTCCTCCATGCACGATGTTAGATAGAATATGATGTTCAAACTCATTCTTTTATACTTTCCTCCTTTTCTTGTTCTGCAAGAATCAAATCATCTGCAATATTCTTGGAATCATCAAATCAGAGAAATCAAATATTTTCTAATTGCAGAAAGGTATTGCAATTTAAGCCAATGCATGATGAAAATTTTGTCGAATATTCTTTGTTAAGTCATTTTGTCATATCTATTCAGAAGATTCCTTTCCCTTTGAACCATACATTTATATTTATTATTTTTATGTTTATGAGAGCATTTTTCCTGTTTATATGTTCAGCTTGTGCTTACTTGGTGCTGCAGAAGTCAAAAGAGGGCATTGTGTCCTTCGATACTGGATTTACAGAAACAGACAGTTGAGACGTGCCATGTTCTTGCCAAGAACAGAACCAAGGACTCCACAATAGCAGGGATCTTCACTTGTGAGCCACCTTCCCACAAATCATGCTCACGTTTTATTTAACTTAATATTAAAAATGAACATAATATTATTTTTATAAATTGGTTTGCTTTGAATGAATGTGTACTCAGTCACAAGGTACTTGGTTTCATTTGTGTTGTGTGTTCCCATCCATTTCAAAGGAATATTTGTCACATATGACTTGCTGTTTAGGTCAGCTTTCCTCCCTTCCATCCAGCTAGTCTTTCTTAAATTAATTCATCTATAGCAGCTTCATGGTTAGTGCTTTTACAAACATAACCTCTCCCTGTCCATATGCCTGGTATATGAAGTTAAATAAAATTACTCTTCCTTCCTGAGTCTAACATGAATTCATTATGTTCCTTGATATTTTTTTCTCATAATAGTTTGACATTTTTATTAATCATCAGGATGTTCTATTTAATTTTTCCTTGTAGTCCTCATCATTTTTACATCATCGATTTTCCGTAACACTATCAAAATTACTTTTAAGCAGAAAGTTCTGGTTTATGAAATATTGTGTGATGATGTTTTGTTATGATTTAAAACCATTTATGTGCTGAAAATTAAAAAAAATTCTGTTGTAGTTTGACTATGAATATCCAGTTGCTTATTCCCATAGTACCAGTCTGTTTTTGTTTTTACAATGTTCATTGTAAGATAATGGTGTAGATTCTTATTCCAATACAAGTAGAATTAGATTCACCTGGGCTATTTTTTGAAATGTAAAAACCTCAGCTATTCCCCAAGATTCCTGAGAGATGACTCAGTAACAGTCAGCCCTTCATGTGCTTCTGATGTACCCTAACCTCTGGGATGCTCTGTGTAAAAAAGTTCTACCCATTTTTCATGTTCATTTAAATCTCATGAGGTGTTTAAGGAATCCTAGTGATTCAGATAAAGTATCTTCAAATAAAAGTTAGTGGCATTAGTTAGCAAAATTTTCATTTCATAAGTAGTAAGTCTCTAGGAAGAAATTCAATTTACTTTTACTCATATGATACTTAGCTTCATGATTTTAAAATAAATACGAATTTAAGAATATTTATTTCATGATAGTCATTTTATGTATTTTCTTTCTACTGCATTGTCCCTGATTTATAATAAAAAATGCTTATTATATTCTATTTTCCTTGTTATATTAGCCTACTGTAGAGGAACTTTAACTTACATCAATCAAATAATTATATATATATGCATATATATATTAATTTCTATTTATATTATGTAATGGCAATAATTTTTCCAACTTTAAATATTTCACCTCAATTAATTTACATAAATACTGTGACATATATGAAAATATCCTTGAATGATCACTAAACTTTTTAGCAAAGAAATATGAACCATGACATAGCAATTTGGTAAAACCAACACTCACACCTGAGTTCAAATATTCAAACCTTCATTCTCAACTAATTTTGCTTCAGTGCTGTAGTGAAAATCATATTTGGCCTGGTGTTATATTTAGGTAAATGTTTCTCAAAGCAAGACTCTGGATCAGTAGTATTTATCTTTTCTGGAATCATGTTTGAAATATAAATTCCGTGGTTATCCTACACCAGAGAATCTGATATTGTAGTGAGGTGGGCCCATCAAACTGTGTTTGAATACATTCCTTTTGTAACCAACCAGAGTCCCAAATCCTTGTTTTATTATTTAGTTCCATGAGAATTATACACAAATCACTGAATTTTTGGAGGAACATTCTTCAAAAGGGAACCTCATAGTATTCCTTATATGTTAGATAGCACTGGAAATGCAGATAAAAATGCATGAGAATGTTTTATAATTTGTAAAATTTTCTTAAGGCATTACCTGATTTTAATTTGTTATAGCAGATTGTGAACTAGTCTGGTGTTTTCCATTAAGTATATTTGTAATAGAATGACAGTAAGTGAGGAAGTTCATATGTTAAATTCTAAATCAATAATGTTTAATTGTCAAAACTGACTAGCATAGTTACTGTCTGAAGATTCCATGCTTTATGGTCCTAAAATGATAATGACATAGTGGGTGGGAAAGCTCTTCCCAGGGTGTCTGTTCTGCCAATCAACTCAGATAAAACAACACATAGGAGAAATTGCAAAACATAGTCCTAGAGATCAGAGAGGAATTCATAGGCCCATGCCCATTCCAGCCTTTTCATTCTGGTTCTTCTCGTTTATCTTATTTGTGCAGTTCATACAACCCCATCCTCCCTGTGAACTAGTTTGTGAAATTTGGGGAAGACCACAGGGAAGACCTGGACTGTTTAACCATTGTTCAGAGGAAAATAGTTCAGTACAGATAGTGACATATAATTTAAATTCTCAGAAAACTCGAGAGTTTAGTGCTGCAGGCTCCTCTTTCATAGTTTTTACTGATTGCAGGTCATATCTACACTGCCTCCCAAAGATCTAGACTAGTCTTGCGTGTGTGTGTGTGTGTGTGTGTGTGTGTGTGTTACAAACATTAGCACATGTGTGATCTTTTGTGCATGCACGCATACACATACATGTATGTATGTATGTATGTATGTATGTATGTATATATCCTTGAACAACTAAAACCTTATTTTAAGAAGATGAACAATGATTGCTTATTTTGCCTTTGGTATTATTCTTAAGTAAATAATGTAATTTGAGGAAGCAACAATACTTTGGATATAGACATTGGCATTTAGATCTAAAGAATGTTTTTTTATTTTTCTCTTTCTTTCTTTCTTTCTTTCTTTCTTTCTTTCTTTCTTTCTTATTTATTTCTAATTTATTTACATTTTAAGTGTTACCCCCTTACCCAGTTTTCCCCCTCCAGGAAATCCCATCTCTCATCATCCCTTCCCATGCTTCTATAAAGGTGTTCCTCCACTCACCCACCCACTCCACATACCTGTCCTCGATTCCCCTACATTGGGACATCTATAGAACCTTCATAGTACCAAGGACCTCTCCTCCTATTGATGCCTGACAAAGCAATCGAATGTTATTGTCTTAGATTTCTGAGATAACTTGCAAACATTATTCTCAGGAAATATTTTATGCTGAAAAATGAAAATATGCCCAAGTAATATACTTTTACATTGAGCTTTAAAAAAGTGAAATTGGCACCCCAAGAGCTATGTAAGAAGCCTAGCATTTTAAAATGTGTTCCTTTATAAATGATATGTTACTTTCTGTAGAAACAAATATATTTTAACATATTTTCAGTCTTAGACGTCATCAGAAGAAATCTAATAGCATGTAAGCTATACTAGAATTTTAGCTTTATTTATTGAAATTCTATTTACCAGTATCAATAATATGTAATGACATACATAAGTATATTTGTCTGCTGTTTCAGGATTAGGAATAGGTAAGAAAACCAGCTGTAAATATCTTGTTTTATCTTCTTTTGTTGCCTAAAACTACCAGTTGATTGGCTGCTATAATATGAATTTAGAGGTAACTAAATCCCCGATACTGTTGAATATACACCTGTATATAACCTGTCAGTCCTTGGTGATGCTCATAAAAGCCAGATTAATGTTTTAGCTTCCCAGTGTATTGCAAAAAGTATGAGGGCTTCACCCTCTTGCAATTTCTCTCTGGCCTTACAAGTTGCATCTAAAGGGTTGTATTCTAGTTTTATATTTAGCTTCAAAGTTCAAAATGCACATTGGTTCCTGTCAGAGCACTTCCTTCTGTGCATATTTAATCAATGTGATCTTTGAAAGCATTTTGAGAAGAGATGGACACAGCTTTCATTTTAATGCCTATTATAGAAGTCCCTGTGTGATATTTTCATTGACACTCCCAGAATGTTCAGTGAAGATGGTTCCAGATCCTCTATGAAAACCCCTTATCCCATCTCCCCTCTCCCTGCTCACCAACCCACCCACTTCAACTTTCCTGTCCTGGCATTCCCCTACTCAGGGGCATTGAGCCGTCACAGGACCCAGTGGCCTCTTCTCTCATTGATATCTGAAAATGCCATCCTCTACTACATATGTACATATGTAGCTGGAGACATGGGTCCCTCCATGTGTACTCTTTGGTTGGCGGTTTAGTCCCTGGGAACTCTGGGATTACTGTTTTGTTCATATTGTTGTTCTTCCTATGGGGTTGCAAGCTCCTTCAGCTCCTTGGGTCCTTCCTCTGGCTCCTCCATTAGGAACCCTTTGCACTCAGTCCATTGGTTGGCTGTGAGCATCAACTTCTGTATTTGTCAGGCACTGGCAGAACCTCTCAAGAGACAGATATTAGCACTTGTTGGCATCTGCAATAGTGTCTGGGTTTGGTAACTGGATGTAGGATGGATCCCCAGGTGGGGCAGTCTCTAATGAGGAAAGGGTATTTGAAATGTAAATAAAGCAAATATCTAATAAAAATATAAAATCTGGGGGCTAGAGAGATAGTTTAGCTGTTAAGATCTCTGAATGTACTTCCAGAGAACCTGGATTAAATCTTCAGTACCAACATGGCAGCTCGCTCTTTAACTCCAAGATCTGACATCCTCACACTGATACACATGCAGTTAAAACAGGAATGGACACAAAATAAAAATAAATTTAAAAAAGAAGAGTAATTGTACATATCTTTAATCACACCACTCGGGAAGCAGAGGCAGGCAGTTCAAGTTCATCCTGGACTACATATCCTCTCTCAAAAAGCAGGAAAATAATGATTAAGGTAAACTGAAATAAAATCACATGAATATTAAAAATATTTGGCATCCCTGTAAATTTTGAGATTATTTTTTGGTGTGTGTGTGTATGAGTGTGTGTGAGTGTATGTGAGTGAGTGTGTGTGTGTGTGTGTGTGAGAGAGAGAGAGAGGGGGAAGAGGGGGAGAGGGACAGGGAGAGGGGGAGAGGGGGAGAGGGGGAGAGGGGGAGAGGGGGAGAGGGGGAGAGGGGGAGAGGGGGAGAGGGGGAGAGGGGGAGAGGGGGAGAGGGGGAGAGGGGGAGAGGGGGAGAGGGGGAGAGAGGAAGAGGGGGAGAGAGACAGGGAGAGGGGAAGAGGGGGAGAGGGGGAGAGGGGAAGAGGGGGAGGGAGAGGGAGAGAAGGGACAGTGTGTGTTTGTATGTGTGTATGAATATTTGAGTATGTGTGTAAGTGTGTGTGTATATGTGTATATGCGTGTGTGTAAGAGATTGGGAGAGAATGTGTGTTTGTATGTGAGTATGTGCCAGTGTGTGTGTGTGTGTGTGTGTATGTGTGTGTGTGTGTGAAAGAATATGTGTGTGGGACTATGTGTGTGTGATAAAGAAACAAAGATGTTTCCAGATCCTCACTTGAAAGTCCATTGTTAGTGTTTCCTTGTCTTGCTATGGCATTTCATGGAAGGGAAAGTTTTTGTTTTTAACCTCATAGAGATGTGCGTGTTTCTTAATTTCATAAAAGGTGACTATAGAGAAGTATTTCTGGGTTTTAGTATTTTGTAGTATGCTGTTATGCTAAGACAAATTTTTTCTCTATAATTCTAGAGAAGTTTTATATTGTTAAAAAACCAGTATCTTCAGATTGCCACATGTTTGTTTTTATTAATCTCTGGATCCCTGATGCGTGTGAAGGACAAGTGTGGTGAGGAATGCACAGTATCAGTATTGCATGAGCCACAGACAATGGAACAGAAAAGCAATAGAAGAGCTAACTGATATATGAGAGTAACTGATATATGTGTGTGTGTGTGAAAGAATATGTGTGTGGGACTATGTGTGTGTTCTTCATCTCTGCAAATGATGACTTAAGATCCTGTTTTCAGGCTAGAACATTAGTGTATCTTGGAAGCCCAGTGGTTGAGATTTGAGGAAGGTGAACTAATGCAGGATTGAGGACAACCTGATCTGCATGTCACATTTCAGGTCAATAGGCATCACAGAGTAATAGTTTTCTATATTACTATTGTTTTCTTACATAAGACAACATGTAATTGGGGCTAAATGAAAAATTCAGAGGTTCAGTCGAGTATCATCAAGCCAAGAGAGAATGGTAGCATCCAGGTAGGCATGGTGTAGGCAGTGCTGAGAGTTC
This sequence comes from Apodemus sylvaticus, assembly GCF_947179515.1. NCBI lineage: Eukaryota > Metazoa > Chordata > Mammalia > Rodentia > Muridae > Apodemus > Apodemus sylvaticus. The sequence continues at coordinate 50,766,573 of NC_067474.1, read as the reverse complement.
TACATCTTCATCTGAAGGGTACTAGCAGAATATTGGCTTCCAGACAACTAGGATGAGAGCCTTGTAGCACACACCAGTAGTGACACACCTACTGAAACAGGGCTGTACCTTCTAATCGTACCACTCCCTGGCCTATGCATATACTATACATCACATTCCACTCCCTGGCCCCGATAGGCTTATTCAAACATATGAGTTTATGGGAGCCACACCTAAACATAGCATAATGCAAACTGTATTTAGTCCAACTTCCAAGGTCCCCATAGTCTGTAGAAGTCTCAGCAGTGTTAAAGTTCAAAGTTCAAAGTTTCCTCTGAGATTCATCCAAATTCCCAAAGCAAGACAGGAAACCAGCTGGGCAAACTCCAAGTTCTTCATTTCCATGCCTGATGCCAAAGCAGTCTTCAGATCTCCAACAACTTTTTTCATCTTTGTTGACGGCAACAAACTTCTTTTTCCTGGACTGGTTCCACTCTCTGTTAGCATCTTTCCTCAGAAGATAACCCACAGTTCTGGCATCTTGAACATATTGGGGCAACTTCAATGCTACAGCTTCTTGTTTCAATGTCTGGGATAAACACAGGATCTTCTGGGCTTCTCTTAAAATTAGCTGGCAGCATTTCTCCAGCTCTCCCCTCTGCAGCACTCTAAGAGTAGAGGTTTATCCACTCTATTGCTGGTGCTGTTCTTGGTGATCATCCCAAGTTCCTGATATCTCCAATACACTCGTGTCTTTTGCTGCAATTTGGCTTTTCCTGTTTTCTACGTTAAAATTATTTTGATAATTTTTTTAATTTATAAAATTAAATCATCTTCAGATTTTCCTCCAAGGAATAAAAACTCAGTAACTTGTACCAGGGAAAGAACAATATAAAACTACATAATGCTGTGACTTGTTCTGTTGGCTGGAAAATTGAGTTGGCAAATTACCATTTTCTCATAAAATAATGATACAAATAACAATAACTCTCTACATGAAATTTCTGTGGTAAATGCTTCACACCACTACATCTGATTCTTTTAAAACTCATGATACAATCACTTTTGTTTTCTCCTATTGAGGAACTGTGGAGTTTGTGTGTGTGTGTGTGTGTGTGTGTGTGTGTGTGTGTGTGTGTGGTGTTGTTGTTGTTGTTGTTGTCTTCTATTTTTTTTTTAAAGAAACTGATGTCACCAAGAAAGCATACCATGAGTAGAGGACATGAACCCATCAGCAGAAGTCTAGAGGTAGTCTTCACTCCAGAGAAAGAGTCTCTTGTTTTGGAAAAGATAATAGTGAGGCCATTTTTTTTTCTTCTTCTTTTCTTTCTCAATATTTCTGATTTCTTGTCTTACTTATAAATACATATTTCTATTTTCACTATTATAATGGAAATTTCTTCTTCTAACCTAAAGGTCAGAAGCAGATTAAGAGGTGGTGCAAGAATTACACAAGACAAAAATGCATCTACTATTTTTATTATAAAATACTTAGTAATCTTGGTTGTAATAGGTAGTAATCTCGGATCTGGAATCAAGTTTGAAGGAATTCGGGAACGAGGCATCCAGTATGAACTAAGTAAAGGGTAGACTTTTAAAATAGAACATTTCCTTTTCTTAGCATCATGCTGTTACATAATTATAAATTCTTGTTCAGAGTTTGTATCAATGTGACTGTGAAAGACTGGATTAGAAAGGAGATTTTGAGTTGATGAGTATAATAACATTTGCCAGTAATACTATTCATTCAAATGTGCTATATGACTGTGAGATGACAGAGTCAGCAGAATCAGGCTGACTCCATGACAGGATGCACACTGGCAGTTTGGGAGACTAGGCCTAAGTTTCTGTTACCCACAACTGGAAAAGTCCAAAAAGTCAATTCCAGGAAAATCCAGTCCTCATGGGCAGTCAATCAGGAGCTGATGGGAGCTTCCCCACCACTCTGCCTGAGACAAGTATAGTTAATCAGTAAAAGTCTCCAGATCCCCCAGAGTTTTAACCATTCACAAAGGTACCAATGTCCCTAAAGACAGAACCAGCTAATCAAGGAAAAGTTAAAGTCATTCTCTCCTACCCGAACAGGCTTTAAATTCACCCTGCAAAGTCTACAACTCTGTCTTCCATCGAATGTATGGTAGACCCCTTTATGCAGAGTCTCTGTAGAATAAATGCTCTTTGATGTTGCATACAATTTGATTTTGCAGTATCATTCTTCACAAATCACAGACCCTTTTAACTGAGGTCAGAAACACTCATTTCGTTTTCATGGATATGTTCCATAAAAGCATCCTCATGTCCAGTTTACTAGAGGGAATTTCTACTGGGTTTTCACAGAAAAGGTCAAGAGTAAAGTAAATGTGACACACTTTTATATTTTTTCAGTTTTTTAAAGGCTGATAATATGATCAATATAATCAATCCTATGATATCATTCATCTACATTATTTTCTGTGGCTAAAATTGCTCAATGATTTTTTTTGAAATGTACAAACTTGAACATATGAAAAACATGTTTCAAATTTCTTATTTGATTACAGAGTTTATATTCCCTCTATGTCAAAACTAGACTTTATTTATTTTTAAGAAAAAAATTACTGTATCTGACTGGTGGATTAAGGTTGGCAAACATTCATGTGATATATATGGAAAGTTAGGTCATTTACAAAGGTGTGCATTCCAGACCTAAACACTGAAAATATTTTGTTTGTAGATATGCTCTCTGGTCTTGTGTGTCACCTTGACACAAGCTGGAGTTATCACAGAGAAAGGAACCTCCTTTGAAGAAATGCTTTAATGACATCTCAATTAGTGATCAAAGGTTGGGACCCATTATGGGTGGTGGCATCCCTGACTTGGTGGCTCTGAGTTCTATAACAAAGCAAGCTGAGCAAGCCAGGGGAAGAAATCCAGTAAGCACCACCTCTTCGCTGTCTGAACCTCAGTTCCTACCTCCAAATTCCTTCTCTGAGTGAGTTTCTGTCCGGACTTGCTATGGGGATAAATAGCAATATGGAAGTGTAAGCTTAATAAACCCTTTTCTTCCCAACTTGATTCTTGGTTACGATGTTTTGTTCAAGACTATAAACCCTAAGACAGTAGAGGAATTTAATCCAGCAATATGGCTGTTCTATAACAAAATCATATCCAAAGACCTTAAAGGTCTATGTAATTTGGCTGGAATACAGACATCTTTAATTCCAAACAATGAAGGCAAAATTAGCTTGTGGAAGGAAGTAGCCATGTTTGAAAGTGACATCTAATTTAGCAGGAGACAGAATGACAAATCAGAGAAATATTTGACAGAATGAGCCAGAGATGGAATACACTCACCTTTCAGGAAAACACCTCAGGAATGAGAAGCACTATACAAGAGGTGCAGGGAGAGAGGATGAGTCAGTTATGTCACTCAGTTGAGTTCCATTTAGTGAGCCAGCACAGGAGGCAGTTCTGTTCAAATCATGCAGGAGGGGCAGTTAAAATCAGAGAATAAGAAGCCTAAAGATTGAAACAAATTGGAAGAGTTAATTTGAGGCCTAGGAGAGCAATGAGAGAAACTAAGAGAGGCAGGTTGAATCAGTCAGCTTGGAGAGGAATTTCAGTCGAAACAGGTGAATTGAACCAGCCCTCCAGAGTTCAAAGAGTTCAGAAAGAGCAAGAAAGGATGATCTCACTCATCAATAAGCCTCAGAGATGACAATTGCATCTGGTAAAACAACAAAAAAGTTACTTTTATATTTGTTCATATATTTTTATTGAGCAATGGCTCGTGTCTAATTTGTTGGTGTCTAAAATTCTAATCCTGGCAAAGAATGAAAATTGACTCATTGTGTTTGAAAATTAAAAAGCAGAAACTAACTAATTGGAACAAACTACGTTATCTTTATTAAAGAGCTTGGTGAAAAACTGATTCTAATTAGTGTGAACTGCCTGGTCAAAGGGAACGTGTGACAGGTGCTATTCACATCACATGTGCCAGGAAAGAGAGACTTAAAGAGGCATCGGTTAAAATTTAAAGTCACATGACCTCTGTTAGTTGAGCCAAACTTAAAACTTCTGCAGTCTCCCCAAATAGAGGCATTATTGGGAAAGCAACACTTCAAAGTCAAGCCATCACAACATCTCAAGGGACAGTCGTCTGCACTGACTAATTTTCACAGTTTTACATACATTGTTCCATTTTTTATTTAAAACTGAAATGGATGATATTTTAATTAGCATTTTATCTACTGACAAATAGAAACTGGAAAAGGAAACCTGAAATCAGTATGGTTAGTAAGAAACTCTAAGACGATAAGATATTTTATATTCTATTAGGGAAAGTGATTAGGATATTAAGTGTACTTCCTAAAATAGCATGGGTAGAGACTGTTCTCTGTTTTTATAAAGGTTGAGTTTTAAACCGAGCTATTTGGAGATTAGTGAAACCTAGGTTTAGGACCTGCTGCTGCCACTACTGGTTTGTTTTTACAATGTTTTGTTACTATATGCCACTTTTTCTATAAAATTACAAACTATGCTTTCTTATACTTTAGTTTTTCCTAGAATATCATTCCTACATCAACCCTTAACTGCTCCTAGATTGATTTCATTTTATCTCTGATCTTTGCACAGTTCTTTATCTATGTTAGTGTACAATCTAAAGTCACAAAATAGATACAATATCATGATGGCTGATAAATAGTACTTTTCATTAAATGGCAATTAACTCATCACAAATTATAATTAATGGGTATTATAAATAATATGGAATTTCATCTTGTAATGAATTTAACCTACTTAAAATTAATATTTTTATCTATGATACAGTCTAATTATGGTTAATTAGTAGAAATAAAAGCATACAGTATGTTACTAAACTTACATAAAATAAATACTTCATTCAAATACTTTATAAAGTGCAATTGCCTATTAAGTGAGTATTTTTCTTTTATATTGCATTTTCAAAGAATTATCAATTTTTCTTTTATGTGTTTAAATGTTTTGCTTGAATATGTGCATCTAGGTCACACATATTCTTATTGTCTACAGAGTCAGGAAAATAATTCCTGGTACTGGGGTCACAGATAATTGTGAGCTGTCACTTAGTTTCTGGGAACTATACTGTGGTCCTCTGTAAGAATAACTCTTAACTACTGAATCATTCCTCTGGTCCCTTATACTATTTTTTTTTCTCTGAACATGACTATTACTATAAAGTCATTGTTTTAACGATGATGTTATATGGAGGAAAAGTGCTAAAAGAATAGTGATAAGAATAAGTAATTTGTATAGAACTAAGAGAAATAATTATCGTAGTGATTGCTTTATTTAGGGTTACTATTGCTGTGATCAAAAATCCTGACAGAAAGTGTTGACTGGAACAAGTTTTAAAATGCAACTACAGTATTGAGAACTTTATAAGTTAAAACATATTTGGAGTCTTGAGAATTGCAGTTAATATTCTAAATGCTTATATGTTTGCAGAAGAGGCAATTATTTTCAGATGGCTGAGAAGCACCTTAAGAAATGTTCAACATCATTAGTCATTAGGGAAATGCAAATCAAAACAACCCTGAGATTTCATTCACACCAGTCAGAATGGCTAAGGTTAAAAACTCAGGAGACAGCAGGTATAAGTGAGGATGTGGAGAAAGAGGAACACTCCTCCACTGCTGGTGGGATTGCAAGATGGTACAACTACGTTGGAAATCAGTCTGGCAGTTCATCAGAAATCTGGGCATGACACTTCCGGAGGATCCTGCTATACCACTCCTGTGCATATACTCAGAGACTTCCCCAGCATGCAATAAGGACATATGCTCCACTATGTTCATAGCAGCCTTGTTTGTAATAGCCAGAAGCTCGAAAGAACCCAGATGTTCCTCAACGGAGGAATAGATACAAAAAATGTGGTATATTTACACAATGGAGTACTATTCAGCCGTCAGAAACAATGAATTCATGAAATTCTTAGACAAATGGATGGATCTGGAGAACATCATACTAAGTGAGGCAACCCAGTCTCAAAAGATCATCATGGTATGCAGTCAGTGATAAGTGGATATTAGCCTAGAAATGTGGAATAACCAAGACATAATCCACATATTAAATGATGTCCAAGAGGAACAGAGGAGTGGTCCCTGGTTCTGGAAAGACTAAGTGTAGCAGTATAGGGGAATACCAGAACAGGGAAGTGGGAAGGGTTAGATGGGGGAATAGAGGGAGAGAAGAGGGCTTATGGGACTTTTGGGGAGTGGGGAGTCAGTATCTTTACTTTTATCATTAGGTTCAAAATTATCTCACTTTAGTAGTTCAGGATAGGTTATTTGAATTTTGAAAATCCAACTATACCATATGTTAGTAAATAAAAATGTTTGTTCATTTAAACAAATGATACTACAGAAATATCTTTATGCTCTTAATGTCTACACCTTGCCTTTAGAATAGTAATTATTTTAAATATTTGCAATACCTTTTAGAGTGTCCTTGGACACTAATGAGTATTAAGGATTTTGGAGTGAGGGTATTCCTGTGTTATTGCAAACACACTAAATGCTAAATTCATGTTGATGTTAGTCAACAAGGCCACCAGAAGTCTGGATGAGGTCTATGTTCATATCCTATTATCAGCCTGCTACTGATACTTCTTTTCATTTTTCTGATTCTACCAATGTAAGAATGAAAAAAAACCTTTAGTTTCTTTACTCATTTACAGATGCATTTACTCTCTACTTTTAAACTTCTCCTTTTACTATTTTAGTTGTAGAAGTGCAATTCCTGATGATCATTGCCCACTAGAAACTTCTCTGTCACAAATGCATTCTAGAGGTGCAATATTGTCACCTGTGTGTATTCATCTGTCTCTATGTGTAAGTTTTACAAAGATTTTTCCCCATAATAGAAAAACCTTAAAATACAGCATTCTTTGTGAATTAACATCAAGAAGCCTATTGTTAAAACTATGAAAAAAACCAAAATCAAACAAAAGATTAGTATTTATAAAATTACAGTTATATATATAAATCTTTGATGAGTTAACCACTCATAAAAGCCTCACATTTCAATTCTTTAAACTTGCCTGAGAATGTTTGTATATTTTCAAATACCTTTATATATATTTCTGATGCTTAAGTTTAAGCTACATATCATATTTTGCCATAATTCCAGTGAATAACTATTATTAGTATAGTATTCATAGGAATTTACAAGAGTCTAAAAATAGAATATTTGTATTTTGTTTTATTTTACTTATATAGCTATGTTATTGATGAAAAGCATGTACTAAAATAACTCTCAAACTAAACAATTGATTTTCATCCTGTTTTAACAAACTATGAAACTTCAGAGTTTCTTGGGTCTGGCTCAAGATATTTCATGTTCCAATACAGTTAGAAGAATAAACAAACCATTTTTGGAGCAGCAAAGATAATTGGCCAGATGGACTTCTGTCTCCACACCTGCATCACCACACTGCGTGCCTAGAACAATCACACTGCACAACTGATGACATTTACACAATGCGAAGTTATAATTATATGTAGGGGCTTCTTTGGATGATTTATTACTCTGAGAAACAGCTGCCAGAAATTCAACTGTACTTCAGATAAATTCCCTAGAAATACCTTTACAATTTAAGAAATAAAAATGAGACATTCTATCATAGAGACACTTCTCATATAGGGAAACATACACAGGCATACACACATTCATAATACACACATACACAAACAGACATATACACAAGTAAAATCTCAAAAGGATATTTCAAACATTTATTGTCCCTTTTTTCTCACTTCTTACAGAAAACAACACAGATGGTAAATGTCAGTATCAAAAACATGGTAAAGTCTGTTTGCTTGAAAAGAAAAGTAAGGGATACACAAGCAGATAGTGAAGACAGTAATTCTCAATATGTTAGTCATTTGTGGAACTTTTTCTTAGTTCATGTAAAACTCTAAGCTTTTTTTTTTAAACTCTAAGTCTTGTTCCTAGGCAATACCTCATGATGATCTATTGGAGGCCCATTACAGAAGCCATCCCCCTACTATTAAAAATGGGAATCTTACACACACACACATACACACACACACTCACACATACATACACACATTTGTAATGTACATATGATGTGACTGTGCGTGTGTAATAAAAAAATTGTTCCTTGGGTCAATAAAGTAACAGACCAACTCAATTCATTTAGAGTTTTTCCTGTGTACTTGTGTTTAAGGCTGACCACTGTGAGCTCATACATGAAGATAATAGCTCCCCCTCTCTTAGAAATTATTGATTTTCTTCTGCTCATCATCTATAATGGAACTTTGAAATTTTCTCCATCCACATTTGGCACATGAACAGCTTGGCCATTGTTAGGGTCTCATTCAAGATACCATATTATTGAGGGACCTTGTGTGGGGAACTCTTGTTGTCTATAGAAGACACTATTCATGGATGTTTATTTTCAACTCTACAAAGGTTCCGTAGATATTTTGACTGAATTTTCATTGAATCAGTACACTCATGTGACTTTTACAGCAGAGTTCTTCTACTCCATTAACAGCAGAATCAGTGTTTGACATCTTGGCACAAACATTTTAACTGAGCACTGGCATCTCTAGTTTATTTCAGAAATATTTTACAGTTTTCAGCTTCCTCAATTATGCTTATTTGCTAAATATTGTATTAATTGGATGCTATGTTGAATGGAATCAGTGCTGACAATTTCATTTCTGAGTATTTATTATTGTCATTATGGGACAGAGGTCTTTTGGGTTGTTGGTTTTCTATAATGTTAAATCTTGGTCAGAAGTAAACTCTGGATTGGATCACTAGGTTTGGAGATAAGAATAAATCACCAAGATGAGCCTTTACAATGAGGGAGAAGAAAAGAGCTGAGATAGGACATTTAAGGAGTATTAGAAGTCCGAAAGCCACAAGTGGGCAGTGCCTGTGAGAACATCTCTCTAATTAGGAAATGATAACTTGGTGAATACACAGGTTATCAAGGAGACAGACAGCCCTTTCTTCTCCTCAGATATAAAGTTCTTCCATTTGGAGTTAAGAATGGTTTTATTTAGACTATAAAACAGGATGCTTATTGTATGTTTATAAGGCATGATAAGGAAATCATTAAAAGAGATCCCTGTACTTAGTCTATAAGGGTCTGTGATTTGCCAATGAATGATTACTCAGACTCAAATAGCATGCAGCAGCAAAGAGCCTTTATTCTGCAGAAATCCAGCAGGCAGGGGTCTACCATTCATTAGGCTGGATCTGGAGATATGAGCTCTGCAGGCTCAGTTTTAAAGCAGATTTAGGGGAATTGCAGGGAGGAGTTCTAATGAGTTTGCTCTATTTCTAGAAGTATGGGTGTCTGGAATTGTCTAGACCTCCAAGGGAAGCCTAGAAGCCATTGCTGACTTGTCCTGACTTTTGCCTCTTTTGCCTCAGCCAGATGATGAGGCAGCTCCTGACTGGTTGCACATGGGAGCTGTGGCTTTTTGTTTGTTTGCTTGCTTGCTTTTGGTTTTTTCCAGTAACTGACTTGAGCAGGCTTCTCTGGTTCTGGAAAACAAAAATTTAGGCCTAGTCTCCCAAGCAGTCAGTTTGGAGCCTATCATGGAGTCTGCCTGGCTTAGTCCTCTCAAGTCTAGATATGAAAGTCCTGTTTTCCACATCCATGAAGGGTATTAATGGAAACAGAAGATTATCTTTGTAAAGTGCATTATTTATTATTGACTATTAGTGATCATGATATCTATGTCAGAGGATGTTGACCAATTGAGGATCGTATGTTCAAACTCTTCCTGGGAAGCAGATGATGCCTTTTAAATGACATCTATCTACCTAGAATCTCTTCCTTGTGTGGAGTATAGAAATGAAACTGGCTTTTCAATTTTCTAAGCTGCTGCTGCCTAAACATATTAAACAATGGTATGTCTGTCTGTGTGTGTGTGTGTGTGTGTGTGTGTGTGAGTGAGTGTGATGGAGTTTTCTATAAATACAATTATATCATCTGGAAAAGAAGATAGTATTTTTATGTCTGAGTAGATGTCATATGTTTGTGTGTTTAATTATTTATTTTTGAAGTGTTCTGGATAAGAATTCCAGTATTCTGCAGAACTAAAAAGTGTCAGGAAATTTTATAACCTCAGAGGGAAATCTTTCCTGACTGCATTTGATTTCACTGTGGGTCTTTTGTGTAGAACTTTTATTATGATAATGTTTTTCCAAGTGGTATTATTTAAGTCACAGAAGTGTGTTGAGTTTGTTTAAGTGTTTTATTTTTCTTGCACAAGGTGCTGTGTCATTTGTTATTTTTTATAATGCTGTCACATGTCATACTAACTGGGTATAGGTATGTGTATGAAACTTTAAATCAGTGGTTATTTTGTCTACAAGAAATACAGGGACAGGAGATGGAACAGAGACTGAGGTAATGGCTAACCAATAACTGACCCAACTTGAAATCCATCCATGGGCAAGCACTAATCTCTGACGCTATTGACAATACTCTGATAAGCTTGAAGACAGTAGTCTAGCATTATTGTCCTCTGAGAGGCTCCACCCAGTAGCTCATTTAGATGGATGCTGAAATCCACAGCCAAACACTGGGTGGAGCTTGGAGACTCTTACAGAACAATAGGAAAAGGATTATGGGCCACAAAGGGGACAGGAAGTCCACAGGAAGACAAACAGAATCAAATAAGCTGTATCTTTGGGAGTTCTCAGAGACTCAACCACTAACTAAAGAGCAACCACTAACTAAAGGCCTAGGCTGGACCTAGGCCTCCCTGCACAAATGGAGCAGATGTGCAGCTTGGTCTTCACCTGGGACTGGAAGAACTGGAGTTGGGAGCTATCCCAAGAGCTGTTATATAAGCATTTTTAATGGCTGAGTAAATAGCACATGTGTTTCATTTTCTTCTTTTGTTACTAAAGAAAACTGGTAGCTATTTTTTTCTCTTTTCTTACATTTTTGAGGCTGCATGTATCTCATAGTGGCTTCAAACTTTGCTTGAATTTCTGGTACTATACCAGAAATTCATCTTAAGTGCCAGGAGGTATTGAACTACTAGATATATGCTTCTCTGTGGCTTCTAGTGGGAATCAGCCTCAATCCCTTACTTTAAGGCCTCTTCAAATCAAATGCAGGTTATATAATAGCAGGCACATTGTTAATATTGAAGAAAGGAGAGTATATTACAAAAAAATCATAATACTTAGGAAACATATCATGGTAGCTACACCCACCATTTTTTTGCCATGTTCTGTTATTTGAAAGCCTGTCACTGATATGTATTTTTGATACTCAGAGGTGATCATTTCATGTGTTGGGGGGGGGTAGCTAGAATGATGCTAAGTACTGAATACATATATTTACTCTGGGTTATCTAAAATTAAGTCAAATATAACCATTAGTAGAGATGTTAAAAGTTAGTATAATCTTGAATGTATTATTTAGCCACTTTTTCTTAAACTACTCCTTTACAAAAAAACTAAGTAAATATATCTACTTCATAGGGGTTATAATATGCATGAGACAAGCCTTACAAGTACAAAAAGCAATGTACATTTTTTCATCTTTCAGCATTGGACTTATGGAGTTCCTTACATGTCAAATGTAGAAATGTAAAACATACTAAATTATAATATTATTAAATGGAAATTATATTATTTATTCATCAACTCTATAGAACAACATAGGGTAAATGAATACACTTACAAATAGTTTTGTACATATGGTGTAGAAAAGCAGGATTGCTGCTGAGGGCAGAAAGCAGCATGTGCTCTGTGTGTATGTCCAAGGGCTCACTGTGCTGGGCAAACCTGAGGATGAAAAATGTTAAAGCCATCCAAGTAAGGGAATCGATGTATATTTTTTATCATTCCTACTTGGTTGTTCTTTAAATATACTTGCTACATATCCAATTATATTGATGATAACTTTCACATTCCAAAGATATTTACTTGTTATTAATTTTTGTTTGAAGTGGCAGCAAAGTGAGACTGCCTCTATAACAGTGTTGTATAATTCATAATTACCTTTTTCTTATTTTTATGGAAATAGTGCTTGCAACTCGATTAAGAAACTCCTACCGAGGAATTCAAGGCCCATACCTAAACATAGTAAAAGCAATATACAGCAAACCGGTAGCCAGCATCAAACTAAATGGAGAGAAACTTGAAGCAATCCCACTAAAATCAGGGACTAGACAGGGCTGCCCCCTCTCTCCTTATCTTTTCAATATTGTACTTGAGGTACTAGCTCGGGCAATTCGACAACATAAGGAGGTCAAAGGGATACAAATTGGAAAGGAAGAAGTCAAACTATCATTATTTGCAGATGACATGATCGTGTACCTAAGTGACCCAAAAAACTTCACTAGAGAACTCCTACAGCTGATAAACAACTTCAGCAAAGTGGCAGGTTATAAAATCAACACAAGCAAATCAGTGGCCTTCCTATACTCAAAGGATAAGCAGGCTGAGAAAGAAATTAGGGAAATGACCCCCTTCACAATAGCCACAAACAGTATAAAGTATCTTGGGGTGACTCTTACCAAACATGTGAAAGATCTTTATGACAAGAACTTCAAGACTCTGAAGAAGGAAATGGAAGAAGACCTCAAAAAATGGAAAAACCTCCGATGCTCATGGATCGGCAGAATCAATACAGTTAAAATGGCCATTTTGCCAAAAGCAATATACAGATTCAATGCAATACCCATCAAAATCCCAACTCAATTCTTCACAGAGTTAGAAAGAGCAATTAACAAATTCATCTGGAATAACAAAAAACCCAGGATAGCTAAAACTATTCTCAGCAACAAAAGAAATTCTGGGGGAATCAGTATCCCTGACCTCAAGCAATACTACAGAGCAATAGTTTTAAAAACTGCATGGTATTGGTACAGTGACAGGCAGGCGGATCAATGGAACAGGATTGAAGATCCAGAAATGAACCCACACACCTATGGCCACTTGATCCTCGACAAAGGGGCTGAAAACATCCAATGGAAAAAAGATAGCCTTTTCAACAAATGGTGCTGGTTCAACTGGAGGTCAGCATGCAGAAGAATGCGAATTGATCCATCCTTGTCTCCTTGTACTAAGCTCAAATCCAAATGGATCAAGGACCTCCACATAAAGCCAGACACTCTGAAGCTAATAGAAAAGAAACTGGGGAAGACCCTTGAGGACATTGGTACAGGGAGAAAATTTCTGAACAGAACACCAATAGCGTATTCTCTAAGATCAAGAATTGACAAATGGGACCTCATAAAATTGCAAAGTTTCTGTACGGCAAAGAACACCATCAAAAGGACAAATCGGCAACCAACAAATTGGGAAAAGATCTTCACCAATCCTACATCAGATAGAGGGCTAATATCCAATATATATAAAGAACTCAAGAAGTTAGACTCCAGAAAACCAAACAACCCTATTAAAAATGGGGTACAGAATTAAACAAAGAATTCTCACCTGAAGAACTTCGGATGGCAGAGAAGCATCTTAAAAAATGCTCAACTTCATTAGTCATTAGGGAAATGCAAATCAAAACAACCCTGAGATTTCATCTTACACCAGTCAGAATGGCTAAGATTAAAAACTCAGGAGACAGCAGGTGTTGGAGAGGGTGTGGAGAAAAAGGAACACTCCTCCACTGCTGGTGGGGTTGCAAATTGGTACAACCACTCTGGAAATCAGTCTGGTGCTTCCTCAGGAAACTGGGCACCTCACTTCCAGAAGATCCTGCTATACCACTCCTGGGCATATACCCAGAGGATTCCCCACCATATAATAAGGATACATGCTCTACTATGTTCATAGCAGCCCTATTTATAATTGTCAGATGCTGGAAAGAACCCAGGTATCCCTCAACAGAAGAGTGGATGCAAAAAATGTGGTATATCTACACAATGGAGTACTATTCAGCCATTAGAAACAATGAATTCATGAAAATCTTAGGCAAATGGATGGAGCTAGAAGACATCATACTAAATGAGGTAACCCAGACTCAAAAGGTGACTCATGGTATGCACTCACTAATAAGTGGATATTAACCTAGAAAACTGGAATACCCCAAACATAATCCATACATCAAATGAGGTACAAGAAGAAAGGAGGAGTGGCCCCTTGCTCTGGAAAGACTCAGTGAAGCAGTATAGGGCAAAACCAGAATGGGGAAGTGGGAAGGGGTGGGTGGGAGGACAGGGGGAGAGAAGGGGGCTTATGGGACTTACAGGGAGTGGGGGGTTAGAAAAGGGGAAATTATTTGAAATGTAAATAAAAAATATATCGAATAAAAAAATAAAAAAATCCTCAAGTAATTAATAAAAAAAATCAAAGCTGAAAAAAAAAAAAAAGAAACTCCTACCCAGTACTAGGTAACACTATACTGACCAAGAAGATATATTTCAAAGGAATTATTTAAACATCTATACCTATTGTAATGACTTTAACTTTATTATAGTATTATGAGGTCTACTTTACTGCCTTGGCCATGGTATGGATCAAAAATCATGATACACATAGAATAATGTATTCTTGGATAATCATGTGATTTTCACTTCTGAATCTTTCTTGCACATGCTTGCTTAATTTCCATTATTTTAGTTAATTTTAATGTACATGAATATAGTAACTAATACATCTAATGAAATAGAGGTGAACTGTCTTTAATATTGTTAAATTTTCATCAACATTTATAAACTATTGGGGCTGGAAGAAGTACAGTAATTTACTTCTGTAAATTACTAATGAGGAATCTAAAGCTTGTATATGAGGAAGTTTCTAATCATTGTTTTATGGTTCTCTCCTGTGGGACATTATCACTATAATCACTGCTACTGCTTTCAAAATAGAAAGGACAACATGTATTTGTAAAACACACATAATAACATTCAGATATTCAAAGAAAACTTGTCTGCAATATTGTATCTCTGAGTATGTATTGTATGTCTTTCTTTTAATTTTCTACATTCCTTGTTTACATTCCAAATTATTTCCCCTTTCCTGGTTCCCCCCTCCCCATAAATCCCATAAGCCCTGTCCCTCAGCCTATTCCCCAATCAAACCCCTCCCACTTCTCTGTCCTGGTAATCCCCTACATTGCTGCATCAAGCCTTTCCAGGACCAGGGCCCTATCCTTCCTTCTTCTTGGGAATGAATTGATATGTGAATTGTGTCTTGGGTATTCAGAGCTTCTGGGCTAATATCCACTTATCAGTGACTGAATTCCATGTGTGTTCTTTTGTGAATGGGTTACCTGACTTAGGATGATATTTTCCAGTTCCAACCATTTGCCTATGAATTTCATGAATTCATTGTTTTTAATTGCTGAGTAGTATTCCATTGTGTAAATATACCACATTTCCTTATCCATTCCTCCATTGAGGGACATCTGGGTTCTTTCCAGCTTCTGGCTATTATAAATAAGGCTGCTATGAACAGAGTAGAGCATGTGTCATTATTGCATCCTAGAGAATCATCTAGGTATATGCCCAACAGTGGTATAATGGCGTCCTCCAGAAGTGTCATGCCCAGTTTTCTGAGGAACCACCAGATTGATTACCAGAGTGGCTTGCAATCCCATCAGCAGTGGAGTAGTGTTGTTCTTTCTCTATATCCTTGCCAACACCTCCTGTCTCCTGAGTTTTTAATCTTAGTCATTCTGACTGATGTGAGGTTAAATCTCAGGTCTGTGCTCATGTGCTCAGTGCTCTCCACGGTTTCTTTTCTATTTCAGTGTGTCTGGTTTTATGTGGAGGTCCTTGATCCACTTGGAGTTGAGATTAGTACAAGGAGATGATGGATCAATTTTCATTCTTCTGCATGCTGACCTCCAGTTGAACCAGTACCATTT
Organism: Apodemus sylvaticus; assembly: GCF_947179515.1. NCBI lineage: Eukaryota > Metazoa > Chordata > Mammalia > Rodentia > Muridae > Apodemus > Apodemus sylvaticus. The sequence continues at coordinate 50,750,747 of NC_067474.1, read as the reverse complement.
GTTGAAAAGGCTATCTTTTTTCCACTGGATGGTTTTAGCTCCTTTGTCAAAGATCAAATGACCATCGGTGTGTGGGTTCATTTCTGGGTATTCAATTCTATTCCATTGATCTATCTGCCTGTCACTGTACCAATACCATGCAGTTTTTAACACTATTGCTCTGTAATACTGCTTGAGGTCTGGTATTCCCCAGAAGTTCTTTTACTGTTGAGAATAGTTTTAGCTATACAGGTTTTTCTGTTATTTCAAATGAATTTGAGAATTGCTCTTTCTAACTCTCTAAAGAACTGAGTTGGGATTTTAATGGGGATTGCACTGAATCTGTATATTGCTTTTGGCAAGATGGCCATTTTTACTATATTAAGCCTTCCAATCCGTGAGCATGGAAGACTTTTTTTTTATTTTCTGAAGTCTTCTTTGATTTCCTTCTTCAGAGACTTGAAGTTCTTGTCATACAGATCTTTTACTTGTTTGGTTAAAGTCACACCAAGATACTTTATATTGTTAGTGACTATTGTGAAAGGTTTCATTTCCCTAATTTCTTTCTCAGCTAGTTCAGAATTTGAGTATAGGAAGGCAACTGATTTGCTTTGAGTTGAATTTATAACCATCCACTTTGCTGAAGTTACTTATCAGCTGTGGGAGTTCTCTGGTGGAGTTTTATGTATCACGTGAGTACACTATCATATCATCTGCAAATAGTGATTGTTTGACTTCTTCCTTTCCAATTTGTATACCTTTGATCCCCTTATGTTGTCTAATTGCTCTAGCTAGAACTCCAAGTACTATATTAAAAAGATATGGAGAGAGGAGGCATCCTTGTCTAGTCCCTGATTTTAGTGGGATTGTTTCAAGTTTCTCTCCATTTAGTTTGATGTTGGCTGCCGGTTTGCTGTATATTGCTTTTACTGTGTTTAGGTATGGGCCTTGAATTCCTGTTCTTTCCAAGACTTTTAGCATGAAAGGATGTTGAATTTTGTTAAGTGCTTTTCAGCATCCAATGAAATGACCATGTGTTTTTTTTTCTTCGAGTTTGATTATGTAGTGGATTGCATTGATGAATTTCTGTATATTGAACCATTCCTGCATCCCTGGGATGAAGCCTACTTGATCATGGTGAATGATCGTTTTGATGTGTTCTTGGATTTGGTTGGCAAGAATTTTATTGAGTATTTTTCAATCGATATTCATTAGGGAAATTGGCCTGAAGTTCTCTTTCTTCGTGGATCTTTGTGTGGTTTTGGTATCAGCATAATTGTGGCTTCCTAGAACAAGTTGAATAGTGTTTCTTCTGTTGCTATTTTGTGAAATAGTTTGAAGAGTATTGGTCTTAGGTCTTCTTTGAAGGTCTGATAGATTTCTTCACTAAAACCATTCATGGTTAAAATTGGAGAGATAGAAAGTGTGTGTGTGTGTGTGTGTGTGTGTGTGTGTATGTGTGTGTGTGTGTGTGTGAGAGAGAGAGAGAGGGAGAGAGAAAGAGAGAGAGATTTCATTTATTTTTCTTTTATTACTTGAATTTTTTTTACAATCCAGTTATTACCTGTCTCCAAGTCAGCCCTCCTGCTGTTCCTCATCCTATACTCCTCCACCCTGTCTCCAAGAGGCTTTTTCCCCTACCCCATGGCAGCCAGGTCTCCAAACTCCCTAGGGACTCAAGTCTCTCAAGGTGTAGTCACATCTCCCACTGAGGCCAGACCAGGCAGTCCTTTTCTGTATATGTGTCAGGGGAGGGAGGACCTCAGACCATCTAGTGTATGTATGCTGCCTGGTTGGTGGCTCAGTGTTTGAGAGATCTCTGGGCTGGTGTGTAGGGGAGTTCAGGTTAGTTGAGACTGCTGGTCTTCCTATGGGGTTTCCCTCCACCTCAGCTTCTTCTAGTGTTTCCTTGATTCTACCACAGAGATCTCTGACTAATCAGATGGATTTACTTAAGTTGGGCTGGGCATAGTGGCACATAAATCTAATCCCAGCTCTCTGTAGGCATGTTCAGATAGATTGATCTCTGTGAGTTCGAGGCCAGTCTAATTTACAAAGTTAGTTACAGGCCATCCAATGTTATTCAGTGCAAACCTGACACAAACACAAAATTCAAAATATGTAAAATATTGACATTAACAGAACAAGAGCATCTACAAATATTAATCTAAATTTTATTCACAGAAGAAATTTGTTTATATATAGTTTAATACCTGGAGTTGAAACAGTGTTAGGGGCTATGCACCCGGAGGCAGGCTGGGAGGATGTAGCATGCTCTGGTGGGTCCCGCCCCACAGAGCTTAGGTTCCAGTCCTGAGGCCTCTGGTGGGAGCCTTCAGGTCTCTGCTTCGGGATCCAGAAGAGCCTGGGCTAAAACACCACATCTCCAGGCCCTGCAAGAGGCCAGAGGGGCACCCGGAAGGCCAGCTGGGAGGAATCAGTGTGCTCTGGTGAGTCCAGCAGGCCCCTGGCAGGAGCCTTCAGGTCTCTGCTTCAGGATCTGAACTGCCTGGGTCACAGTACTCTGTCTCCAGGAAGTGCAAAAGGCCTGCTGTGCACTCAGAGTCAGGCTGGGAGGACACAGCTTGCTCCAGTGGGTCCGGCCTCATAGAGCTTAGGTTCCAGTCCTGAGGCCTCGGGTGGGAGCCTTCAGGTCACTGCTTCAGGGTCCAGAACAGCCTAGGTTACAACACCACATCTGCAGGTCCTGCAAGAGGCCAGAGGGGCACCCAAGAGACTGGCTGGGAGGAGCCAGTGTGTTCTGGTGAGTTCAGCAGGCCTGGGGCAGTAGCCTTCAGGTCTCTGCTTCAGGATCTGAACAGCCTGGGCCACAGCACGCGGTCTCCAGGAAGTGCAAGAGGCCTGCTGTGCACCTGGATGCAGGCTAGGAGGACACAGCATGCTCTGGTGGGTCCAGGCCCACAGAGCTTACGCTCCAGTCCTGGGGCCTCTGGCAGGAGCCTTCAGGACTCAGCTTCGGGATCCATAACAGCCTGGGCTACAACACCACATCTCCAGGCTCTGCAAGAGACCAGCTGTACACCCAGGAGACCAGCTGGGAGGAGTTAGTGTGCTCTGGTGAGTCCAGCCCTGCAGAGCAGAGGATCTAGTCCTGAGGCCTCTGGCTGGAGACTTCAGGTTTCAGCCTCTGGTTCTGGAACAGCCTGGGCCATAGCACCCTGTCTCCAGGCAGTGCAGGAAGTCAGCTGTGCACCAGAGGACAGCTGGAAAGAGGCAGCTTGCACTTGTTAGTTTAGCATTGACAACAAGACCGACTAACACCAGTGAGAACTAGATGGCAAAAGGCAAATGCAGGAACATCACTAACAGAAATCAAGAAAATATGGCAGTATCTGAACCCAATATTCCATTAACAGCAGGTCCTGGATACGCCATCACAGCAGAAATACAAGATTTGGATTTAAAGTCACTAGTCATGATGCTGGTACAGGAACACATGAAGGACATACTTAAAGAAATTCAGGAGAAAATGGGTCAAAAGTTAGAAGCCCTTACAAAGAAAACAAAAAAAAAAATCATTGAAAGAAATTCAGGAGAATACAAAAGCCATTAAGGAGGAAATGCAAAGATCACTTAAAGAAATACAAGAGAACTTTGGTCAATAGGCTGAGGTCATGAAAGAGGAAACACAAAAATCTCTTAAAGAATTACAGGAAAACACAAACAAGCAAGTGAAGGAGCTAAGCACAACCATCCAGGATCTAAAATCAGAAGTAGAAATAACTAAGAAAACTCAAAGGCAGACAACTTTGGAGACAGAAAACCTTGGGAAGAAATCAGGGGACATAAACAACAGAATACAAGAGATAGAACAAAGAATCTCAGATGCTGAAGATAACCATAGAAACCATGGACTCAACAGTTAAAGAAAATGCAAAATTCAAAAATCTTGTAACCCAAAACATCCAGGAAATTCAGGACAAAATGAGAAGACCAAACCTAAGGATTATAGGCATAGATGAGAGTGAAGATTTACAACTTAAAGGGCCAGCCAATATCTTCAATAAAATTATGGAAGAAAACTTCCCTAACCTATAGAGAGAGATGCCCATGAATATACAAGAAGCCCACAGAACTCCAAACAGACTGGACCAGAACAGAAATACCTCCCATCACATAATAACCAAAACCCCAAATGTACTAAACAAAGAAAGAATAGTAAAGGCAGTAAGAGAAAAAGGCCAAGTAACATATAAAGGAAAACCTATCAGAATCACACCAGACTTTTCACCTGAGACTATGAAAGCTAAAAGATCCTGGGCAGATTTCACGCAGACTCTAAAAGAACAGAAATTCTAGCCAAAACTACTATACCCAGCAAAACTATCAATCACCATAGATAGAGAAACTAAGATATGCCATGACAAAACCAAGTTTACCCAATATCTATCAACAAACCCAGCCCTACAAAGGATAATAGGAGGAAAACACCAATACAAGAAGGGAAACTTCACCCTGGAAAAAGCAAGATAGTAACCCTCTCTCATCAACCCCAAAAGAAGATAACCAATCAAATTTAAAAAATAACATCAAAAATAACAGGAAGTAATAATTGCTATTCTTTAATATCTCTTAACATCAATGAGCTCAATGCCCCAATATAAAGACATAGACTAACTGACTGGATATGTAAACAGGACCCTACATTTTGCTGCATACAGGAAACACACCTCAGTGACAAAGACAAACACTACCTTAGAGTAAAAGGTTTGAAGACAATTTTATAAGCAAATGGTCTCAGGAAACAAGCTGGAGTAGCCATTCTAATATCAGATAAAATTGACTTTCAACCCAAAGTCATCAAAAGAGACTCTGAGGGACACTTCTTGTTGGTCAAAGGAAAAATACAAGAAGAACTCTCAATCCTGAACATCTATGCACCAAATGCAAGGGCTCCCTCATTCATAAAAGAAACTTTACTAAAGTTCAAAGCACACATTGCACCTAACACAATAATTGTGGGTGACTTCAACATTGCACTTTCCTCAATGGACCGATCAGGAAAATAGAAACTGAACAGGGACATAGTGAAACTAATTGAAGCTTTGGACCAATTAGATTTAATACATACATACATACACACACACACACACACACACACACACACACACACATATATATATATATATATATATATATATATATATATATATATATATATATATATAGAGAGAGAGAGAGAGAGAGAGAGAGAGAGAGAGAGAGAGAACATTTTATCCTAAAGCAAAAGAATATACCTTTTTCTCAGCACCTCATGGTACCTTCTCCAAAATCGATCATATAATTGGTCACAAGACAGACCTCAACAAATATAAGAAGATCAAAATAATCCCATGCCTACTATCAGATCACTATGGAGTAAAAGTGGTCTTCAATAGCAACAAAAACAACAGAAAACCCACATACACATGGAAAATGAAAAATATTCTACTCAATGATACCTTGGTCAAGGAAGAAATAAAGAAAGAAATTCAAGTCTTTTTAGAACTTAATGAAAATGAAGACACAACATACCCAAATCTATGGGACACAATGAAAGGAGTGCTAAGAGGAAAACTCATAGCCCTGAGTGCCTCCAAAAAGAAAATGGAGAGAGCATACACTAACAGCTTAATGACACACCTGAAAGCCCTGGAACAAAAAGAAGCTATTTCACCCAGGAGGAGTAGAAGGTAGGAAATCATCAAACTCAGGGCCAAAATCAATCAAATAGAAACAAAGAGACCCAAACAAAGAATCAACAAAACCAGGAGCTGGTTCTTTGAGAAAATCAACAAGATAGATAAACCCTTAGCCAGACTAACCAAAGGGCACAGAGACAGTATACAGATTAACAAACTTAGAAATGAAAAGGTAGATATAACAACAGAAAGTGAGGGAATTCAAAAAACCATTAGATCCTACTACAAAAGCCTATATTCAACACAACTGGAGAATCTGGAGGAAATGGGCAGTTTCCTAGACAGATATCAGACATCAAAACTAAATCATGATCAAATAGATCATCTAAACAGTCCCATAATACCCGAAGAAATAAAAAGGGTCATAGAAAGTCTCCCAACCAAAAAAAGCAGGGACCAGATGGCTTCAGTGCAGAATTCTATCAGACCTTCATAAACCTAATACCAATACTCTTCAAACTATTCCCCAAAATAGAAACAGAAGGAACTCTACCCACATCATTCTATGAAGCCACAATTATGCTGATACCAAAACCACACAAAGATCCAACAAAGAAAGAGAACCTCAGGTCAATTTCCCTTATGAATATTGAGGCAAAAATACTTAATAAAATTCTTGCCAACCGAATCCAAGAACACATCAAAACGATCATCCACCATGATCAAGTAGGCTTCATCCCAGGGATGCAGGGATGGTTCAATATAAAGAAATCCATCAATGCTATCTATCCACTACATAAACAAACTCAAAGAAAAAAACCACATGATCATCTCATTAGATGCAGAAAAAGCATTTGACAAAATCCAGCATCCTTTCATGCTAAAAGTCTTGGAAAGAACAGGAATTCAAGGCCCATACTCAAACATACTTAAAGCAACCAGTATATATACAGCAGACTGGTAGCCAACATCAAACTGAACAGAGAGAAACTTGCAGCAATCCCACTAAAATCAGGGACTAGACAAGGCTGTCCTCTCTCTCCATATCTTTTCAATATAGTACTTGAAGTTCTAGCTAGAGCAATTAGACAACATAAGGTGTTCAAGGGAATTCAAATTGAAAAGGAAGAAGTCAAATTATCACTATTTGCAGATGACATGATAGTCTACTTAAGTGACCCGAAAACCTCCACCAGAGAACTCCTATAGCTGATAAACAACTTCAGCAAAGTGGCTGGTTATAAAATCAACTCTAGCAATTCAGTTGCCTTCCTATACTCAAAGGATAAGGAGACTGAGAAAGAAGTTAGGGAAATGACACCCTTCACAATAGCCACAAACAATATAAAGTATCTTGGTGTGACTCTAACCAAACAAGGGAAAGATCTATACAACAAGAACTTCAGGTTTCTGAAGAAGGAAATCAAAGAAGACCTCAGAAAATGGAAAAATCTGCCATGGTCGTGGATTAGCAGGATTAATATAGTTAAAATAGCCATTTTGCCAAAAGCAATCTACAGATTCAATGAAATCCCCATCAAAGTCCCAACTCAGTTCTTCACAGAGTTAGAAATAGCAATTCTCAAATTCATCTGGAATAACAAAAAACCCAGGATAGCTAAAAATATTCTCAACAACGAAAGATATTCTGGGGAAGTCAGTATCCCTGACTTCAAGCAATACTACTGAGCAATAGTGTTAGAAACTGCACGGTATTGGCACAGTGACAGACAAGTGGACCAATGGAATAGAATTGAAGACCCAGAAATGAATCCACCCACCTATGGTCACTTGATCTTCGACAAAGGAGCCAAAAACATCCAGTTTTTGATAAATATGGTGCTGGTCAATTGGAGGTCAGCATGCAGAAGGATACGAATTGATCCGTTCTTACCTCCATGTACTAAACTCCACTCCAAGTGGATCAAGGACCTCCACATAAAACCAGACACACTCAAACTAATAGAAATGCAACTAGAGAAAACCATTGAGGACATGGGCACAGGGGAAAATTTCCTCAACAGAACACCAATAGCTTATGCTCTAAGAACAAGAATTGACAAATGGGACCTCATAAAGTTACAAAGTTTCTGTAAGGCAAAGGACACTGTTAAAAGGATAAAACAGCAACCAACAAATTGGGAAACGATATTCACCAACTCTACATCTGATAGAGGGCTAATATCCAATATATACAAAGAACTCAAGGAGTTAGACCCCAGGGAATCAAATAACCCTGTTAAAAATGGGGTCCAGATCTAAACAAATAATTTTTACCTGAAGAAATTCGGATTGTCGAGAGGCACCTTAAGAAGTGCTCAACATCATTAGTCATTAGGGAAATGCAAATCAAAACAACCCTGAGATTTCACCTTACACCAGTCAGAATGGCTAAAGTCAAAAACTCAGGAGACAGCAGGTGTTGGCGAGGATGTGGAGAAAGAGGAACACTCCTCCATTGGTGGTGGGGCTGTAAGATGGTACAACCACTTTGGAAATCAGTATGGGGGTTCCTCAGAAAACTGGACATGACACTTCCGGAGGACCCTGCTATACATCTCCTGGGCATATACTCAAAGGATTCCCTGGCATGCAATAAAGACACATGCTCCATTATGTTCATTGCAGCCTTATTTATAATAGCCAGAAGCTGGAAAGAACCCAGATGTCCCTGAAAGGAGGAATGGATACAGAAAATGTGGTATATTTACACAATGGGATACTACTCAGCAATTAGAAAGAATGAATTCACAAAATTTTTAGGCAAATGGTTTGATCTGGAAAATATCATTTTAAGTGAGGTAACCCAATCACAAAAGAATACACATGGCATGCAATCTCTGATAAGTGGATATTAATTAGCCCAGAAGCTCTGAATACCCAAGTCACAAATAGCATAACAAATGACTCCCATGAAGAAGTAAGGAGAGGTGATCCTGGAAAGGACTGATCTAGTGTTGGAGGGGAGTATCAGGACAGAGAAAAAGGAGAGAGGTGATTGGAGAATGGGTGGAGAGAAGAAGGTTTATGGGACATATGGGGAAGGGGGATGTGGGAAAGGGGAAATCATTTGGAATGTAAACAAAGAATATCGAAACTAAAAATATTAAATAAAAGAAATTACATATTCATTGTACACGGAACTTTTCAATAAAAAACTTTGCTGATTAAAAAAAGAAACAGTGTTAGGTCTATTATTCAATGATAGTGGTATAAAGTAACATTTTTCCTATTTGTATTCACTTTATATCCTGATCACAGCCCCCTTTCTATTTCCTCCAATCCCACCATTACAAATACCTCCACCAGCTGCTTCTTCTCCCTAGAGAAGGGATGCTCTGCTTGGGTACCAGCCTACCCTGGGGCATTCAGTCCCAGCAGGACTCAATAAATCCTCTCTCCCTGAGCCCCATCAGGCAGTCCACTTAGAGAAAGGAGATCCAGCATCAGAGAAGAGGGACAAAGACAGGTCTGCTCCACTTGTTAGGGGACCCACATGAAAACCAAGTTGTACATATGCTTCAATTATGTAGGGGATCTAGGTCCAGATCTAGCATGCTCCATGCTTGGTGGCCCAGGCTCTGTGAGTCCCCATTGTCCCAGGTTAATTGACTGTGTGACTCTTTTTGTGGTGATCTTTACCCCTCCCACTTGCTCAATTCTTTCCCCTATTCTTCAGGAAGACACCCTGATCTCTGCCTGCTGTTTGGCTGTGGGTCACTGCATCTGCTTCCATCTGCTGCTGCATCAGCAAACGTAGTAGAGTATCATCAATAATGTCAGGTGATGGCTCTCTCACCTGGAATGGGTCTCAGACTTGGGCAGTGGTTGTTTGGCTCTTCCCTCAGTCTCTGCTTCCATCTTTTTTATTGTATGTCTTGTAGGTAAGAGAAATTTGGGGTTGACGGTTTTGTAGGTGGATTGATGTCCCTCCTCTTCCTCTGGAAGTCCTCCCTGGAAAAAGGCACTTAAATTTCTATATCTTCCTATGGAAGGATTCCCAGCTAGGGTCACACCCACCCAACGCAAAAAGTCCCCATACCTTCTCCAACCTCTGGCCTCCAGCTAGTCATCAGAGATGACCTCCCATGCTTATTTCCATTCTCATTTCCAGCCCTGTCTCATCCTCCTTGACACATACCTGAACACCATCCCCATTCCTCATCTTTTATCCAGTTCCCTCTCTTCATTCTCATCTAATAACTTCTTAGTTTTATCTTCTAAGGGAGATTGGCACATCCTCCCTTGGAACCTCCTTTTTCACGCAGTTTATTTGGGTCTGAGGATTCTAACATTGTTGTCTTGCATAAGGTAACAATTCTGTTATCGGTTGTATTATGACAGGAGAGTTGTTGGAACTGAATAATATTTGAAGCCCTCTTTGTAGATTATATCCAACTTGGGTGTGAGAGGTTATTCACTTGGCAATGACACCTGGGTAGATGAAGGATTTGAGAAAACAAGCAAATCATTCAGAGATCAGAGGCACTAGCAAATACAATGCTGTACAGTAACACACTGTAGCAATACTTTAAAATTGCAATGTATAACAACCATGTCAAGTGCTCCCAGAAATAAGCCAATGTAATGACTAAATATAAATTTAATTATATGAGAAAATCATTCATTACTATAGAGAAAACAATATCCCAGGGAATGTTAAACAATGAAGACATGTATAAGGGAGCAAGAAATAAAGAATATTTTCAACTAAATATTCAGAATTATAATGGCTAGGGAAAGCAAAGAGAGTATTATCTACAATGTGAAATTTCTTGGTCGAAACATTTTCTTAAAAAATTGTAAGATTTGAAAATTCGTGAGATTTGAAAATCCCACTGAGAAGAAATTGAATAGTATTATGATGTCAAAAATTCAGGCATGCCTGCCCTTACCACCCGCATTTCCATATCACATTTATAAGGGATTTTGGTCTGTCTTGTGAGATTGACATATAATATGTTTCCAAGCAGTAGTCATATCCCAAGAGGGAGGTGCATGAGATGTGATAAGAATGCCAGAGGATGGAAATGAGGAAAGTCTGGTTTCAGTTGTGAGCAGGTCATGCCAGATTATTTAAGGGATATTCAATTGCAAGATATCTACCCTTGAAAGGAAAGGGAATTTTAACACGTTTCACTGTATGAGTAAAATGTGAGGGCATTATACTAAGTGGCCTTACTTAGCTGTAAGGTGACAAATATATATGATTCTACTTAATGATAGCAGAGTAATCAAACTTGCACAGAGAGAAAGTATAATGACAATCTTCATGGCTTTGAGTAGAAAGAATGGGGGATGTTTATGGAGTACATAGAGCTTTGATTTTGTATGATAAAATTAATGATTTCTTGTACAATATTATTAATGTGCTTATCACTACTGATATGTATACATGTGATACACTGTTGCTTTCTCTAAAATGGAACATTATCTATGAAAGGGAGGTTCATATGACTTGGGAAGCTAGCTGAAACTTATAAAACTCAAAAAAATGTACAAAATTGTAAATTTTACACTCTGTTCAGCTGAGCTGATTGCAAATTTTTTTGAGTGACTACAGAGGTTCAACTTTTGAGAACTGCCATCCACATAAGGGGTTGCCTTTACAATGATCTAGCTGCCTGTGAGCCACCTTTAGAGTAATGCCTGTAACATACTTCTGCAAATAACTCTACTAAAGCCCAATGGTTCAGAAAGTTAGATTTGGGTAGAAGAAATCCTTTACTATATCAACTGAGTTAAACCTGAGATGAGTAGATATTTCTTCACACCTCTACAGAAAGCCATGTAAAAAACTTAAAATTATTTACTAACATTTATGTATAAATAATACAATTAAGATACAAACATATATTTCAAAATAATTGTTTCCTTCTAGTAATTTAAAATCTAATTATCTTAAGTATTTACACAGTTGAGGGTTATACATAGATACCAATATGCCAGGCAATATGTACCCTTGGGTGCAGTAGTGACAAGATACTTATGGATGCAAGCAACTGATAGTGTTGTTTCAGTAATGCATAGGATGGGGCTGTCACATTGCATTTCGAACATCAGTGTTTATATTCATAGAATTCTGTGGCTCTAGGTTTAATCATGGAGAGAAATGTCTTTGTAGTGGACACTGGTTGTTACAGAGATTCTACCAGTGAATTCTCTGAAAATAAATCAGTGTTTCTGTAGCCCTGGGATTCAATGAACAATAAGGGGAAGAACAGAAAAATGTAATCTTTCTCTATCTATCTATCTATCTATCTATCTATCTATCTATCTATATAGTGTTATGAAAATTTGGAGGAATGAACCACTGTAAAATGTGTAATGAGACAATGATTACATCACTTGTTGATAATGATATATTAACATGCAGTCATTGAATATTTATTTAAAAAATATATCTTTAATACCTCCTTAGTAATGTTATGAGTGTGTCTTACCTACCATTTCATTATCTAGGAAGGTGTTCTTTACCTTTTCCCCTTGAATTAGAATCAGTCATAAGAGATTATTGAAAAGTATGACATACTTACCATAGTTTGACAGCAGGGTATGCGTGAAGTAAAATTCACAATCTTTTTTAGTGTGCTTCACTACTCCTCTATTGCAATAATGATTCCTCATATAGTGGCAAGGTGTAGATTGCACCTTTATTCATAAAATTTTCCTGTGTACTGCTGGACGTTCAAGTGTTTATTTAAATCCAGGCATTTCACACTGCAAGAAAGTAGTACATATAATACTTGCTTTGCTGTGCTCTCCTAGAAAGACAATGTTCAGTGTGAGACTATTGCCTTGTCCTGTGGTATATTCAGTTATCTACTGCTTTGTCTAAGACTTATAGAATATGTACCCTGGCTAAGGCTTCTGTCACGTAGGATGGAATTACTGCCTTGCAACTCTTGCTGGTCCAGTGTGCTCTACAGAGTAGTAATTTGAGCTTCCTCTTGGGAATTTATTGTAAATGCAGATGTTCAGATGTCCCATCACCCTGTGACTGCTGAATGAAAACGTACATTTCAAAAATATTCTAGTTGTGTCTTGAAGTTTGAGATATACTGAACTTGTAACAAAGATTTGGCTGACTATTAGTGGTTCTGCAGAACATAGCACAAAAATTAGCATTCAGTGTTTTTTTTTTTTTTTTGATTGACAAGGTATATGCACTGCTGTATAGTGTTAATACCGGGGTCTTCTATTTTGTTTGGTCTTGGAATGTTGGATGAAGAATAGCATCATGTTCTGTCTCCTTTGTGCTTTCCCTTAATGGATATCCTATTACCTTTTGCTAAGGATACAAAGTCACCTTTGAAATTTTTTACAGGTGAATAAGAAAAAAGTATGTTTTGAGAATATCTGATGCTATTTGATCTTCATGCACACTAAATAAAAAGATTGTAATTCTTCTTTTCCTCACATGATTGTATCTTAGTAAATGCTAGAAAGTCATATTTGCTTAAATGTTATGCATTTTATTGGACTGTGATACCATCTTATACAATTTGCCTTCTGCCTTATGAGACAATAAGTACTATATGAAGCAACATTGGGTTTAATTATGTGTTTTTATCAGAGAGCCTGAGTATCACAGGAAGCTATTATGATTCCCTCGACTGAGAAAACTGCATGGCCCACTCAATATGATTAGTATTTTATCCCAAAGTGTGACAAAGTGCTATAGTTTCCATTTTTTCAGACAGATATTGACTTTAAGAAGTATCCCAAACTGTTTTATACCAGGAAATGAGACTTTTCTTCTTGAATTATATAAATTATTAAAAATATATATTTGGTTGATACCACTGTAGAAAATAAAGTTACATATCCCAACAAGTTTTCTTTTATTTAGATTCATTTTTGTGAAATTAATATTTTTGTTAAACAGGGCTTAAGAACATATGTATACCTCTCTTTCCTGGTTTTAAGGTCCAAATATGCTCTACAATGCCAATTACATTAATAATACCAGAAAATGTAATAAAACATATATTATGATCCATTATAGAATAATAAATATAAAGAGATAGTGAATGCTTTCAGAAAGGAAAAAATATATGCAAAAACTGAAAATAGAAAGTCCAAATGACTTGCTAGAAGGAAAACAGAACTGGGTGTCTAAAAATGTCATAATGGTGTGTTTTTGATAGGTTATTTTCATTCTACAGATAGATATATGATTTTTTTCCTTGAAGACACTTTCATTCCATTTTTGGTAAATTATATTATGTAATTATTTTTTATTGATATGTCCTCTTTTTGTAATATTTTAATGTGTTTGATATTTTATTTACTTGTATATATTTGTAGATGCGTTCGATAAAAAGGTGAGATAAAGAGGTGAGAGGGTATCAAACTCAGGTCATCAGATAGTGTCTTTAGCTGCTAGGTCATTGCATTGGAACTTTCACATAACTTTTTCTCACTATCACAGATGATGAACTTGGGTTTGTTTCACTCAGAACCCTTTAGTTTTCTTTATCCTTTTTCAAATTTTTTCATACAGTCTTTTCTGATCACAGTTCTCCTACTCAACTCCTTTGAGATCCTTTCCCACCATGCCTTCTTTCTGTCTTTAGAAAACAAATAGGCACACAAACAAAACATGGTAAAATGAAAAACAAAGAAATAGCCTAGAAAACCACACATTTATATGCAAACGTTCCATAAAACACAAAATTGGTAGCAAGTCAGGAAAAAAAACCCTAAGAAAGAAATATGAGGTGCCAAGGACCAGCTTTGGCTTAGAAAGGAGTTCTAGGAGAAGGGGTATCTGGGAAAGGTGAGAAAACAGGGAGTCAACTCATGGATCTAAGCTGTGGGATGTGCTTTCTGCTTTGAGGGAAACATTTTTCCATCTTGCTTTCTCTCTGTTCTGCTTTCTTTTGATCTGCTTTCTCTTGAGATCTCTAGATAACTCTCTCTGTGTTCTGCTCCAGTCAGTTCTCCAAGCTGTTCTCTCTGGCAGTTTTAAGCTCTTTCTCTAGATGGCTCATTTCATGTAGATCATGAGCCCAGTCTTATTTTTACACATCAATCCAGTCATTTTATTCGGGTTTCCTTTTAATTATCCTAAGAATCAGCAACCAGTAACCCCCAGCCCCTTCATTATTATGAGACAGCATGCACACTTTTTTTTTTAACATTGCAAAATAATTCAGAGATCAGCCAGCCTCTCTTAAGTACAGATAATATGCTAGCTGGATTGGACCCTGACCTGAAATTGCCATTTCTGCCACACCTGGCCCTAACCTAGCTCTGTTTCAGGCTGATCCTGAACTCAGGAATGTCTGCCTTTGTATCTTTTTGACATTCTGGCTCATTAGTGCAGCTATCTTTGTACCTTTATATTTGTTAAGCCCCTCATAAAATTCGTATTGAATCTTTACACTTTTACACAGTTGAGAAATTATTTATTTCTGATCTCATTTAGAGTTCTTTCCATAGCCCTAAGTGCTATCCTGAAGGTCCCAGTATTTACCATTTTGCTGAGATATTGGCTATACCTTCACCTCCAGGACTCATGCTGTCATCGGTGATCATGGAGTCATTAATGTCAACAGGGAGGACATTCCTTGAAGGCATGTTAAAATGTACACATTATCATACAAACAAGCTTTATGCCCATGACACCATTGATGCTCATTGGAGGGCCATGTAGACTGGTCCTGTCCTAGGGGCAGTGACCGGATTATTTTGTCCCCACCAAGACCATGTTGGACTCAGCAATGAGGCAAAACATCTACACAACTAACTTTAATTTCATTTTGTGTTGGCCATGTACTGACGGGCCCTCTCTGGCTCGAATCTATAATGGCCACATTTTACTGACTTTCTTCAAGCCTGAGCCTGTGTTTATTTATCAGCCAAAAATTTAGCAATGGCAGCATCAGATTGTATGCCTTCATTTTCTCAGTAATTTATCAGATAATTATTAATGAACCCTAGATATCAAAATGTATCTGGGAACTAATACTTATTATCTTAAGCAGTATTATATGGAAAGCCTTATTGGTTAGTACTTCTAAGCCTGCCTTCAAGATATATAAGTATAAAATAACTTTTACCTTCTGCCTTTGAAGACCCCAGGGAGTGCAAAGCAGAAACTAGTATATTCCAACTTAGTTAAGTTTGTATCTGCTTTCTCTCCTAGACACCCCTCTGCTGCCAGCACTAGCAGGGCATTGGGCTTAGCATGTGAGTCATTGGTGAGCATTTTTTCCTGTTACCAATATTCTTTTATTTTATCAATCATTTTATTTTGTTTACATTTCAAATTATATCTCCCTTCCCAGTTACCCCTCCACATAGCCCCAATCCCATCCTCCCCTACTCTCTCCCCTTTGCCTCTATGAGGGTACTCCTCGACCCACTTACTCACTCCTGCCTCACACCCCACTATGCTGGGGCATCAAGTCTCCCTCCTCTCCCTTTGATGTCAGATAAGGCCATCCTCTGCAACATATGTATCTGGAGTCATGGCTCCCTCCATGTATACTTGTTGGTTGGTGGTTTAGTCCCTGGGATCTCTAGGTAGTCCAGTTAGTTGATGTTGATACTGTTCTTCTTATGAGGTTTCAATCTCATTCAACTCCTTCTGTCCTTCCCCAGCTCTTCCACTAATGCCTCTAATCTCAGTCCGAAGGTTGACTGTTGGTATCTGCATCTGTATTGATCAGGTGCTGGTAGACCCTCCCAGGGAACAGCCATATTAGGCTCCTGTCAGCAAGGATATCTTGACATCAGCAATGATGTAGGGTATGGTGTCTGCAGATGGGATGGATCCCTAGGTGGGATGGTCTCTGGATGGACTTATCTTTAGTCTCTGTTCCATTTTTTTTTATCACTGTCTTTCCTTTGGAAAAGAACATTTCTGGATTAAAAGGTTTTAGTTGTGTGGGTGGCACTATCCATCAACTGGGGGCAGTGCCTATCTGCTGAGGATGCTCTCTACAGGTTGTCTCTCCCATTTATTGGATATTTCAGCTAAAGTAATAACCATTGGGTCCTGAGAGCCTTTAGAGTCTGGGACATTCTAGTGACTATCACCACATCTCCAACCCCCTTTACCACATGTTTCTATTTTCTGGTTCAATTTTCTGAAGCTTTGTACTTCTCTTCTGTCACTTCCAGTACCTGCTTCTACCACCCTTTTTGTTCCCTCCTCCTCCTCCTCCTTCTCTCTCGTCCAGGTCCCTCCTCCCTGTACTTCCTATAGTTATTTTGTTCCCCAGTTTATGTAGGATTGAAGCACCTACACTTTGGTCTTACTTCTTCTTAAGTTCCATATGGTTTGTGGGTTGTATCTTGGGTATTCTGAGCTTTTGGGTTAAGGATATTGAACATTTCTTTAAGTGCTTCTTCAGACATTTGAGACTTTTCCGTTGAGAATTCTTTATTTAGGCCTGTTAATAGAGCTTTTTGGTTCTCTGGGGTCCAACTTCTTGAGTTCTTTGTATATTTTAGATGTTATCCCTCTATCAGGTATAAGGATGGCAATGATATTTTCCCAATATTTTGTCCTATTGACAGTGACCTTTGCCTTACAGAAGCTATTTAATTTTATGAGATCCCGTTTGCCAATTGTTGATCTTAGAGCATGAGTCATTGGTGTTCTGTTCAGGAAATTTTCCCCTGTATCAATACATTCTAGTTTCTTTCCCACTATTAGATTCAGTGTATCTGATTTTATGTGGAGGTCCTTGATCCACTTGGACTTGAGCTTTTTACAAAAAGATAAGAATGGATCAATTTGCATTATTCTACATGCTGAACACCACTTGAACCAGCCCCATTGGTTTTTAAAAATGCTGTCTTTTTTTCTACAGGTTGGTTTTTGGTTCTTTGTCAAAGATCAAGTAACCATAGGTGTTTGGGTTTATTTCTGGGTCTTCACCTCTGTTCCATTAATCTACCTGCCTTTCTCTGTACCAATACCATCCAGTTTTTGTCACATTTGTTCTGTAGTATAGCTTGAGATCAGGGATTCCCTCAGAAGTTCTTTTATTGTTGAGAATGCTTTTCGTTATCCTGAGTATTTTGTTATTCCACATGAATTTGTGAATTGTTCTTTCTATCTCTGTGAAAAATTGAGTTGGAGTATTGATGAGGATTGCATTGAATCTGTAGATTGCTTTTGGCAAGATGGCAGTTTTTACTATATTAATCCTGCCAGTCCATGAGCATGGGAGATCTTTCCAACTTCTGAGTTCTTCTTTGAACTTGAAAGAAGTTCTTCAGAGACTTGAAGTTCTTGTCATACAGATCTTTCGCTTGCTTGGTTAGAGTCACACCAAGATATTTTATATTATTTGTGACAATTGTAAAGGGTGTCATTTTCCTAAATTCTGTCTCAGCCCATTTATCCTTTGAGTAGAACAAGGCTACTGATTTGTTTGAGTTAATTTTATATTTAGCCAGTTTGCTGAAGTTGATTATCAGCTGCAGGATTTCTCTGGTAGAATTTTTTGGGTCTCAAATACTGATATCTTGATGTACTCCTTTCCAATCTGTATCCCTTTGGTCTCTCTTTGTTGCCTAGTTGCTCTGGCCAGAATTGCAAATACTATATTGAGTCTAAATTATAACAGTCTCATTTACATCTCTTCCATTATATCTTTCTTTAGACATTGTTGTATCCCATGCATTTCTAAAGTCCAAATTTACCTAATTTTAGTAAGTCGTTATTAATACATACAGACAAAGGGGTTGGGGATGTACCTCAGTGGTAGAGCGCTTGCCTAGCAAGCATAAAACCCTGGGTTTGGTCCTCAGCTCTGTTAAAAAAAATACAGACAAATATAAATTATTGTGAATGAAAATATGGAATAGGGATTATTTGCAAGTAAATTTTATTAAAAGCTTTTCTGTTGTTGAATAGGAATCATTGTTTAATGAAAGACTGATTAGTGCTTATAGTATGCCTCAATTATAGGAATATATTTATATTGTTTATAGTCCTAATATATCTGCTTATAAATGCTTAAGCATTTCCATGATCAGTTCCTATTATCATGTCTTTTGCCTGTGCCTTTGCAGAGATTTCTAAGGTAAATATATGTGAATCCAGATAGCACTATGGAAGCAGCTGAAAATCTAACAGAAAAAGATGTCTTTCATGCTAGTTGAAATGGCTACTTTGAATATACAAGGATATTAATTTTCAGTGTTATTGAGGATGTAGAGATAGAACACCTGCATCCTATGAGCAGGATTGCAAATTGGTAGTCACTATGAGAACAATATACAAAAGTCCCTTAAAAGATGTAAAACAGAATTAATCCATCAGTATCATTTCAGTACCATCCATCATCAATATCCAGTATCACCCATCAGTGCCATTTAAGTGCATGAGATATGGGATAGATTGCTATTTCTTTCTCGGGATTTCTGTAAATATTACATGAGCCTGGAAATGGTATATGAGTGTAATTTCTGTAGCAGATTCTTTTAAATAGAAACTCTTTAAAATAAACCCTTTACATAGTGTAAATTCCATAATAGAATAGAATTAGAAAAGTGTTGAATTATATTCTTATAGAATAGAAGCTATGGAGATAAAAGTTATTTATTGAGATAAAACTAGGCTTTTATGATAGGCTTTTATCAATTGGCACTTGAATGGTCTATAATTTCTTGTAGGTTGTAAATTGGTTCAAAATTTAATGTATGTTGTTCATTTTATCTTGTTACCTGTAAGTAAAATAACTGATGGGTCAGCTTTTAGATCTTTTAGACTTAGGTCTCCTGTTTTTTTATAGTGTGTCACAAAAATCATAAGAGACATAGCTAGAAGCAAGCCTGTGATTTTCTGTATTCTTCCTTTGTTTTTAAATTGTGAAGTGAGATAATTTTATAACGTCATAGAAGCACTTGGAAGACTTGCGAAAATTCTTATTTTAAAGGTCTAGTCCCTGGAATTTTTGATTCAATGGTGCCTAAGTTGAACCCAGAAACTGGAAATTCTTGTAAGTTCACCGTGATGCCACCCCTTTATGTCACATGTAAAGGATATGTCTACAGGACAGTAGAGTGTGCTCTTTCAGACTGCTGAGAACAATGAAAGTAATAATTCAACATATTTTCTCTTGAAATAAGGGATTCAAGTTAACATGACTTTGGGTAAGGGGATATATGCTTTATGCTGGATTATTCCATGAAATTTTAAAAGGCAAAAGATAAATACCAGGTAAAACAATTATCATTTATATTTTATATATACATTATGTATATATGTATATGCATGTAATATGTAATATATGTAATATGTAATATATGTATATATATGCATGATAGATGTGTATATATAAATATATATATATCAGCTATAATTGCAAAAGTTCTGTTAGAATAAACATATTATAGTTTTTAAAAGTTCAAATATATGTATATCTATATTTGGTACCTTACATAGATAGAGTTTATATATATTGACACTTGAATGATCTATGATTTCTTGTAGGTTGTAAATTTGTTCACAATTCAATGTATGTTGGTCATTTTATCTTGTAATCTGGAAGTAAAGATGATGGTTCAGCTTTTAAATAGTAAGTAAATAGATAAACAAACACAGATAAATAGAAAGGTGGATCTACAATTAATAAATACCCATAAGATTTTAGATGGATGAGGGTTTCAATTAAATTATGTCCTGGAAAATGGCTTTCAGGGAGTTATAAAATTATTCTCTTTTTTCATATTCACAGAAACATCACATTTTAATAAATTTGAAGAACTCATTCATACTTTTTTTATTTGATATATTTTTATTTACATTTCAAATGATTTCCCCTTTTCTGCCCCCCCCACTCCCCGAAAGTCACATAAGCTCCCTTCCCTCCCCCTGTTCTCCCATCCGCCCCTTCCCATTTCTCTGTTCTGGTTTTGCCTTATACTGCTACACTGAGTCTTTCCAGAACCAGGGGCCACTCCTCTATTCTTCTTGTACCTCATTTGATGTGTGGATTATGTTTTGGGTATTCCAATTTTCTAGGCTGGTATCCACTTATTAGTGAGTGCATACCATGATTGATCTTTTGAGACTGGGTTACCTCACTTAGTATGATGTTCTCCAGCTCCATCCATTTGTCCAAAAATGTCAATAATTCATTGTTTCTAATGGCTGAATAGTACTCCATTGTGTATATATACCACATTTTTTGCATCCATTCTTCTGTTGAGGGATACCTGGGTTCTTTCCAGCTTCTGGCTATTATAAATAGGGCTGCTATGAACATAGTGGAGCACGTATCCTTATTACATGCTGGGGAATCCTCTGGGTATATGCCCAGGAGTGGTATAGCAGGATCCTCCAGAAGAGATGTGCCCAGTTTTCTGAGGAACTGCCAGACTGATTTCCAGAGTGGTTGTACCAATCATACTTTTAAGTACGATGAACAAAAGGTCAAAGTAATATATAGACTACACTAAGACAGCAGACAAAGAAATGTCTATTAAAATACATCAAATACAGCAATAACAGCAACCAGACAAAAGTAACATAATTTTCAGTTATAATTGAACATTTTGTTAATATTCTATAAATGAAATCAAAGAAAACAAGGCTCATTCATTTTCTAAGACATTCATCATTTGCCTGCACAGTGTAGGGAGATTGATAAACATATAGGAAGAGAACTTTTCTTTATAAACATGAAATGAGGAAAACACACTAGTGTGTAATAAGAGGGGAAAAGGAAATTAAAGTACATTTGTGGATATGTGTGGAATAATTCTTGACAAAAACACCTAACAAAAGAACACAATACACAACAGAAAGATCATTCTCTGAGAACAGGAAGAATTTTTTTAAGTGTGCTGTCTTTATTTACTGAAAATAGCTTGTTATTCTCACATAATATATCCTAAATATGGTTTCCTTTCCTTCATTTTGGATGTGACCAATTCTCAGTTTGCTTGCAAATATATCAGAGTTAATACTCCTACTTTCTTCCCAACTGTCTCTCCCACCACACCCACTTCCTGTCTCTCCTTGGAAAATAACAGGATTCTATGGGAGAATAAAATAATTCAAGCTTCAACAAAAACTAAGACAGTATAATTGGACAAAATTTTTGTAACACATTATGGTAACTATGCTTCTGAAATTGAACTAGGTGAAGGGACCAGGAAATCCTACTTTGTATTTTATATGAATAGTAGTGATTGAAGCATGAGATGATGATAGACAATTGAGTGATAGTTATTCGCATTTGTTTTGTATTTCCTATTTTTGTGATATCAATTCTCCCACTGCATTTTTCCTATTAAACTCAATGCTGGTGGAGAGTATATTTTTACACAAATGTGACAGTCAGCCTGGGTTAGTGAGAGCTGACCTAGCATACTATGCGTTTAGATCAACCTTACAGGGAATTTTCCCATATGAACAGCCCACAAAATCAGCCTTTGTAGAGACAAGGATCACCAACCCTACTGACACCATTATGATACATATATTTTTGTACTGATTCTCTGCATTGCAAAAGATAGCAGAAAACAAATATGTTATGCAGTGATAATGAGGGTCAACTGTCTAGTCTTTTCATGTGCTTTACTCACTCACCTCTCCCAGAATTCCCTTAACATATGTTGAGTTGAGTGTAACTCTTCAGGTACTCGTGATCTTTGATGTGCTCATGAATTTTTAAATAAACCATATAGTTTAATATTATGTGAGTCTTGTATTTCTGTATTTGTGCCCCTATAACTTTGAAGAATAACATTAATTCAGTTTAGTTTAAGTTTTGGGAAAGCATAAGAGATTTTACACACATAAACATACACACACACACACACACACACACACACACTTTTGATACTTAAAGTGGCAACAGCTGGAATACATGGAAAATGTTAGATTTAACTTAAAGCATTTTTACTATAATGGCTAGTAATTGAAACAGTCTACCTTCTAAAGAAGCAGAGACTACTGTGGGCTCTCAGCAGATGAAATACATAATTAGACTTTGGAAATTATGCAGGTGGAAATAAATTGATTTAGTTAGGCACTTTATGCAGTTGCTTTTTATTCACCAGACTTTAAAAACACCACTCACAAGCAAAGTAAGTGGCAAAGGCTTATATGTAAACCCAGGCTACACTAATGGTTCATATATAAATATGTAGATTTCCACTCAATGTTATGCAGAAAATGAGAAGAAATGGGAAAACCTCATATACTTTAACACAAATGATTTTACCTATTATGCAAATAAATTTTGTCTAAGTCAAGGACAGAAAAGGAGGGGGCTAGAATAAGAGCATACCACACTTAGCAGATAATTAGGCTTGCAAATTTCTATTTTCCAAGCAGACTTTGCAATCACACATTTTGTCTGCTTGCTTTTATTCACGTCACCTGCTTTATTTCCTGGCTAAGCCCCAACATATAGTCTTGCTGCCTTCTTCAATAAAGTACCAGAAATTCAAGTATATTTCTGTAGGCAAAGTTTTGTAATTAACTCTTTATTATCTCTACATTCTTGAGTTCTGGTTTATTCCCTTTCCTTCCAACAGATACAACCTTCTCCTCTTGTCAGGCAATATTTGCCCAGGAATGGCAATCTAATTTTAATATTTACTTAAGTAATGTACAATTAGTATGGTGCTGATCTATAATGAAAAAAGTTTGTGGATAAATGAAAAGATGCTTTTAATTTGAACATCTTTGCTCCTTTAAGTTAGCCTACACTAGAGAATTTATTGGGTATGTGCAAAAGATGATCTTCCAAGGTTAAAAGCCAGTTTACTTTCTGTAGTATAGTGATTATAAATATTTGAAACCACTGTTAAATATTTTAGACTGTATTGCTTTATTTGAATCCTTTCTAATATTCTTCCATAACTAACTAAAGGGAAACTTTCTAACCTTTAGTCATTCAATACTCCCGATTCATCATTTTCTTCCCATCCAAGGAGCCTCTTGTTTATAGAATGTCGAGATCATATTTAAGTGCATGCTTTCTTCTAATTTAAATCTATGAAATCACGCACTTTATACCCGTTGTTTGTCTTCTGTTTGCTTACTGGAAAAGTGACTACTGACTTGGAGGATGAATTCTACTAATGACTTTGAAGCAGACAAAAACATTTAGCTTTGCAGTTCCTCCCATGAACCTTTATGGTTTTCAGGTGCTATCCATAAACATTCAGAAGATTATGCTTGCAGCTGCCAGTGCTTTCCATTTGCAGAGGCTTTATCTTTTCAATCATAAACTATTCTTTCAGCATTTTTTTAAGTTTATTTTTTAGGTGGCCAGTGGAGCAGGACATGGGAAAGAATAAGAGAAAGGGAGTTACAGGTTATTCCTCTTATTAGAAGAGTCACAGTGGAGGAGACACAAGGGAAAGATTTCAGAGCAGACATTTACATTCTGCTGTTGTGTGTGTCTTGGTGCTTGCGAGTCACTATTGCACACAAGGATTGCCCATGGGAACAAAAAGGAAGTCACTAAATTCTGTGGATAAATTTTCTCCAGATTTTGATTCAATTTGAGAATAATCCCTCATCAGAACATCAGTTTTTAATAAAAATAATACAATAGATAGTTGCTAGGGCATTTGAATGCTTACTGAAATGTCAGTCTTGAAAGAGGATTTTGACGATATCTTCTAACATGGCTTTAAAGACTTTTCTAAATACAAAACAAACTAAGACTTTGAAAACTTATACAATTCATAGTATACAGTTAGGGAAATGGGTAATTCAAAGTAAAAAAAAGCAAAATTTTATTTAAATTATCATTAATTTATGAACTGTCGAAATCATTTGCTACAAAAGTGCTTTTCAGAATGTTCAGATCTGTGTGTATTTTCCACTTTGAAAATTTTCTTTATTTTTTGAAAGCATAAAGTCTTCTGGCTAGAGTATAAATTCATTTCAGTAATGCTGCTTGTATGCATTAAATTATTATTGATAAATCTGGACTTTATAAAAGCACAATTTATAATGTCAAAATAATACATCTAGCATGGCTAAATCAGAGGATTATGTTTCATGTATAAGCTAGGAAGCACAAGTATTAAATTCAATATCAAGTTTTCTGCTTTTACTGACACTATCTGGTACTTTTCTGTACTGAGTCTCTAACACAGTAATGCGAAATTATGAGAACAGACTAAGAAAGTTAGGGGTAGCAACACAAGTCTAGCCTTGTACCCAAAGCAAGTGTTTAGATGTGCACAAAGGGAGCAGGCAGGACACTATATTTATAGCAAGGACTCGACCTACACTCATTACTTGCCTAGGGAATAGGTATCCTACTTAAGGTTAAGGTTGTACAGAAAACTCATCTTTAGGGCATAGTGATACATATAGGAAACTAAGCAATTCTTGCTACCTCATATTAGGTATTTATTTACTTATTATTTTTTTTACACTCCAGATTTTATTTTTGTCTTTCACACCCTCTTACAGTTCCACATCCCATACATTCTCCCATTCCACTGTCTCCACAAGGATGTCCCCATTCTCCACCCAACCTGACCTCTAAACACCCTGGGACCTCCAGCCTCTTGAAGATTAGGTGCATCATCTCTGAACAAAGGCCTGGCAGTCCCTAGCTGTATATGAGTTAGGAGCCTTATATTAGCTGGTATATGCTGCTTGTTTGGTGGTCCAGTGTTTGAGAGATCTAGGGGGGGTTCAGATTAATTGAGACTGCCGGTGCTCCTACAGGATCGCCCTCCTCCCTAGCTTCTTTCAGCTTTTCCCTAATTCATCCACAGGGGTGAGCAGATTCTGTTGTTGTTTGGGTACAAATATCTGCATCTGACTCTATCAGCTTCTCGTTGGATCTTTCTGAGTCCAGTCATGCTAGGTCCCTTTTTGTGAGTACTCCATAACTTCAGTAATAATGTCAGACCTTGGGACCGCCCCTTGAGCTGGATCCCATTTTGGGCCTGTCTTTGGAACTTCTTTTCCTCAGGTTCCACTCCATTTCCAACCCTGTAGTTCCTTCAGACAGGAACAATTATGGATGAAAGTTTTGACTGTGGGATGGCAATCCCCTCCCTCATTTTGTCCTGGAATAGAACTGAAGACCCAGAAATAAAACCACACACTTATGCAAACTTGATCTTTGACAAAGATTCAAAAATATACAATGGAAAAGGAAAGCATTTCCAATAAGTGGTCTAACTGGCTGTCTGTATGTAGAAAAATTAAATTAGACCCATATGTGTCACACTGCAAAAAGTTTAAGTCCAAGTGGATCAAAGACTTCAACATAAAAACAGATACACTGATTATAATAAAAGAGAAAGTGGAAAAGAGCCTTGAACTCATTGACACAGGGGATATTTCCTAAAAAGAACTTCAATGGCTCGTGAATAAGATCAAGAATTGATAACTGCAACCTCATGAAAACTGGAAAACTTCTGAAAGGCAAAGGATATAGTCAATAAAGCAAATTGGCAACCTACAGATTGGGAAAAAATGTTCACTAACCCCACATCTGATAGAGGGCTAATATTAAAAATATATAAAAAATTCAAGAAGCTAAACATCCAAAAACTAAACAACCCAATCAAATTAGGTAACTGTTAAATGATAATATATTAAATGTTTGTCCACAAGGATAAAGATTCCTCTGAAGTTTTATATTAAATCTGTGCTGGAGGCAAAGCTACTCTTATCCATCATTTTATTAGTTTTTTTCTTTTTTTATTTTATTTTATTTGCTTTGATATATTTTTATTTACATTTCAAATGATTTCCCCTTTTCTGGTTCCCCACTCCCCAAAAGTCACATAAGCCCCCTTCCCTCCCTCTGTTCTCCCACCCACCCCTTCCCACTTCCCTGTTCTGGTTTTGCCTTATACTGCTACACTGAGTCTTTCCAGAACCAGGGGCCACTCCTCCATTCTTCTTATACCTCATTTGATGTGTGGATTATGTTTTGGGTATTCCAGTTTTCCGGGCTAATATCCACTTATTAGTGAGTGCATACCATGATTGATCTTTTGAGACTGGGTTACCTCACTTAGTATGATGATCTCCAGCTCCATCCATTTGCCTAAGAATTTCATTAATTCATTGTTTCTAATAGCTGAATAGTGCTCCATTGTGTATATAAACCACAGTTTTTGCATCCATTCTTCTGTTGAGGGATACCTGGGTTCTTTCCAGCTTCTGGCTATTATAAATAGGGCTGCTATGAACATAGTGGAGCATGTATCCTTATTACATGCTGGGGAATCCTCTGGGTATATGCCCAGGAGTGGTATAGCAGGATCTTTCGGAAGTGACATGCCTAGTTTTCTGAGGAACCGCCAGGCTGATGTCCAGAGTGGTTGGACCAATTTGCAACCCCACCAGCAGTGGAGGAGTGTTCCTCTTTCTCCATATCCTCGCCAACACCTGCTGTCTCTTGAGTTTTTTTTTTTTTTTTTTTGATGATTCTTTTTTTTTTATTTTTTTATTTACATTGCAAATGATTTCCCCTTTTCTGGGTCCCCACTCCCCACAAGTCCCATAAGCCCTCTTCCTTTCCCCTATTCTTCCATCCACCCCTTCCCACTTCCCTGTTCTGGAATTCCCCTATACTCTTGCACTGAGTCTTTCCAGAACCAGGGGCCACTCCTCCATTCTTTTTGGACATCATTTAATTTGTGGATTATGTCCTGGGTATTCAAAGTTTCTAGGCTAATATCCACTTATCAGTGAGTGCATACCATGATTGGTCTTTTGAGTCTGGGTTACCTCCCTTAGTATGATGTTCTCCAGCTCCATCCATTTGTCTAAGAATTTCATGAATTCATTGTTTCTAATGGCTGAATAGTACTCCATTGTGTAAATATACCACATTTTTTGTATCCATTCCTCTGTTGAAGGACACCTAGGTTCTTTCCAGCTTCTGGCTACTACAAATAGGGCTGCTATGAACATAGTGGAGCATGTGTCCTTATTGCATGCAGAAGAATCCTCTGGATATATGCCCAGTAGTCGTATAACAGGGTCCTCAGGAAGTGACATGCCCAGTTTTCTGAGGAACCGCCAGACTGATTTCCAAAGTGGTTGCACCATCTCGCAATCCCACCAGTAGTGGAGGAGTGTTCCTCTTTCTCCACATCCTCGCCAACACCTGCTGTCTCCTGAGTTTTTGACCTTAGCCATTCTGACTGGTGTGAGGTAAAATCTCAGAGTTGTTTTGATTTGCATCTCCCTAATGATTAATGATGTTGAACATTTCTTAAGGTGTTTCTCAGCTCTCCGAAGTTCTTCATGTGAAAATTTTTTGTTAGCTCCGTACCCCACTTTTTAATGGGGCTATTTGGCTCTCTGGGTTCTACTTTCTTGAGTTCTTTGTATATATTAGATATTAACCCTCTGTCGGATTTAGGGCTGGTGAAGATCCTTTCCCAGACTGTTGGTTGATGTTTTGTCCTTTTGATGGTGTCCTTTGCCTTAAAGAAACTTTGAAGTTTTATGAGGTCCCATTTGTCAATTCTTGATCTCAGAGCATAAGTGATTGGTGTTCTGTTCAGGAACTTTCCCCTTGTGCCCATGTCCTCCAGGGTTTTCCCCAGTTTCTTTTCAATTAGTTTCAGTATGTCAGGTTTTATGTGGAGGTCCTTGATCCATTTGGAGTTGAGCTTGGTACAAGGAGATAAGATTGGATTGATGCGCATTCTTCTGCATGCTGACCTCCAATTGAACCAGCACCATTTGTTGAAAAGACTATCTTTTTTCCACTGGATGCTTTCAGCTCCTTTGTCGAAGACGAAGTGAGCATAGGTGTGTTGGTTCATTTCTGGGTCTTCAATCCTATTCCATTGATCCGCTTGCCTGATATTGTACCAATACCATGAAGTTTTTATCACTATTGCTCTGTAGTAGAGTTTAAAGTCTGGGATATTGAATCCCCCTGAAGTTCTTTTACTGTTGAGAATAGTTTTAGCTATCCTGGGTTTTTTGTTATTCCAGATGAATTTGAGAATTGCTCTTTCTAGCTCTATGAAGAACTGGGTTGGGATTTTTATGGGAATAGCATTGAATCTGTAGATTGCATTTGGCAAGATGGCCATTTTAACTATATTAATCCTACCAATCCACAAGCATGGAAAGTTTTTCCATTTTCTGAGATCTTCTTCGATTTCCTTCTTCAGAGATCTGAAGTTCTTGTCATATAGGTCTTTCACTTGTTTGGTTAGAGTCACCCCAAGATACTTTATGTTGTTTGTAGCTATTGTGAAGGGGGTCATTTCCCTAGTTTCTTTCTCAGTCTGCTTATCCTTTGAATATATAAAGGCTACTGATTTGCTTGTGTTGACTTTGTAGCCAGCCACTTTGCTGAAGTTGTTTATCAGCTGTAGGAGTGCTCTAGTAGAGTTTTTAGGGTCACTTAAGTATACGATCATATCATCTGCAAATAGTGATAATTTGAATTCTTCCTTTCCAATTTGTATCGCTTTGACTTCCTTCTGTTGTCTAATTGCTCTAGCTAGGACTTCAAGAACTATATTGAAAAGATATGGAGAGAGGGGGCAGCCTTGTCTAGTCCCTGATTTTAGTGGGATTGCTTCAAGTTTCTCTCCATTTAGTTTGATGTTGGCTACCAGTTTGCTGTATATTGCCTTTACTATGTTTAGATATGGGCCTTGAATTCCTGTCCTTTCCAAGACTTTTAGCATGAAAGGATGCTGAATTTTGTCAAATGCTTTTTCAGCATCTAATGCAATGATCATGTGGTTTTTTTCTTTGAGTTTGTTTATGTAGTGGATAGCATTTATGGATTTAGACTGGTGTAAGGTGAAATCTCAGGGTTGTTTTGATTTGCATTTCCCTGATGACTAATGAAGTTGAGCATTTTTTAAGATGTTTCTCTGCCATCCGAAGTTCTTCAGGTGAGAATTCTTTGTTTAACTCTGTACCCCATTTTTAACAGGGTTATTTGGTTTTCTGGGGTCTAAGTTCTTGAGTTCTTTGTATACATTGGATATTAGCCCTCTATCTGATGTAGGGTTGGTGAAGATCTTTTCCCAATTTGTTGGTTGCCGATTTGTCCTTTTGATGGTGTCCTTTGGTTTACTTTTTGAGAAAGTCTTTCTACATAGCCATGCTTGCCTAGGACCTTTCTATTTTTTTATTCCAAACTCTGGGATTAAAGATAAGAGGCACCATACCAAAATCAGACTCTTTATTATGAAAACTTATTTGTAATACAATGAATTTAATTTACTCAGAAATGCATATGTGTGATCATATGATAGCAGTAGTAGTAGTATTGGTAGTAGTAGTAGTAGTAGTAGTAGTAGCTTCACTATTTAGTTTTTTTACAGAGTTTCTTTGAGATCCCCTTTACAATCTAGAAAATTCTGAATCCCTTTTAACACAATTTAGAATTCCCCTAGTATTTCTTATATTAATTTAAAAGTATCCTTAA
Organism: Apodemus sylvaticus; assembly: GCF_947179515.1. NCBI lineage: Eukaryota > Metazoa > Chordata > Mammalia > Rodentia > Muridae > Apodemus > Apodemus sylvaticus. Next base: position 50,720,740 of record NC_067474.1, on the reverse strand, counting down.
GGGACTAATGTTTCACACATGTCAGTACAGCAATCTAACATTTTAAGTACTTGAGAGCTGTGATACAAGTATTTATGGACTTGAAGATGGTAAAATGTTCACTATTTAGCACACTAAATTTCAATACTGTAACAGAGGATAAAAGAATTTGAACAAGGATATTTGTAAATCTATCTCACTTAAAATATGTATTTTTAAGATTTCAAATAAAAATCTTACCTCTAAAAATGCATTTCAACATCTAATCAGACTTTGAACCCAGGTGACTATATATTTTTAAAAGTTTCTTTGTGAAAGTGAGGGGATGGGAATTGTTTTGTACACTATATGGTGCATAGATGGCCAAAGTAGAATATCTATTGTCTTGTTCTATCACTCTCCAAACCACCTCCTTGTAAAATCGTCTCTGAGACTTTAGTTACCCCAGAGGCCAGTAAGGCCTAGAATTCTTCATCATCCTACCTGGCCCAAAATGAGGTTACAAGGTCGAGTATGAGCACTAGTAGCTTTATATATAAATGCTATTGGATTCTCGCCTGCTCTTAAACCATCTTACCTACCATTTATTTTCCTAAACCCAAATTCTTTAAATATTTTAATGAAATTTCTAGCAGTGATGAAGGGATGTATGCTTACTCTGAATAGTTTCATTTTTCTGTGATACCTTTTATTTTTAATGCCAAAACTCTTGATTCAAATAATTTTTTGGCTTTCTCTGCAATGGGTTGTGCTATAAATAGAACAATTGAAACAATTATAATGGGCTTCAATTACAACAATTTGGGTTTTGGTACAAAATGCTTTTCTTTTTCTCATGTATTGTTGGAGTTGCTATTGTGCTTCATTTACTTAAAGATGATTTGGAAAGTTATTAAATTAAATGAATATATAGACATAACATGATGTTTTTGAGTTAATATTTTCCTCTTGACTTTGCAAATTAAAATGGTAAGAGGATGTTTTATAAATGTTTTTGTACTAAAACTGTTTTGTATAAGTAAATATTTGATTTTGTTTCTAAATATGCTTAATACATTATATATTTTCAATTACTTAATAATATTATCTTAACAAAAACAGTGCAAAATACACTGTAAAATTAGCACATATGCTAAATACAGTGTGGGGCTGTGATTGTTGTTCTCAGACCTTAGTATGTTCCTGCATAACATGAATGTTTCATTATGTTATATTCAATCAGATACTTAAATAACATGTTTGTCCACTTGATATAACTCAATCCATACCCATGAACTTCCAGTCTTATCAAATTTTTATTTCATTTTTTGTAATCTTTGACAAGTACAACCTCTGTATTTACTAGCACCTCTACTTGTATTTTCCAGTAAATATTCTTCTATTGTTGTAGAGAGCTACAGAATTTTAATTTCTTTAATTCTTCAAATATCACTAACTAATATAAAACACTTTGTGAAAGACTTTAATCTCTGAAAAGGTCCTTTTAATTTGGGTACTGCTATAATCACTAAGAAAGCATTTTTTTAACCCAAACAAACAAACAAAAAACAGAGAGATTTTAAAAGCAAGAATCAGAGTTAAAACAGATATCCTAAAAGTGTCTGAAGTATACATGTATCAAATTATCTCAAGGTCGATTCAAGTTGACACTTGGCATTTTTGTTGAATAATTTTTTGAATGTTGAAATTAAATTTATTTACATGTCAGTGATTCAAATGTGAGCCCCTCTTCTTTGTTTTATAATTCAGTGACTTTGCATGTATTTCTAAGCAGTCTGCAGATATTTTAGCAATAATAGTTTGGTTATTTATTCTTTGTTAAACTTACTGATGCTTTGGTCACGAACTGTTATAGATGCAAAGTTTGCACTATACCTTCCAAGAGTCAATAACTTCCTTTCTTAAGATGTAGCTTTCCATTCCAAAGGAATTAAATAACCTTGCCAAAAGTCATGGCATTATTTTAGTGATAAAGAGACATTACAATAAATAACTAATGCAGACATTATATAGTAAGAAAGTTAGGAACTTAAGGGATGTAAACACTTAACTTGAGAGTCACCACTCCAACTTCATTCTCTGGAGTCATTTTAGAATCAGACTCCAGTCCTCCTCTTGAAATCCTACAATTTTGTTTATTTTTCCCCTTCTTTCCTCCCTCCTTCCCTTTCTATTTAAAATCCCGTTCCTGCTATTTATTTATTTATTTATTTATTTATTTATTTATTTATTTATTTTTGAGACAGGGTCTTCCTATGAAGCCCATGCTGTCCTAAATGTTGTAATCCTTCTAGCCTGCCCAGTGCTGGGATTAGGGGCACATAATGCTATGTCCCATCATGTTACTTCTTAACTAATCTCAAGGACTAATCCTAATTTACAGTGAATGTGTTATTATGTCCTAGGGTATATGATGTAAGTTATGACATTTTCCTCATAAATATTAGTTGTATAACATTATTAAATGATTTTTCTTTCCTCTATGATAAAGTTCATTATTTTGAGTATGAAAATAGCCTATTGCACAATTGAGTCTTGTCTATAACACTCTCTCTGTATCTTTCCAAACCCCGTCCTAAAGGTCATCTAGTTCTACTTCATACTGCAGGTCTCTGGGCTTTGTGCACCTTGTACCATAGCTGAGAACATGTCTATCCTTTTCTATGTGCCGCCAGTGCTCATGGCTGCACATTATTTTGGTCTTCTGTAGGAAGATTGGATTTGATTCTTCTTCCTCACAATAGATAACTCCTCTAATTTATGGCTTCATAAATACCCTATACTATCTAGCATACCTTTGAATTTCACTAAACAATTATAAATGCATGCAATATTTTGATTTCTATCTCTCAAATCTAGGGAGAGTTATCTTCTTGATGAGTCCTACAACCCCTATGTCCAGTATATGCTCAGTTACTCATTGATGAAGAAGTGAATGATTGTTGAAAGACTAACTTGCCAGTACCCTTACCCTTTTATTCTCTGACAAAACCAACATAATACAATTTATTCATTTTAGCTTTAATAGTTACCACAAAAATGTTAATTTTTTATGCTTAAAATACTGTTTAATTTTCTTCTAATAGACTGTAAATAAAAAGGTAAAATTGTTTAAAAAATTCAAAGATGACACATGTAGTTAGTCCTATAAGGCAGATCAACTACATATAAAGGTTTAATTTTAGTAGCCCTTCTAATATCATAATAGAGAAGAGTACTTTTAGTTATCTAATTTTCTACTGAAATAATTTTTATTTCTATATACAACTTTTTGCCTAATGATGTTGTTTTGCTAAATTAGCCACCAGATTGCATCAGGAGCAGATCTCAAGAAGTTTCTTAATTGGAGTTTCAAGTTTCTGTAAGCCAGCAGAGCATGTGTCATTTTGTGTGACGCTTACTTGAGTCTTGGAGGCTGGCTGGTCAGACTTTCTGGGTCACAAGTCACAGATTATGGGAGCCAAAGTTCATCTCTAGCATTCATCTATTACTTCTGTCTTGTAACCAGGGACTGCCCATAACATAGTGTCTCAGCTGGCTCTGATTGACTGAATGTATAGATGCAAGTAAAGTTATAAATGGGGTCTACTTAAAAAGAACTGTCAAACAGTTACCTTCAATTTGGATTTCTGTGCCAGTCTTTGTAGGCCTCACTTTATTACTTACTTTCTGGCCTGATCTTATTCATATTTGACTGTCAAATACAGGAATCTTTCTCCTGCTCAACATTAGAGATCTGGTCCTCTCATAATTCCTTCCCTTTCTACCTCTAGCAACTGGGCTACTTTCTACCTCTGGGCTTTGGAATGACCTCCATGTTAGGTATCTCTCTGATCTGATGATAGCTGAAGTAACAAGATATCCTGCCTGCATGCATTTTTAAGCATTCCTCATCATGAACCATTTTTCTGTGTCTGGTCCTGACCTTTCTTAAGTGTGGCAACCCCTCAACTCAGATCCACAGTTGGTTTTAGTTACAGTACCAGAAGTATGGAACATATCAACTCTTTCATGGGACTGGTCATAAGTTATGTTGGATGTCCATAATCACTTTTCAATGTTCATGACTTTGTCTGGAATATGCTTGTGTCTGGATAAGCAAAAAACAGTTTGATAATATTATTCCTATTTTCAGAAAACACACAAACTTAATAAATTAATTTACTCTAGAAAGTTCTTTTGTACTGTTACTTTGGGTCATCAGAAGAGTTTTGAGGGAGAATGTTTTTGTTTCTGCCTCTATGACATCTTATTGCTGTCAGAGATTTGTTCCATGAGGCCAGGCCTAAATACTTTACTAATGTTCACATGGAAATGTCTCCCAGTGACAGGCATTCTATTGTGATTGGGATATTTTGTTTTGTTCCATTTTTATTTTTGACCCCATCATAAGACATTCAAACTTAACAATTTTCAGGTTTTGAGGAAGAATAAAGTCATATTCTGTTGTTTTGTTACATAAACATGATTCCATTTCATTTCCTTTTGATAACTGTTATTTAGCTACTGCCATTGCTTAAGGAAAACAACCAACTCTGTCTGGGATTATCTTTGATAATTCTGTGGCAATGAAAGTTCAATTCACTTCCTTTTTCATTAGCACTTTGTGAGGTAAGCATTTGTCAAAGAGTAGAATAGATTTTGGGGTACCATGGAGATTGAAGAACAACGTGAAGTAGTAGTAAAATTAATTAGCATAAAGCAGGAAATCGCTATTAATAAAGGCAGGTGTATAATGAAGGTGCAAACATTTCTGAAAGTCATTTGGCATTTCTTGATTTATGTGGCATTTAGATTCTATAAACAAAGGCTTTTGAATGACAGAATAGCTTTTCTTTAGGGAACTAATAAAGCATGTGTAAATCATGTAAGTAATGACTCTATATACTAGAAATGTATATGTGAAATATAAAATACTATGAGGAGTAATTGTCTTGAACAATGTTGCCAAATACAACCTAATGTGAGTTAGGAGTGGTTTCAAATTTATGAGATTGTATGTTATAAAAGAAGAGTTGCATTACTGAAAATTGCTTAAGAATTTTTGATGTATTGTATTCAAAATATTATCTTTAAGTTGGTTAAGAAAACACCCATACAGCCCATTGAACTAGAAAGGTTGAGCTGATACATTCCCAGAAACCTCGTCTCTATGTTCTTGTATCATTGTTGTGGGGAAGTGCTCTGAATGCTACCAAAAGAGAAACATACACACTAACCCAGACATAAAACTTTTGATCTAGACTCTGCAAATTATGCTAGAATATTGATGCAACTAAGCTTTTCAAAGTAACCAACCAAAATCTGATTTAACTTAAGTGTCATTCACTGATCTACTACCCTTACCCAACAAGGCTTGGGTGACCAAAAACCAGAGACTAAGCACAATAAAACCAAATACTACTGGTACCAAATACTAAATACTAAAATAAATAAATAAAAGTATAATAGTTTTTTTATTCGATATAATTTATTTACATTTCAAATGATTTCCCCTTTTCTAGCCCCCCCACTCCCCAATGGTCCCTTCTCTTCCCCTGTCCTCCCTCCCACCCCTTCCCACTTCCCCGTTCTGGTTTTGCCGAATACTGTTTTACTGAGTCTTTCCAGAACCAGGGGCCACTCCTCCTTTCTTCTTGTATCTCATTTGATGTGTGGATTATGTTTTGGGTATTCTAGTTTTCTAGGTTAATAACCACTTATTAGTGAGTGCATACCATGATTCACCTTTTGAGTCTGGGTTACCTCACTTAGTATGATGTTCTCTAGCTCCATCCATTTGCCTAAGAATTTCATGAATTCATTGTTTCTAATGGCTGAATAGTACTCCATTGTGTAGATATACCACATTTTTTGCATCCACTCTTCTGTTGAGGGATACCTGGGTTCTTTCCAGCATCTGGCAATTATAAATAGGGCTGCTATGAACATAGTAGAGCATGTATCCTTCTTACATAGTGGGGAATCCTCTGGATATATGCCCAGGAGTGGTATAGCAAATAAAATAAAAAAAAAAAAAGAAAACTCTGTAGCAATAAAAAAAAAGTATAATAGTATGGTTCTTATGTTATATAGCATTCTTCTATATTCATAAATCTCTGCTGTATTCAGCATCTCTGGAGAATTTTCCTCTTGTGATGGATGGAAATAATTAAAGAGACTCACAGCCAGACATTAGGCAGACACACACACACGCACACACACACACACACACACACACACACACACAGAGAGAGAGAGAGAGAGAGAGAGAGGAGGGAGAGGGAGATATTTCCCCTGGGAAGTGGAGGAGGAAAGGATGTAGGAGCCAGAACAAATGGAGGGCAACAGGAGATTGTCTTCTCACTGGATGGAACAAAGCTCACAGAAACTAATAGAAACTGAAGCAGTGAGCGCAGGGTCTACACATGTCTGCACCAGGCCCTCTGCATATGGATTATAGCTTTCAGTTCCGTAATTTAATATTCACTCTGAGTGTGTGACTATGTTGGTCTCTGATCTTATGGTTTCTCTTTGGACACTTTTCCTTCTGTTGGTTTACTTTGTCTGACTTCAGTGTGATTTTTCTTAATTTTCTTAAAAAATAATATAATCAATACCAGCATAATTTGCAAAATATTTTGTTATTTTTCAGTGTAAGCCACTTCAATTCCATGTCCATAACACCTACAATATTTTCTAGTTCTGATTTGTGATGCATTTAGAGTGGATAAAAGTGTGTATGACCCTTTCACTGGACAGAATAGGAGTTAAAGGAACACTGAGTTGCTAGCTGTGAGATTTAGGAAACATACTAAAGTTTGAAATAGGTCTTTCATTTTCATTTTATAATTACATCATATATGAAAAACTGTTCAATCTGTATAATGATGTGTGTGTATGCGTGTGTATATGTGTCTGTATGTTTTTATAATGTCTCACCAATGTGACTGTGTAAACATGAGCTTGACAAGGACAATAATAGGTACACTAATGTGGATGGAGGAGAGCACAGAGACCTAATGGCCACCCCCTCCACACCACTCCTTGCCAAAAAAATTATGTAACTAAGGAATGCTGAGAGCAGGAGAAAGTATTTCCTAGGGAGGAGCACACCAATTAGCTGTCCAATGTCAAATTGTCCACCTACTTTTTTTTCTATGTCTCACTTTGTTCATATATCAGTTAAATGGATTGCATAAATATTTTATGCTGTTATTACAGTATACAATTCTTTAATGTGCAATTTATGTTAGAGAATAATAAAACTTGCTTTGTAGCATCTTCTCATTTTTTATTGGCATCTAATATGATAACTTGGGTCCCTTTCAGGAACCTCTCTTTGATTGTCTTCCTCTCAGTATATCATGCTGAGTTAGAATAAAATGCATCTTTATCAAATGATTTTCATTTATGAGGGAAAATTATGCACCTGTGTTCTTTAGAGTCAGAATAATATGCTAAATATGGTTCCAGGTCATTAAAAGATTTCATCACTGTTTATATTTCCTTCTCAAGTTGATTCGGTACTTCATTTAATGCTATAGTGCCCTCATATTTCTCAATTCTAGGATGGAGGTATTTTTGCCCTTATTTATAATGCCATTATAGCAAATAGTGACATTAAGGGACAAATTCAAATAAAGCTGCTTCTATAAAATAACCATTCAATATATATTGATGTTTTGTCTATATGGTTATTATTACTATCTTTGTTGTCATACCAAGGTTTGCCCTTATAATTAGCTAGTATAGGTACATATCTATATGTAGGAGCATTTACAATGACTTTATTTTGCTTTTTTATCAATATTTATATGCAAATGACATACCTCAACCCAGATCTGCTTTTAAGCAATAAAAAATGTTACAACAATTTTAATAATTGATCATATGACTCAACACAAAAAGTATTGTACACATTGTATCCATTTTTCTTGTTATCTAGACATGTAGATCTTTTGAAAATTAAGGTGCATTATAAAAACTCATGAGCTCTCAGAGACTGAAGGTCCTCTGTGTATATTTATAGCTCCAGTTTAGTTTGGATATATAAACTAAATGTGAGTATTAGAGTTAAAATACTTTTACTGCAGTAAATGCTATTTTGTGACTTTGAGAGATTATTATATGCTCAGACTTTTCTGTGGCCAAGATAGAAATTATTTTATTTCAATGAAGAGTGTGGTGATTGAAAACATAGGGTCTTACATTTTCACACTCTAGAGGAGCCTTTATTTCTCAGAAGGCATGATGTTGCAGATCCAGGTTCAAACATCTTATAGTGCTTATTGGAGACTTTCAAGAATTGGTCTGGCAGTGGTGGCTCACGCCTGTAATCCTAGCACTCTGGGGAGCAGAAGCAGGTGGATTTCTGAGTTCAAGGCTAGCCTGGTCTGCACAGTGAGTTCCAGGACAGCCAGGATCAAACAGAAAAACCCTGTCTCTAAAAACCAAAAAAAAAAAAAAAAAAAGAAAGAAAGAAACAAAGAAACAAAGAAAGAAAAGAAAAGAAAAGAAGAAAAGAAAAGAAAAGAAAAGAAAAGAAAAGAAAAGAAAAGAAAAATGAATTGGTGTTTCTCAATGCAACTTCCCTTTTATTTAGAGCTAAAGTTCAACCAAGATGGAATTTTTCTTTTACCCATGTCAATGTTTAAGAGTCAGACACTAGAATTATTACTATTTGCATTGGACTCTTCTTTTTTATATTTATTTTATTTTAAAAATAATGTCTGTGTATCTAAACCATAGATGAGTCTGTACTTCTACTGGTGTCTATCTCATAACCGAGACATAAAGATGAACACCTATTTCAGCTGCTAAGTAGAGCTTTCATTTCTGCTTGAAATTATCCATGTAATAATATTGTGACAATTTTCCCAAAGACCCAGAACTAGAAAGGCAATCTTCAGTTCTCAAGAAAAAATCTAAATTCCTACAACTGCCATGACTCTCAACAAGAAGGCTGGACAAATAGAGCAGGTATAGATATTTTTCATTTTCCTGGTAACTTTAATTAGGTTTAAAACTACATTTTAGTAATCTTTCTTTTCATCTGCAGGGAAAAGTAAACAAGTATATTTAGGAACTAACAGCAGTTGATTTTTTTTCAAGTTAATTTGAGGTAATTACTAAACTCTGATTATTGGCAGACAGTAAAGAACATATGCATGAAGTGTCCTCTTAGAACACTGTAGTTATTCTTTCTAGTGAGACACAAATACTTAACTAATGCATTAGATCCTGACTTAATTTTGATTGCATGTCAATTTGTTCATCTAACTTCTGCAAGATAGATGATGACAAGATCCAAGGAACAGCCTGGGACAGGAGCCTTCCAGTTGCCATCTGCACATGGAGCTGATCCTGTGCCTCAGGTCTCCATACCCTAAAAGGGCCTGGAGAGATCTAGCCTCCCAGGAGTGTGGAATTCTCTTCAAATTCCTGGCCCAAGAGAAACCCTCCCAGAGCCATCACTACACAGGAACTAAGGAACAGCTGGGGATAGAAACCTTCTGATTTCCTTATGCACCCCAGAACTGACCCTGTTATCTCAGCTCTCCATATCTAAATTCCTCCTAGAGAGAACTGGTCTCTCAGGAGTAGTGATAGGAGGCTGGCAGGATAGACAAGACAGTTAGAGGGAGCAAAACCAGCTAACACAAGAGATAACCAGATGGAGAAAGGCAATGGCAAGAACATAAGCAACAGAAACCAAGACTACATGACATCAGCAGAATCCAGTTCTCCTACCACAGTGAGCTCTGGTTGCCTCAACACACCATAAAAGCAAGACCCTGATTTGAAATCACATCTCATGATGATGATAGAGGATTTTAAGAAGGGCATAAACAACTTGCTTAAGGAAAAAGCAAGATTCCTTGCTTAAGGAACACAGATTAAACAGGTAGAAGCCCTTATAGAGAAAACACAAAAATCCTCTAAGGAATGACAGGAAAGCACAAACAAATAGGTGAAGGAACTGAACAAAACCATCCAGAATCTAATAACGGAAATAGAAACAGTAAAGAAATCATAAAAAAAGGGCAACCCTGGAGATAGAAAACTTAGGAAACATCAGGAGTCATAGATACAAGCATCACCAACAGAATACGGGAGATAGAAGAGAGAATCTTCAGGTGTACAAGATACCATAGAAAACATTGACAGAGGCAGGAGCTTGCATCTAACCACTGAACTGTGATCTGGGGGTCTCTGAAGGAGTGGGCGTTGTAGAAGGGACTGAAGGAGCTGAGGGGGTTTGCAGCCCCATGGAGGGAGAAACAATGTCAATAGGCCAGACCTCCTGGAGCTCCTGGAGACTGAATCACCAATGAAAGAATAATACACATGGGGCGGCCCATGGCGCTGCCTCCATACGTGGCAGAGGATGGCTTTGTTGGACATCCTTGGGAGTAGAGGTGCTTGGGCCTGAGGGTGTTTCGATGTCCCAGTGTAGGGGAGTTCCAGGGCATGAGGGCAGAAGGGGGTGGGTGGCAGAGCACCCTCAAAGAGACAGAGGGAGAGGTAATGGGATAGGGGTTTCAGAAGTGGAGACCTGGAAAAGGGAAAACATTTGCAATGTTAATAAAGAAAATATTCAATCAGAAATAAATAAATAAATAAAGATAGATTGTAATGGTTTGTCATTTTAGATTGACTGAGTAAATGATTATCCTAATATGTACTTCCTTCATAACTTCTTTAATGAAATATGTATGCATTATTCATTGTGATGCTTTCCCAATTCTCTCTCATTATGAGAAAATGTGTTAAACTAACAAGGGTAATTTTTAAATTTTAAGCATTTTGAGATTTTATCTATGTTAAAATCTGAGGTCAACCCTTGAAACATTAGAATAAATTGGTAAACAGAATCTCTTTGCAAGACTAGAGAGGCGGGAAAGTCAGGTATGACTATATATATCAGTGCAGTGTAACAGTTACAGAAAAACTCTTGGAAAGGACACAGAACGAGTGAGGATGATATGGAATCGAGAAAGGAGATTTTCAGACAGAATGTGGGGATGCGTCACACAACATGGATTTGGGCAGTGGAATAATGTGTCTGAAGATTGATTGGATGCCTGAGTGATTAAAGCAGCCTGACACCTATCTGGAGGGGCAAAAGCCAGTAGTACAATACAATATGAAAAATGCTAAGCAAGGGACGTGGACTCATTACATAGAGAGGGAAGTAGAACACTGCACTTCACTCACTGACTTTTAAGTAGTCTGTAAATATGGATGGCCTCCCAAGTTTAGATCTACCTTAACTTACAACTAAATTATAATTCAGTATATATTTAGAAAAATAATTGCCAGTAATAGATCTTCTTCACTTAATTATTTTTGGTTCAGAATGAAAAATTTGTCAAAGGCTAGAGAGTAGCTCAGAGGTAGCATGTACGCTTATCATGCACACGGGTCTAAGTCAGTCTCAAGCATTGAAGACAAAGAGCTCTCTCTATAGGTATGTCAGTTCATATTTATTTAACAAATATTTTTGAGTGTATTTCAGAGGCCAATAGACATGAGGCATACCACTCATCAGAATGAAATCCTGTTCTCTCCAAGAGTGAATAAGCCATACCAGATGCTATTAGAACCACCAGAACATAATGGTCATTTGTAGAATTTATCTGCCCATAAAACCTTTCTAAGATTCTACACATAAAAACCTGGAGATCTGCCATTCATTCACAAGCTCGTGGAGAAATTTTTATTTAAATCTCTTCATTTACCAAGCATTAAGATACATCCTGCAGACAAGGGAAAGATGCAAGAGATAGGAAGAATGTAAATTTACAAATATCAGGGTTTATTTGGTTATACTGGCATTTAATGTATCACCTTGAGAAAACTCAATAATTATCAACATTTTTATATAATCTGTCTTTAGTTTGCATAGTTATTTATATGCAGATCTATAAAGCAACTTTGAAGAACATTAAAAATAGTATTCCATACACTACTGTTCTGTGAAAAGATTAGCCTTATATATTTGAAATACTGATTGTTAACTTGACAAAAACATACTTTAATGCTCAACCAAAACTATTGAGCTCTGTAGGAGAAATATTAATGTGATAAACACAAATGATACAGATTACAGCTGAAGCAGAAGCAGCTTAATGCTCTATTATGCTTATATTGAAACCCCACTGTTTATTGTTTTAGGAAACCTTTCTTCTTATTTTTAAATCATTCCAACAATGCAAAGGATAATAATTTCTAAGTATGCTAGATGAACTCCAATAAATGAGCATGGTTTTTTTTAACCCCCAGCTGAACATCCTTGGAGGTGATAATATATCCAAATAGAATGAGTTTCATACTTTTGGAAACACATATTTCACAGCATAAATGAGCTGAGTTTAACTGAAAAACATTTTTTTTTCAGTTTTGTTAACAAAAATATTTTGACTTTAGGTACATGAAAATTGTTTCATCATTTTGATTTTTTCTATTCTATTATTAGCACTGCATCATATACTCTACATTTTTTTAAATAAACATGTGGTTTTGATAGGTATTGTGGCAAGTGAAAGTTGTCATATCCATATTTCTCCTTCTCATAAAATTAATTCTTTGGGAGTTTGATCATATGTGCATGTATGATAAGACAGAGACAATGAGCAGCCTAAGTTTTGCTATGAACAGGACATTAGTCAGTTTTCTGGGAGACTTTAAGAAATAGATCTGATGATGGCAGACAAAGAAAAATGGAGAATTTAAGAACTGAATATGGCCAAAACTTTGTGGGCTAGAAAGCAGTATTAACCTGATAATAGTGCAAGTAAAACATTCTATGACTTAGAGGACAATGTGTATAAATACATATTTCGCATTCACTGTGACCTGTTGGCATAGGCTCTGCATTATAGGAATGAGGAAAGGAAATCAAACATCAAATGAATATTTCCTATTTTTTGCTAGTAGGGGCCAAAGATCAAAGATTGGGCCTCTGTTCATACAAATTGTATGACCTACTATCAAGCTGCAACTAACCATGCCTTTCTGGTATTAATAATGTACTTAAATTGCATTTTATTTGTTAAATACTTCATTTGTGTTTGTGAAGAGTTTGTTTTAACTTACACATTTAATCCTTATGAGTTGTCATCATTATGAGTAAATTCATAAATAGAAAATTTAATGAACGATCTTCAAATCTGAGGTATATGTAATGATTTTTTTGCTGGTACATAAATCCAGGTAATAGCACATTCCTTAATTCTGAAGAGCACAGACTAATTTTCGTAAGTCTTTAGCACCTTAGCTAGCAAAAACTTTATACATTACATAATAGAAATAATGGATTACACAAAACAATACTTGAATAACTAGTCCAAAGTATTAGATCAACAAAACCAAAGACTGAGAATTAAATCATCTGGACTGAGTTCTTAGATTAAAAGCAAAACAGCCTTGTGGAACAGTATGGACAGGAGGAGCCTGCATGAGGCATTAAGAATCCAGTAGACTTAGACATCTCCAAAATGCTTATCTTTTTTGATAGTGAAAACTTCTAAACCTTTTCTACTTGGAAGAATGTTCAGCACATTGTTTCTGCAGTCACCCTACTATGCGATGCAACACCAGACATTTTTTAAAAAAATTTTATTAGATATTTTCTTAATTTACATTTCAAATGTTATCCCCCTTCCTTATTTCCCCTCCAAAATCTCCCTATCCCATTCCCCCTTCTCCTGCTCCCTAACCCACTAACTCCTGTTTCCCTGTCCTGGCATTCCCCTACACTGGGGGGCAATGAGCCTTCACAGGACCAAGGTCCTCTAGTCTCATTGATGTCCTACAATGCCTTCTTAGTCTAAAGCATAACTTGCTGTCCATTTATTAATCATACCCATCCTTCTCTATTGGCAATTATCAACAGCTGCTATTAATTCCCATTCTGCTGTCAGCTTTGATGAAAATCTTTGGCATTATGCATTGGTGACAGTGCACAGTTCTGGCATTTTCCTCTACCTGTCTAGTTTGACGTCATATTCAACATCCTAGCTATGTTGGTGCACTGATTGAATTTTATTCTTTATATGACTGAATAGTAGTCTCATATGTATGTGGAATGCAGTAGTTTTCTTATCATTTCATCAGTTAATGCACATGAGGTGTTTCTACTTCTCTATATTGATAATAATGATGCATTGAACATGGGAGAAGATATCACTTCAATATACTGACTTCATTTTCCCTAATAAGTATCTGTTAATGTACATGTGATCATACTATATTAATTATTGTAGCATTCCCACACTATTACCATAGTAATGTATATAATTTATACTTCCATCAGCACCATATCAAGTTCCATTTGTTCCATCTTGTCAGGAATTTATATTACTCTTTTATGTAATAAAAATATTAATATTTTGTTATGGTTTTTAGCTGTATTTCTCTGATAATCATTTTATTACAAATAATTTCATATGTTGGTATTGGTTATTTCCTTAAGTAAAAATAAATTTTCTAGTCTCGTTTTCTTTTGATTCTTATTTTACCTCTCTTGATTATCCATAGATTTTTCCATGAAAATATTTTAATGAAAACTTTCCATTTCTTTTTCTTTATTTTTCCCCATTTTATCAAGGTTGCAACTGAAAAGCAGAAGTATTAAGGATTACCTAACTTCAACTAGTGATATAACAACTAAGGCTGATGTTAGGTCACAGTGATTTTGATTACCATTACAAGTTCTATATTATATAGTCATGATCTTGGAGAAATGACTTTGGTAAAAAATAATGTGGTTTTTATATTATTTAAGGTCAGACAGTGGTGAGGCAGGGGTCTAGAAATCCCAGCACTTCTGAGTTCTAGCAAGCCTGGTCTACTGAGTGAAATCTAGGACAACCAGGGCTACACAGAGAAACCCTGTGTCAAAAAATCATTTAATATATATACATATAGTTTACAAACAATGAAAATGCAGAGATCTATATTTTTGTGAATTACTTTGGATAAATAATTAAAGAGAATTATGTGTTTCATTGAATTCTTATTCTAATTTCACTCCTAAATCTCTCACAAAAATTGCTAAAATTTCTTTATAGAAAATATTTTAGCTGATGAATTCTAGAAGCCACGGGCTGTCAGAGATACAGCATAATCTATATTTTCTGTATTTGGGCCTCTTAGACATTTTATTTAACACATTCTATTTTTATTGTTCTTGACGTGGACCAGCAGGTTACTCATCAGTTCTTCAGTGACAGGTTCATGTGTGTGTGTGTGTGTGTGTGTGTGTGTGTGTGTGTGAGTGAGAGAGAGAGAGAGAGAGAGAGAGAGAGAGAGAGAGAGAATCAGGGAATGAGAAGATATAAAGTTGGGGTCAGGTGTTTTTATACACACTGTCACTTAGGCTAAGAAATTTATTAATAAGTACACCATCCTATATAGTATTAGGAGCAGGGAAACGGCAGAGATCAGCATAAAACTAAATTCGACAGTGTTGGAAAAGATAACACAGGATACCTTAGACATAGTAGCCTTCAAAATGATAACCTCAGCCCTTCAGGGAAGAACATCAGTCCCAGGAGCTCCTTCAAGGCTTAGGCTCCAGTCTCTGACTGGAATTTTCGAGTTCTTTTCTTACACAAAGACACACAAGAGGAGTTCCCTTTGTCCTTTCATGAGGGCCTCTAAGAATTCCTTGGATTGATTTTGCTTCAACCTGTAACAGTCAGGCAGTGAAGAGGTGACACAGACTATATCTACACTCCCTTCCTATTCTCTATATTTTTTCATCATTATCTCTTGGTCTTCAGACTATAAACAAGAGCCACTTTTGATTCCATAGCACATAGAGTATTTGGCTGGCCTGAGAGAAAATCAGAAACAATTTATATTAACAAGTATTGATGATGTTAAGACCCCAAGTTACAGGTTTAAGTAGTATTGTAAGTCTTGGCTCACTAATTTAACAAATGCATGTTAATTAACTCACCTCTTATGTGCCTCACTTTCCTGACTGATTAATTGATGATCAACATTTATTGACTCATACAATATATACAAACTTAAAGCACATATGATGTATCTAAGATATTTAAAACTTTATGGTAATCAAGTCTTTCCAGGACCAAGGGCCTCTCCTCGCTTCGGTGTCTAACAAGACCATCCTCTGCTGCCTATATGTCTGGAGCCATGGGTAACTCCATGTGTACTCTTTGGTTGATGGCTTTGTCCCTGGGAGCTCTGGGAGTACTGAGTGACACATATTGATGCCCTAGTGTAGAGGAAGACCAGGACTGAGAAGCAGGGAAGGGCTGATTGGGGAAAGGGAGATGGCTTATGGGGGAAGGGGGAACCAGGAAAGGGGACAACATTTAAAATGTAAATAAAGAATATATTGAATAAAAATTAAAGCTTAATTAAAAAAAAGAACTTTATGGTAAGTTTAATGTTAGCTTCTGTCACTGATGTCATGGAAGTATTTAGTTTTACACCATATTAATTATATTTTGGCAGTGTCCTTTATTCAGAATAAAAGTATTAGAGATTTTTATTCATTTGCCCATGCATGGCTTTGTGTGGACCTACAACTTAAAGTATTGGACTTTTTAGTCTTAATTTCCCTCTTTGAAAAATGATAAGACAGCATTATTAATTTCATAGGATTATCATAAGGAATGAATGGCATGTCTTAATGTAGACCTTGATGCATACACACTTAGCCCATGATAATGGCAGCTGCTATAATTCCCGGCCTTATTTTGGTATTTATCACGAGAGAAAACATATACAAATTTCCAATAGTTAAATTCATGCTTCTCCCCTAGTTATGAGACATTTATCTGCTTCCTATTGAGTGAGTTGACGAGATAGGGACTTTCTACACCGGAGGAAATATGAGATGAATTTTTGGAAAAAGGAGCAAAGTAGTCTGCCAAAAATTAATTTTGAATCCTGCAGGTATGATAATGATAAAATAAATGAATCTAGAAACCAATTTCCACATTCAATTGAAATGTTATCACCATGAGTTTTTGAGGGAGAATAAGATCCATGACTGTGGCTTATATATTTAGAAATCTATATCTGTATCTACATCAATATAAATATATACATTAATTTTTTAAAATGTGAAGAGAATAACATTTAATTGAGGAGGAAAAAGCAAAACAAACACCACCAGAATTTGTTTGATTCAACTTTCTCTTCTTTGACTTCTGTGTTTTACATTTTGGCTTTTTTACTCTTCTGCATACATTGAGCATGGCCTGTGTGGAGTCACTGAGTTCTGGACATATGCTACTTCTTAAGGATATCGTAGTAGAGAAAATAAATAGATAATAATACACTACATAAATAACTGTTAAATTTTAATGGAGGCTGTCTTAGAGAGACAGACTATGCTAGCCATAGGATTTTGGCAAAAGGAAACAGAAAATGTATTTAAGTCCAGGAGATAGTTATTCCCCTATATTCACTTAGAGGAGTCACATATAGAAACAGTTCCAAGTCAAATCATTTAAAAAAGTTTAATTGGTGACAGCATCATGTCTTTGTCTAATCATTTCTAGTTAACATAGGAAAAATAAGTAAGGGTTAGAATGAGATTGCCTGTGTGGATTTTGAAATCTAAACTATCTACTGTTATATGACATCAATTTATATATTTTCACATTAAAAATAGATTTTTTAAGAATACAATGCATCCTGATTAGTTTCTCTTCCTTATATTCCTCACAGCTCATCTCTACTTCTCCCATTTTGAACTACTACTCTTTCTCTAATTATATAAGGACAGGTTTCTAAGAGATAACAAGATAAAGTATAATAAGGTAAGTCAAAAGCCATCACATTGAAGTTGGACAAGGCAAATCAACAGAAGGAAAAGATCAGCCCTAAGATAAGGCACAAGGATCAAAGACCCATTTGTGTACACACTGAGGAGTTGCCAAAATACTGCTTACCTGAAAGCCCTATAATATATACTTAGAATATTAGTGCAGACTCATGTAGGCCCTGTTTCAGTCTCTGTGAGTTCATATGAGCTTGGCTCAGTTGATTTAGAAGGCCTTGTTTTACTGGTGTCCTCTATCCTTTCTGGATTTTACACTCTTTTCTCTTCCCCTTTTGAATGGGGAATTCAATTGTTAGGGGAGAAATTTGAGGGAGACTACCTGTTTAGAACTGAGTGTTACAATGTCTTTTCCCATCTCATTTCAATATCTATCTATTTGTAGGTCTCTCTATTTCCTCCCACCTTATGCAGAAGGAAGCTTGTTGGATGATCAAGGCACTGATTGAGTATAGCAGAATTACCTTAGGAGCCACTTTATTGTTGCATTTTAAATACAAGTGTTATTTGCTTTTACTCTCATTCTCTGGGTTGGCTACCCTCTGGTTCTTGGATACCCAAGCAGTATTGAGTTTGGGTTCCATCTTGTAGAGTGGATCTTTGTTCAAATCAGAAATTGATTGGTTACTCTCAATGGCTTTGGGCCACCATTAATGTAGCATAATTTTAAAGCAGAACAGAATGTAAAGTGAATATTTTGTAGCTCTGTTATGTTTCTGTTTTGGTAGCCTTCAGCATACCTTCCTGGGTCAAAGACAGAGAACCTAGGGTAAAGGTTTTAAGTAAACACTAGCTTGACTTATCCATATTCAATGAGTTGTATGACTGTTGTCTTCAGGAAAACTACTTTGAGTTTCTATCTTTTACCTGTCAAATGAGCTATTATCAGTAGCACAAGTGACAGCTCATGCAGGGAATGATGTGGAATAAGGAGGACACTCATCCATTGCATGTGGGAGTGCGAGCTTGTACAGCCAAAGTGAAATCAGTGTGTCAGTTCCTCAAAAAGATGAGAATTAGATTATCTCGAGATTCTGCTACACCACTATTGGGCATACCTAAAAGATACTTTACCTTGTCACAAGTACACATGTTCAACATTGTTCATTACTTTTCTATTCACGATAGCCAGAAATTAGAAACAACCTAGATGTACACCAAGAGAAAAATGGATACAGAAAATACACAAGGTTTATACATTGGAATATTGCTCAGTTGTTTATAAATGACATCATAAAATTTTTAGATAAATGGATGGAACTAGAACAGTGTAATTGTGAGTGAAGGAAAAAAGTTCCAGAAAGATAAGTATGGTATTAATTCACTTATATGTTGATATTAACCATAAAGTAAATGATAATGAAGCTACAAACCCACAGATCTAGAGAGGTTAGGTATAGAGGAAGGACAAGGGGAGAAATGGTTCTCCCTAGGTGGAGGAAATAGAATAGATTTATGGGTGTACTGGGGGAGGGTAAAAAATATGGGGAAGGAATGAAGGCTGGAAGAGACAGCTAGAAATGAGGGGCATTTGTTGGGAGGTATGAAAAACTAGTACAGAGGAAACTTAAAATATATCAAGGTGATCCTAATGAAATGATGGGAGGTGTAGAGTCCCAAGTGGATGTCCCTTGTCATCAAATAAAGCTTATAGATGAATTTTAATCTAACATCATGGCTATGCTGGCTGAAATACAGACACACCTATAGTCCCAGAAGAGATGCTAGCATATCTCTGAGATCAAGGCCAGCTGGTACAGAGCATCTTCCAGGCTCAGAAAAGCTTAGGTGTAGGTTTGGTGGTACAAGCTTTTAATCTCAGTAATCAAGAGTGGGTTGGGTGGCAGCATAGTGGAGTTGAGTTCATGGCAGTTAACTTGGTGGCAGTTCAATTGATGGGGTTTAAGTGAAGTTTTTATAAGGGCAGTTTAACAGAGTCAGGATGAAAGGATAACAAGCTAGACACAGATGATGATAAAATGAGCCAGAGAATGAGGATGAGCCAGAAGGTAAGAACCAATTGCTAGAGTTAGTTTGAGCCAAGAAGAGCAACTCACATAGAAACTGAGAGAAGCTAGATAGAGAGGAGTTGAGCCAACAGCTGAGTTGAACCAACCAGCCAGAGTTCAGAAAGGTCAGTAAAGGTGGACTTATTCAGCAGTAAACCTTTGAGACCAAAATTGAGTCTGAGAGATAAAAATTACATTTACAAACATTTCCAGTACCAGACTAGGTTGTGTCAGAGTTGGTGACCAAAAGGACCCCATGGTAATCCCTAATAACTCCTAATCTGTTGCCAAGAAAATAGATTGCTCTTCACAATTTATAATTTGAAAAATACTTTTAGAATAATTTGATTCACATGTCCTTTTTCCTCTGGAAAAATAGGCTTGAGAAACAGTTTACTATACTCTAAATTGACCACTTAATTATAGTATTTTAATATAGTACAGAGTTCAAAACAGACTGGCACACTGGTTTTCTATGTAGATTCGATCAAATGCTATAGAAGGTAGTTCCACAAAGTAAATATATTTCAATTGCTGATGAAATTTGTAAGTAATATGGTGCAGGGTTAAAGATGTCTGATACTTTGCTGAAGGCTCTGAGGGAAAGGTAATATAACTAAAAACTCTAGAGACAAGAGCCTACTGCTGTGTGAATGCAGAAGCTATATGGGACAAAATTGACAATTTCCCTCATAAACCCCATAGAAAGGAGCTTGGAGCAAGCATATAGTTTAGGTTATGGAATGTATGTTGAGTCTGAAATATTCCTTCAAAAACTACCCCAAAACATGATCTAAAGAAAAAAAATGACTTAAAAGAGATACTCTGTAAAAGATGGGATTCCGTCCCAGCCATGGCAATTCACATTTGTGTAACTTTGGATTTTATCAGAGTTGTTTACTCATGTATCAATTGTGATGATTTATAAACATCTCATAAAGTTATTGTGAGAGGAAAATTAATGCTTGTAACATCTCATACAATGCCTGATACACTGAAGGAGCTTAATGAACTCTGGTTATCTTGCTTATCATATTATGAATTATTTATTATACTAGTAGAGTCTGACATTTCCTCAGAATGTTCTTACAGGTTTTATTAAGCCTACTATTTTGAATTTTCAATTTTGTATGTTGATGATACAGAGAAGAGAATATGCAGGCCATGTATACTTATATGTGAATAGCTATATTTTTAGTGCTTGTATGTTTGGGCAAAGGCCTGTAGGCACTAGGTAAGAGGAAGGCAGGACTTTTTATTTTGCCACATCTGGAAAAGATCATTATCTTGGAAGTACTTTTCATAAATCTCTCTCCTTAAATCACAATGTATTTTCAAAGTCAAGAAGAGTAGCATAGGGAAACCATCAGCATTTCAAGAAAACTGGAATAGCTGAAATTAAAATAGTTTTATCTATAAATTATCAATTTTCTGTCAGTTGAAGAAATTATTAGGCTGCTTTGTAGAAAATCTAAATTTCCTTTTGATAGATATTTTGATGAGTTCTCAGTATCTGTTTTCTGATAATGCCTGCAGGTGATTGACTCCTAAGAGAATAAATTAAAAATACCATTCTTTACCTCTCACCATTGAGTCTTGGCTCAGTTTTCTCACAGTAAGAATAGCCAAAAGAAAGATGGGATTTCCATGGGGTTGCCCTCCAGCTTAGTCACAGAATGTATACTTTATAGTAGCATTTTTCCCATAGCAAAAGAAACAGCCCTACTTCCATACACAAATTAGGAAGAGGACCACTTAGTACAGTTGTCCTGTAGCTGTTCTGCGGACTTGGTTTTCTATTTTAATTCTTGCTTCATTGTTTTAAAGTTATGTAGCCTGTTCATTTCTAAAAGAAGTGTTTACATGGAGACTTCCTTCATCATAGGCATGACATGGTTTAGAGAGATAAAGTGGAAGAAGCCCTCAGTGTGCATTTTAATGCTTCAGAATCATAGAACAGAACATTTACCCCAAGGCTGACAAATTTGAATATCTTAGTATCACACACAGTTTTAATACAAGTGGTTTGTAGAACATTATCTAAAATAACAGAAGGGGCAGGGCAGATGTTTCCACAGTCAACAGTATGCTCTGCTCTTTCAGAGTATCCCAATTGGTTCCCACCACTCAGCTCACACTATATACAACCACCTATAACCCTAAGTCCAGGATAATATGATGCCTCTGGGCTGTTTGGTAAGCTGCTTACACATACACACACACACACACACACACACACACACACACACATACACACACACACCTTAATAAAAATAGGTATTAAATTAATGAAAAAAGATCATTATCAATCTGATTTAGTTGAGAGGTTAATTGCTGTTTTGATTTCATAAGTGACATACTCAACACATATGCACTCATGTATTTATTTATGCAAGAGTGACCATATAGTGAGAAATGATCCTTGTCTGTTGGGGAAAAAACTGTGTCCTTATGGAACAACTCTAAGGCTTTCAGGGAATGTTTTGTTATCATGATTTGTCCAAGCGAGAGTATAGAAAATTTTTATGAATACATTTGTGCTTTAAGACTTGCTCAGGATTAAGACATTTCATTTTGGCAATTTGTAAACATGAAGTAGAAGTGTTAATAACAACGTGCTTAGTCATGCTGTCCCAGAAGCCACTCTTCATTTCCTAAAGGTCATTAAAGTTGGAGACAGCTTCCTGGGATATCTGTGAGCTGTGTAATTTCATTTCCATTAGCACAGACTTTAAAGGAAAGTCTTGTGTCTTTATACTCTTTTATGCTTCTGTCCTTGTGTCCACATCCTGTGTATCTTGCCCACCCCCATTATGATCCTTAAATATTTACAGGTAAGTTCACTGTTATCAGTAAATTGATCCTAATTGATTTCATCTCATAAACTGTTTCCTACCAAGAATCTAAAGGACAAACTATGTTGCCATGATGTTGATCAACTTTTACACTGTTTTGTACTGACTCTGCAGAATGGTTAGACATTTCTGGTCTTAAATTGTTTCCAGGATTTTATTTGATTTAACTCTACATTCCTAGTCTTTGAGATCTATTTGCTATACTGTTCTGATTTTACAAAGAATTCTCTCCTAGCTTCATATGTCTCTCTAGGCTGGAACTGACTTTTACAAAGTCACTGTGCCTGTTGGAATGTCTTCCCCATAAGTGCTGTTTTGCGATATAATTTTGAAAATAAGTAGCAGAAGATGACCATTTCAGACATAAATGAGAGGAGAGATAATTGGTGCTATGAAGACTGGATTCCTCAGAATAGGGGAATGGAAGTCAGGAAATCCAGGGGGCCTTGGGGGGGGGGGATAAGCAGGGGGAGGGGGATGGAATAGGGGATTTTCTGGGGTAATGCGGAAAGGTGATACAATTTGAAATGTAAACAAAGCAAATATCTAATTAAAAAAAAGAATATGAACTTTTTTTTTTTATAACTCACAGTAGTCATTATCCTCAGAAGGAAGGACAGAGTCTATTGTCTAGAATTCCTAAAAGCATAGGCTATGTAAATCATAAACTGGTATTTTCTTAATTCCTGTCTTCTCTCTCTCTCTCTCTCTCTCTCTCTCTCTCTCTCTCTCTCTCTCTCTCTCTCCTCCCTCCCAAGTAAACACTTTTTATAGTAGTTGCTGGTGGCCAGAGAGTTATTATCAGTGCTTTGTAAATACTGCCTGATACTACTAAAACTCTGTTCCTCATAGGGAAACTGGAGAACAAGGTTACTGAGTCTCTTGTCTAAAGTCATTGAGTAGAAGGGGCTGATTTAAGATCTGAATCTAATATGCGATGGATAAACTTAGTACTACACTAAGTTATTAGGATTAAAATCCTTTTTTATTCCTCCTTTCATGTATACAAAATACGTTTTGTCATCTTTCTGGTCTACAGTTTTAGCATTTAAATGATGAGTTTCTTAAATATCCTCATAATACTGTTTTGTGTCTAAGATAGACTATAAAATATATTTTTGTATCTTATGAGCACATGGTGTCTTTGTAACTATAGATCAATGTTTGAGGAATAAATACAAGAAATATTACTTCTTTTTTAATTAGACTCAAGTCATTGGTTTGGCTTCTTGAACTGTTTCCTGTTTTCTTGTATGTTGTGTGTGCTCTGGGCCCTCTTCACCACAGTCCCTCCAAAGACTGTGATTGTGGTCATAATTTCCTACTTAATGCCTCCAGAGGTCAGATCTACCCTCTTGCTAATTCTTTGCAGTTAGTAACTAATTTTACCAAAGTACCTGATATTTAATAGATGAAAGCAATAGAAATAAATGTGTGGGAAGTAATAATTTTAACTAATTTATGTCTTTAAAAAGGAAAAATTTCCAGTAAAAAGGATAGAGAGCAGACAGACATTTTAGCAGGGAATCTTTTTTAAAGTGACTTATATTATTTTATTTTTAAATGTTTTTATCTGAAATAGAATTATATTCCTTTTACCCCTCATTTTACCAACTCAAGTCTCTCCCATGAACAGTCCCTCCAACCTTTCCTCAATTTGACAGGAGAAGATGTCAGTTATTTATAAATTGAGGCTAATTGATCACTATTTGTGAAGTGGACAATGTGTTGCCATGGTCCTGAACAACTTTTATAGTCCTTTGTACTGATTCTCTGTAGTATAATTAGACATTTGTAATCCATATAATTGTTGTCATTACTCACCAGGGGAAAATTCTTATTTAAGGTTACTATTGCTGTGATGAAACACCGTAATCCAAAACATCTGAGGAGAAAAGAGTTTAGTTCTCTCCCATATGGCAGTCCACTGAGGAGCAATGAGAACAGAAGCAGGAGCAGATGAGAGGCTTTGAAGGAGTGTTGCTTATTGACTTGCTCCTCATGGCTTACTCTACGTGCTTTCTCCTTGAAGCCAGGACCACCAGTTCAGTGCTGGCTCCAATCACAATGGGATGGATCCTTCTGCCTCAATCACTAATTAAAAAAATGCTGTACAGGCTTCTCTATAGAGGCATTTTCTCAACTGGGGTTTCCTCCACTCTGATAACTCCAACTTGAGTCAAGGTGTCATAAAGCTAGCCAGCACATATCTTATTAGCTAGCCAGCAGAGACATTTTAGCAGGGGATCTTTTTAAAGTGACTTCATTAGTCATTAGGGAAATGCAAATCAAAAGAACCCTGAGATTTCACCTTACACCAGTCAGAATGGCTAAGATTAAAAATTCAGGAGACAGCAGGTGTTGGAGAGGATGTGGAGAAAGAGGAACACTCCTCCACTGCTGGTGGGATGGCAAATTGGTACAACCACTCTGGAAATCAGTCTGGCGGTTCCTCTGAAAACTGGGCACCTCACTTCCAGAAGATCCTGCTATACCACTCCTGGGCATATACCCAGAGGATTCCCCACCATGTAATAAGGATACATGCTCTACTATGTTCATAGCAGCCCTATTTATAATTGCCAGAAGTTGGAAAGAACCCAGGTATCCCTCAACAGAAGAGTGGATGCAAAAAATGTGGTATATCTACACAATGGAGTACTATTTAGCCATTAGAAACAATGAATTCATGAAATTCTTAGGCAAATGGATGGAGCTGGAGAACATCATACAAAGTGAGGTAACCCAGACTCAAAAGATGAATCATGGTATGCACTCACTGATAAGTGGATATTAATTAACCTAGCAAACTGGAATACCCAAAACATAATCCACACATCAAATGAGGTACAAGAAGAACAGAGGAATGGCCCCTTGCTCTGGAAAGACTCAGTGAAGCAGTATAGAACAAAATCAGAACAGGGAAGTGGAAAGGGTTGGGTGGGAAAACAGGGGGAGGGAAGGGGACTCATGGGACTTTTGGGGAGTGGGGGTCCAGAAAAGGGGAAATCATTTGAAATGTTTAATAAATATATCAATAAATTAAACAAAAGTTACTGTAAAAAAATAAAGTGACTTTTATATTATTTTATTTTTAAATGTTTTTATCTGAAATAGAATTATATTCCTTTTACCCCTCATTTCCCCATCTCAAGCCTCTCCCATGAACAGTCCCTTCAGCCTTTCCTCAATTTGACAGAAGGAGATGTCAGTTATTAGTTATTAGTAGTACCTAAAAATAAAAATATAAACAATTTACCCTCTCCCAAACTGTCTTTTTCCTCTTATCTCCGTGTGTCAAACAGAGCCTTATAATCCTAAGGGAGTCTTTTTGAATTGACCATTATGATAATTCAATCTCATATGTCATTTATTTTATCTAGAAACGTATGTGTTTTTATTGTTTTTATTATTGTTTTGTTGAGTATAATTCAGGATTCTGCTCTACTATGATGAATTAACTTGTAAAATAATATAAGGAAAATATGAAAAAAAGTAACCTTAAACTCTATTTTTTGCAGAGTTTAGCAATTTTGAATCAGAGCCATAACTACATTTTAAATTGAGCATGTGTTTTCAGTACTAAAAAGGCAAATGTGAGCAAATCACTTAAATGATGAGAATTTATTAATACATTCAGTTTAAATGTAACAAAATCAAACAGCATTTTAATTACATATATGTCTATACAAATAAATACACAAAATGATGAAATTCGTTACTTTTACAATTTTCTTTTATCTCAAACTATCTTTGTTTCAGCTGTTCCTATTTCTTACATTCACTCAGCAGGAATATTGATATTGAGAGTCATTGGAGATTATAGCCAGGTTAAATGAGTATTAAGTGAATAACTATAAAATGCAAAACAGAGAAGAATACGCAGAGCAATGATACTGAAGTACCTAGCAGGAATGCTTGAATTTGGCGCTTTTATGTAAAAAAAAAAAACAAAAACCTATTCAAAGGTTCATATATTTGAAAAATGAAACTGTAATTAACAGTGTTTGAAAACTTAGTATATAACTATATAATATTTTACCCATTGTCTCTTTTTTTTTGACTGAGTGTATTCAATGTATAGATCTAATTTTGTGGAAACAAAGCAAGTATAATTCTTTCAGAGGGTCATTTCTTTATTGTCAAAATTGTACACTCACCATATGGAATGTTGCATGATTAGTAAATACCCCTTACTTGTGTTGGAAAAGTTGATTACTGACAACATATATGCCTCTTCTGAATTTTTGTAACACAAAAATCAGAGATTGCCTTTGAAGAACAAAAATACTGTGCGAAATCTGACCCCGGAGTATGTGAATCAACAGTAGCTTTCAGAGTTATTGGCCCTTCAGAAGCAAGGACAGGCTATTCAATTTTAAAACATTAAAAGTTCAAACAGGCACAGTAAAGGCATTGTGATATTCACTTTGTCACACAGTGTGTTGAATAGTGGTCAAATACTTCGAAGAATCAATTTCAGAATGGCTCTCAACAGCAAACATTGAAGCCAATAATACTAACCACAGATTACCTCTCTGTGTTTCACCAATTTTCCTCATGTTGGCAGTTGTGCTCTGTAAAGGTCTAGATTGTTAATATTTTCAGGTAGTGGGTCATATGCTCTTTGCAAAGAGTAGAACTCATATTAACATGTAGTTTTACATTTTCTGTGACACACAATGTTCTTTAATCAATTTCTAATCTTTTAAGTATTGTAAGAGTTGTATCTGCAATGAAGCATTATTTGCCAGACAAAACAGGATCATTGATTGCACACATAAACTCATAGAGGCCGTAACTAATGCACAGGGCCTGAACAAGGTCAAGGCATCAACCCCTCAGCATTGATTTGAGTTGATTGGGAGTCATAAATTCCTAACACTAGCTGACGAGCAAGGGGCAACTAGTAGAGGCATTGCAAGTTTACTTTAGAGGTGTGGGCACTGAGATGCTATGTATGCTCCAGTAGGTGGACACATACCTATGTTCTGATGGGAAGCACCTATCTAAGCACCATGGTAAGTTTAAAATGGAGTGGAACATATTAAGATGCTAGGCATGGAAGGAAATTGTGAGGAACAAGGTCAAAATTCATCACATGTCTGCAATAAATTATTAATACAAATTGTGAAAATGTAATAATTTTTAGCCCACCATCAGTGCAAAAGCAAACTGCAGCTTGAATTTGTCCTGTGACTTTATTTAACTTCCCATGCCATTGACTAAGAGCTGCTCATATCAGGGATAGGCACCTCATTTAATGTTGTATTCTACAATATTTAGCACATAATACACATTCAGTGAGTATATAGGAAGTAAGTATTCTGAGTGATGCATTTTATTACAAATATAACACTGGTTTGTTTATAATAATGATTTTTTCCATAAAAATGAATTACATTAATTAAGAAAAATAACAATTGCATATACTAAGCAGTTTTACTGAAGTATATTCTATATACAGTGGGCTTAACTTTTGATAAGCTTATAATGAAATCCTTTAAGCAATGACCACATTTCATGTCCGTTACCATAAGGTAGTCTCTTAACATCTTGAAAGCATCTGTATGCCCATTTGCTATAAAGCTATTTTGTTTTGTACAGCAATATTTCAGAAGGCAATTATGGTTTTTCTTTTTAGGGAAATGTATGTCATATGCTCTTTTTTGGTTGCTGTGATAAAGAACATAACAAAAAGGAAGCACACATTTTGGTTCACTGTTTGAGCAAGTCTATAGTACACAGATGGGAGGTGTAGGTGGTGGCATGACTGAGAGATGACTATCATGTGTAAACAGCCAAGATGCCAAGAGAGGTGGGTGCCAGTGCTCGTATTCTCCTCCTTTTACTTTTCATCCAATCAGCTGTCCCATAGGATAGTGAGGCCTATATTCACATTGAGACTTCTCTCCTAAGTTCAATTCCTCTGGAAACAACCTCACACAATTCATGTGTACCTTCGAGGTGATTATACACCTATACACCACAGTCAAATTGAGAAGATGGTTAATCCTTACAAGTTCTCTGGAAAGCTTATAATCATTAAGTCAAATGGTGCTCATCAAAACTAATGTGGTTGTTTCCATGTTGTGTACATTTTGGCAGTAACTTTCCCATGTCTGTTCATCTATCTAGTGAGGACCCAAATTTTTCTTAATCAAAATATATGTACAACAATCTAAAAGGAATTTAGGGTGGCAGCAAAGATAATGAAGTTTCTAGAAGGAAATTATAAATTAGCTTTAGAGTGAAAGTTTTAGAGAAAATAATTTTCATAAAAGTCATAGCCTCTATACCTCTTCAATCATGCTTACCTTAGAATTATTAGGCAGCATATTTGTACATGTCAAGTGATAAATATTTGTAGCCTTATACAGCAAATAGGAGTTAATTTTCTGATACTGAGGGTGAATGTCACTGCAAGAGTAACTGTCCTATGGAAAACACTGACATATTCATCTCCCCATTAAATAATATTTTAAAAAACAATTTCTAAAAATTGTCATAGTAAGGAATATCTTGACATTGTATGAGACTGTCGGTTCAGAAATGTACTTCACCAAGCAACAGCTCATCAGTTCCTGACGTGGTGTTTGTTTAAAATTGTTTTACATTTCCTTCTGAACTTTTCATAATTTATAAATTAAAATTTAAGTATATTATCATAAGAATATGTGTGTTGCAATGAGACTTAATAACAATGATATTACTTTTTAATTTTTCATTGTAGAAATCCAACAATCCAAAATGAATTTTTGTCCTTGAAGACAGTACTGTAAAATTAATTTTTTATATAATATATTATTATATTTAAAAACCACTGTTATTTATTGCATATGTTTGCTCATTTGTATCTAATTGAAAATAATAAATTCCAAGTGAAACTCACAGGCTCTATTTCATCTTGAAGTATGTTACTGTAAGATCAGAGACTCAGAAACGAACGTGGAGTATTCCAGTTCTACCACCTAAATAAAATAGTCAGAAAACATTTACAGACATGACAAGACCTTACCATGGGATTTAATGTCTTCATATGGAACCTCACAGGGTTCTCAGCCTGCCTGGAACCGTCGGCTTCACTCATTATCTCTCATCCACACTCTTTTCCTGGTCTCCCTATCTGCGTGGAGGCTCCCTCCTCCTGAGATCTTCATTGCACTGATGAGCTCCATTTTTCCTGTCCTTTCATTCATTTGTTTTTTACCTTGTGAGCTGACAAGGACATATTTCTGATAACTGAATCCTGCCTGCTTGCTTCTAGCCTTATGTTGAATCTGTTGCTGTAAAATGTTACACTTTTCCTAAAGAGATATTTCACCATAGTCCATCTTGATTTTTCCACGCTGATAAGAAACAAACTTGATGATCAAAGCAGGGAACTGTAATGTGGTTGTGGTGAAAATTGTGTATCCACTGTGCCTCTGTGCATTGTGACCTTAAACAAGGTATCCAAGTCAAGCTTTTTTTTTTTTAATCTGTTGAATATGTTGAATAGGGCTTTTGATGTAAGTAAAACTAGATAACTCATTGGGACATTTCAAACAATATTTTATATGAAGTGTATCTGAATAGTCAAGAGTGCAGCTAGGACCTGCTGTGATTTTCTGCTACATCTTTGGTATCTCGGAATTACTTTCCATACTTTCTGGATTGTTTATAGTAATTAAACTCTGGCAAGTTCTGTTATAGCAGTTTCTAAACATTGCTGATGGTTCATTTATGGAGCTAGATACATGGAAAATCATATAAATTATACAGTTAGAATTAATGTCACAGTGTCCCTCAGAGTTTAACTTCCATATGGTCTCCTGTTTTCTTTCCCAAGAAAGTCTCTTTTTAAAGTTACTGTCACTTCTGAGATAATAAGATACCTCTGAAATAATCAGACAGTTGCAATCTAATAACTTAATGTCTAATTTTTAAAAAGTACCCTGCAGAAATGTAGCATGAGGAGCCATACAATGTAGAGAACTCTGGAAAGAGAAGTTAGTATGTGCTCATTAAATGCTCAGTAAGTATCTAAAGAAGTATTTCATAATTATTACCAGACTAGTATGCTTTTACAATATTACTTATTATTCATTCCAAAAAGTTATTTTAGGAAATCTAAGTCAGTCTTGGAAGGAAAACTACATCGTAAGCTCATTTTTATAAGAATGACCTTGATACCAGCAAAGCATGCCTAATAACTGCCAAATAATCATGTAGCTGTGCTTTAATTCTTTTGTATTTTATAGCAAAGGAAAACAATATAAAAAGTGCATATTCACCTAAGTTTCTTCTCTATTAACAGCACAGCATCCCCAGGGAATATATGAAGTCTGTTCCTCTCCATCTGTCTTGGCAGTTTTCAACATTAGCAAATTCTTCCTTGGGTGTCCATTAACAATAATCAAAAAATTTAAAAGTAATCCTTTAGGTTCCACAAATATAACAATACCACTTGGGCTCATTAGAAACTTTTTATACTGCATTAAATGTTATGGTTCAAATGAAAACATTACCATAATTCATGTCTTTGTTTTAAATATACATTATAGTAAAGACAGATTTAGCTTATACTGTACTCATGTTCCCTTTTTTCTTTCTTTTTGTTAGGAAAACAACTTCTCATTTATTATTAGTTATATTTTTTACCTTTTTCCTTTTAAAAGTATTATATTCATATTATTTACTTTCTCCAACTCCTCAAGTTTTACCTCATGATGTCTCATCAATTTCATGGTCTACACACACACACACACACACACACACACACACACACACACACAGAGAGAGAGAGAGAGAGAGAGAGAGAGAGAGAGAGAGAGAGAGAGAGAACATGCAGAATCCCCTTAGTGTTGTATGGGTGCATTTAATGTTAACCATTCAGGACTAGCTAACAAATTAAGAGCCTCACTCCTTGTAAATACTGATTTTCCACCTCTCAGCAGTCATTAATTGTCTACATCAATTCATCCCGGGTTGGGGCCTCATAAGATTTCATCTGTTGGTGACATAAACTGGTGTAATGGCTCAGATCATATCTCATTTAGGTAACAATATTGTTGATATTTCATGGATGCAGATACTGTGTTACATAAAGAAGAAACCATTTACAGCTAATGTCTTGATCATTTGAGTCTTACAATCTGGCCACCCCTCTATTCTCTTATAATCCCTCAGGCTTACATTAAAGATGCAGGTTTATATTTGTCAGTTGACAATGGGAAACCCCATCATCATTTGTTATTTTTGTTTTAAGGTCAGTTGTAGATTTCTCTCATGGTCTTCATCTGCTACAGAAAGACACTACTTTGATGAATGGTGAGAACTATACTCATTTGTATATATAGGGATTTAGAATGCAGTTAGGAATAAGACTGGTTATGAAAGAGGCAATAGTAGGTTTTTCTCTAGGACCTCTGACCTCACCAGACACAGGAAGCTGCTAGGCATTAGGTTCTGGGAATGAATTTCTTACTCTTGAGAAGGACTTAAACTTGGTCAGATGAGTATTTTGTACCCATAAAGAGTATTTTACACTGGGCAGTGGTGGCGCAGGCCTGTAATCCCAGCACTCTGGGAGGCAGAGGCAGACGGATTTCTGAGTTTAAGGCCAGCTTGGTCTAGAGAGTGAGTTCCAGGACAGCCGGGGCTATACAGAGAGACCCTGTCTCAAAAAAAACCAAATCCAAAGAGAAAAAAAAAAGAGTATTCTACACCTTCGTATTTATCCATGTAAATTTCATGTGGTGAAAATTCTCATTATATACGGATTTTTAATTTTATTTCTGAAATTTATTAACTTAATTGTTTTCATAATTTTGAATAAGCTGAAATGGAAAAAGTTAACCTACAATATTTGCTTATAACTAAAATAAGCTATTCAGATTTCTTTCTTCCTTAATAAATATGTGACAACGTATTTCCTGTCCCTTGTTGACAGAAAAGCATATTTATATCAACTTCCTAACCACCTATGTCAATCTAAAATCAATAGAAATGAACATTTGTTAACTCATTTTTATTTATATTTTATTTCTAATTTAACCATAGTTCCTTGGAAAATGAACTCATTTCCAACAGTAAGCTACATAGAAAGAGCCAGACTTAAAAATTAATTAATTAATTAATAAAAGAAAATAAAAGATAAAAGGAAGGAAAGAAATGTTAAAAGAAAGAAAGAAAGAAAGAAAGAAAGAAAGAAAGAAAGAAAGAAAGAAAGAAAGAAAGAAAGAAAAATCTGAGTTCCGCATTTACTCTCAGAATCTGTCACTAGCTTTTCCTTTTAGTTGTATCTAAATTTTATATAGGCTTCTCAGACACTTTATGGTTTCTTTTCCCCTGATTCTAGTTTTCTAGAATTTAGAACTCATATAATGATAACCTTATGATGAGTAACCTTTGAAATTGTCTTTCTTAATGTTCTCAAGTGTAGAAGACTTGAGGTTTCTGATGGGATCTAATGCCATATATATATAATATGGCATTATATATATATATATATAATTTAACTCTGTATTGTGGCATAGATAGCTTTCTCCCATTGATAGTCTTAAGTGATAATTTCATTTTTCTAGTCTGACTAGAATCATAATGTGAACATTGGAAGTTGATCAATTTAAATAATGGAAGTTTATGCTAAGCAACCTGCCAGATACTTACGTATCATCAAAACAAAACAATAAACACAACAAAACAGCCAGACATCAAATCCATTAATATTGGCATGAGAATATCTGTGGAGAGAGTGGGTGGGTAAGTGAGCACCCTCACAGAAGTAGGGGGAGGAAGGATGGGATGGGGATAGGAAAGAGGATAACATTTGCAATGTAAATATTCAATAAAATATATAGAAATAACTTATACTATACAATAAATTTTCACACCTGCATCATTTGTTAAGAAGAGCTTTCTTTCCCCTCCTCTTCCTCCTCTTCTTCCTCCTCATCTTCCTCCTCTTCTTCCTCTTCCTCCACCTCCTTCTCCTTCAGGAGGTGGAATAATTTAAGAGCATAAAAACCTTCATGAGGTGCAATAATTTAATGGTCATGGGCTGTAGGACATAGGAACTCTCAATCATTGAGAGAGCTTGCACAATTCTTATAAGTTCAACCCAGACTAATTCCAACATAGAGACTAGATATGGATGTGAAGAAATCCCACAACTAGGTATAGAACTAATAGCAATGACAGCTCCTGAGAGAGATAGAAAGTTTTCTTTAAGTGTATGTCTCCATCTGTACCATGCTCCAGTTGAGGGACACACATCCACTGATGTATGAGCAGTACAATTTGGAATTCATAGACATAAAATTAAATAAAAAAATAAAATTAAAAAAGAAGACACAAATTGGCTGTGTAGAGAAAGGTGTTAGGACTGTGGAAAGGTAGGGGAAGTATTTTAAATACACTGCACAAAGTTTTCAAAAATATTTCAAATGAAGATGTAGCTATCCTGAAATAACTAAACACTGAAAGTTCAGCTTCCCACAAGTTCCTAAGTTCCAATGATAACAATAGAAATAACACCTCAGGTCTGACTTACGTTTGTTTTATATTTTGTTTCAAAGCATTTAACCTCCTACTCATTTTAGTAGTTCTTTTGTCTTATTATTTTCAACATAAGTGACTTCCACTTCAAAAAAGAAATGAATCAAAACCAACCACAGTTAAGTGAAAAACATATAAAAATTAATCATTTGCAATAGTATCTTGTTAGAAGATAGCCTGAAGGTCACATTTTTAAATACTATATCTTTTCTGGAAAAGGAATTTACATTTATACCATAAAAAGTAGTTGAGTTTGGGAAAGCAACAATTGCGTATGATATTAACCAACTTTTAGTCATGAAATGAAAGAAAAGTCAAATTCAATTGAAGAGTAAGTGTACTGGATTTGGAGCCACATCAATAACAGAGCCAGTGCTGACCTGTAAAGTTAGCTAAGGTTTAGTTTCTCTTAAGTTAACATAAAAATGTTTATTGCTGTCAGGACTGGAAGATATCAAATATCACTGGCTTTCTCAATGTAAACAATTTTTTTTTCAAATTTTATGTCTCTTGGAAGACTTTAAGTATCATACTATTAGGAATGCAGGGAATATTGTCTCATTTCAATTTGGAAAACAGAATGCTCAGACACAAATATTCTTTGTATGATTTTGTTAGTGGTTAGACATGTAACATACCTGAATTTGTGCTTGTAAGTGTTTCATAATTCAGAGAACTTATGTCTTACATATTCATATTTGTCAGGGTTCTCTAAAAGGACAGAGTAAAGACACACATATGCACACGCACGCGCGCGCACACACACACACACACACACACACACACACACACACACACCACACACAATTTATTTCATTGGCAAATAGCCTATTGTTCTAGTCTTAGTACTACATGACTGCCTTATGACAGAGAGGCCATGAATCTCAAACTTCATTAGTGTACAAGGCTGAATATTTCATTAGTGTACAAGGTTGGAGATTCATTCTTTTGCTATGGTCCTAAAAGCTTCTCCTGCAGAACTGCTGTTTTTGAGTTTATGTAGGAATTCTGAAGAAACTGGATTTTATATCAGCTGTAGGAATAGAATAGACAAATTTGTTAGTGAGAGTGAGTGAGAACAAATAGGCAAAAGCAGTTTCCTTCTTCATTCCTCTTTTAAATGAGCTACAAATAGAAGTTACGTCCAGATTTTGGAGGGATCCTCCAACTTTACATAATCTGGTGAAGAAAAATCTTATGGAAGTGCCAATCAGCTTATGACTGAGTTGATTCCAGATATAATCAAATTAACAAACAAGATTAACTATCTTAATCCTACATCTATTATAAATACTATTCACATTATGCGTAGAAGTGACAGGAGACATGTACATGGTGTGATCTGTTCTCTGTGTTTGTGTATGTGTGCTTCTGTGTGTGGAGAGTGACATCAGATGCTTCTTCTATTATGCACCTCCTGAACTTTTCAGAAAAGATTTCTCATTGAACATCAAGTTTGACATTTTTCTGGACTCTCTGGGAAGAAGTCCTCTAAATGTGTCTGTGTAAAGTGTTTCTTCTTTTTACAGAGATGGACAGCAGCACATGGCATTTATGTAGCTGTTAGGATCCAAACACAGGTCCTCAGGATTGCAGAGCAAACACTCAATACATTATTTCCCCAGACACAAAGTCTCTCAAGGTCATCATTATTTCTCATTATTTTGATTTTCTAGTGTTCACAATACTTGTGCTCAGAGGCATACATTTATATTTATATGATATGTGAGATAATATGCAATCACATTTAAACACAGCACATTCCAAACATGAGTCATGTTGGAAATGAACTTTCTATGTTAGAGCACATCTCCTTCTTTATCTAAAAAACAAGAGAAAAGATGATGATGCTTCTATGGCAATTAGATAGGAAACCTGCTGAAAATGGAGGGCGGGCTTCTGAGCTTGGTCATGTGCAGACACCTCCTAATATGATGCCCTGGATAGAGGACTTTGTTTTAAAGTGAAATGAGTCTATCTACATACTAGTACTTATTAAAGGATGGAGAATTCTGCATGCAGAAACATTGTTTGACCAGGAAGTTTTTTCAGACAGGCAGCATTACAAGGGTTTCATTATTTGTACTGTATCTCTATCCATAACCAAGAATAGAGATCAAACTGTACAAAGCAATTAAAAGAAGATTTTTGCTCTAGTTCTCTGTTCCCCTTCCTAAGTATTAGGAAGTAAAGGATTTGTACATCATTTTAAGCAAAAACCCTTGCTATAGGCAATTTTTATAAAAGTATTAAACTGCAACAAAGTATATTTTTCTTGTTTAATTTCCTCAAACTGCCAGCATGACTGTTCATTCATAAGCAGAATATGTGCCACAAAATGCTTCCCTTTTACAGCCACCTACGACTGGATTTATTTCTGAGAATATACTGTTCCACTTTGAGGTGGGAAAATTGTCCTTTTTGAATGAGCTGAGATGAAAAAAATTAAATAACCATAAAGTTAATGAAAATTCATTATTTTCTAACTTATTTCTCAGTGATATATTATGAATCCTTGGATTCTTGGAGCAATGCTCTCAAACTTCTAGTGAGATTTATATCTTCTGCATCTGTATGGGATACTTCTGATATCCAGCCTTGTACCTCTCTCTTTTCTCTTTTAGGTACAATTGTACCTAAAACATTGTACAGTTGTTATGTAAATGTTGACAGCCTTATTCATAGCTGCTTTGCGTTCATATGGGTATTGATTTGAAAACTTGCTAACGTATTTCTTACAGAAACAATTTCCTGCTTAATATACCTCAATGCACTAATGTATTTCTGCACATAGGAAAGGAAATGGCTTAAATTTATAAGATTTTTCTGAGTAGATCACCCAAAATTTTACTGACATGTGAGCACAAGACACACTTTGCATTTTGAATGGATATTTTAATCACACATTTTAGTAGCAATTACAACAGAAGACTAACTTCAAAAGAGGCTTTTTGTATCAATGGATCTCTTACAGATACATTCTAAAACAATGAAAAGCTAGCAATTATACTAACAATACTAACTTTATTCCTTTGAATATATTCTAAGACTTGCATACTGCTAAAAAATATGCTGTTCACAAGGAGAGAGAAGTCACTGATAAGAGTGGTTGTGGAGCATGCACAAGGTTGTAAGTTCTGTCTCCAAAGACAGATGCCCTAAAAATCAGGGAAAGGCGAATATAAATGGAGGGCATAATAAACTCTGACCTATTTCTGCATTCTGACAACATTTCTTTAGCAGAAAAACTGCTATCAGGAAAAGAAAATGAAAAAAGGGAACCTCAGTGGTGAATACAGGTAATGGTTAAGTAATAGCAGCCCTATTTATAATAGCCAGAAGCTGGAAAGAACCCAGATGCCCCTCAATGGAGGAATGGATACAGAAAATGTGGTATATTTACACAATGGAATACTACTCAGCAATTAAAAACAATGAATTCATGAAATCCTTAGGCAAATGGTTGGAACTGGAAGACTCTGTAAACTTTGTCAATCATGGCTACTGTAAGAGATATGATAACAGTAGTGTACTGAAGATATAATAAATTATAGTGCTTTAAGAATAACAATATACAATGTTTCATCAACTCATACCCAAAAGTAAATTACAGTGAAGTTATGAGCCTTTAATTTGAACGAGTAAGAGAACAGGCTTATATTCCTAAGTCTTTGTTTTTTAATTTCCTTAAGTCTACTACATCCTTTGTGCTAATCTCTGTTAGGGAGAAACTCGCATTTACCTCTCCTAAACTTCCTATGCTAAACATGAATGAGAGCTAAAAATGTGATTTGCATTGTTACCTGTGGGTTCCCCACATGTAGCGATGTCCTACTGGACTTCTCTGTGTTCTTCTGTCAGGCATATGGTGAATCCTAGAACTGCCACTCTTAAAATCCTATCCATCCTTCCATGGACTGTATGAGTGATTTTTAGTGAATTTCATCATGTGACCCCATATCATGCAAAGTTCTCATAATACCTATGTTTTAGAACAACATACAACACTGAAGTATAAATTTCATTGTTTTATCTTTGTGTTGAGGGTTTGTAATTAATTCTCCATTTACCATTCTTATAAAATCATAATATTGGACATTAATAAATTTACAGTGTGATTTTTCTATGAGGCACAATCATTGTGGTTAGTTAGGGTTTCTTACAGGAGCATGGGTGAATAATTATTATTTATTTACTTGTTTTTATTTATTTACTTACATCCAAAGTGATGCTCCCCTTCCTGTTCCTTTTCTAACCTGAGAGGGTGGGACCACACTGGGCATTGCCCCAAATTGGTACATCAAGTCTCTGGCAGATTAGGCTCCTTCTCTCCAACCGAGGCCATCCATACAAGGCTGCCATGGAGACCCGAGCTGTATGTCTGATACATGTGTACTGGTGGTCTCATTCCAACCCATGTGTGTTGTAAAGAGGTTACATAAAAGAGGATGGGCAAATAATAAGCTGTGGAATATTTCATAATAAAATCAAGATGGAACATATTTTAATCATACTGGATACCTTAAAGTAGTGTGATTTTATTTAAATTTGTTCATCTGTTTTAATTTGTCTCAAATTGTGTTTTACAACTTATTATTTATTTATATGTATATGTAAATGTCACATATGTATGTGTATATGCCACAGTAAACAGTATACATTAAACTCAGAGGACAATTTTCAGTAGTCAATTCACTCCTTGTAACATCAAACTCAGGCTATCAGGATTGACAGCATGCATGCATGTTTACACAAGAAGCCATTTGCTAACAGTAAAATACTTGGTTTAAAACTTACTAATAAAATATAAAAATACATCTTTCAGAGAATTAAAAACTTAAGTAGCAAGTTTTGTATACATATTACTTTATACTCTTATTTTTAACTTTAATGAAATGAATTTAATAATAAATTTAGTTTGATAACCTACCAAAAGAGGGACTAGTATATAAGCTGTTCTTGATAGAGAAACCTTGCTAATGACATCAAGTGAATAATTAATGAGTAGTGCTGTTCATTTCTGTGAGACTGATTAATCAAAGAAAGTTTGTAAAATATAGTTGATATTCAACATTAAGATACATGATCACAAGAACATTTTTATCACACTTGGAAAGGACAAAATGTTTCTATCATAATACATCTTCATTACAGTGACAGACATATTAGGTAGTTGCTTATGAATAATGCTCTGTGTAAAACAGGATAGAGAACACGATTTCTGCACTTTGTCTTTCTACCTATTATCTTTCAAATTACATCACTGTACTGCATTTTGTACACAGTCAATATTAGGGATTTCATTTGGCCATTTCCAAATGGATTTTGAGGTATAACCTGTTGGCTCACAATGTTCAGAATATAATTTATATTTGAATATTTCAAATAGGTTTATATGGTCCTTTCTCTTGTGCGATGGGTGAATTTTATAGAATTCTATTGTCTCAATATTTAATGTAGACTCAGAAACTGTATTTAGTGATTGAAAATAAAAATTAGTCAGTAGGTAAAAATAAGAACAGTGGGAAATAAAGGGCAGGAGGAACTAATTAACCTGTTGTTTGCCCTGCCTTTCTTACACATCTTTGAACTGTTGTGTTCTTACTTTCACAGTCACTGCATGTCAAACATGTTCCCTGTCTCCTGTTTAGATTTCCATTATCATCATCATCAATAGTCACCTTGATAAGAAATACCATTTAATAAGTGAGCACACATATTTATTACAATTGTAGATATTACTTTATAGAGATATTTGCTTTGATAAAGCTCAGGTATTTGACTCAGAACAAAGCATGTGAAAGAATCTGGAGAATATTATCTAAAATATTTGAATAGCAGAATTTTCTAAAAACTATCTAATGATCAAAGTTTTAGACTCAAAATTTTAATTGGATCCATCTGTTATATGAATGATATTGCTGTCACATGTAATTTTAATTACATATTTATTACAGCCATTAATCATGCTACAATAATTACTTTATATAACATTGAGTTATGGGGACAGCAAATTGTGTTACAACTTGAGTAATAGACCTACAAGGGATTTCCAGATTGCACACTTAGAATATTCCATGTTAAATGTTATAGTGGGATTTATGAACTTGAAGTTGGGTTTTAATACTTAAAACACAGATACAGGAGGTTGGTGGTTATCAGTAGCTTCTCAAACCATAGTGATTGTAAGTCTCTATATTAATCAAATATTAAAATAATTTATTTTTCACAATATCCATGAATTACTTCATTATTATGGATGTAATTTTCAGACATTTCCAAGATATGATTTACTCTTATAGACATGATTTTGTGAACGTTAAGAAAGCTTGGATTGTGCCTGAGCTGTGAAGGTGCCTATGATCATCCCTAGGTTTTGATGAATTTTGTAAATAAATGTTGGAACTTGGGTTTTTGTTTTGTTTTATTTTGTTTCTACTAGCTTTTTATTTAGTTTGGTTTTGGTTTTGTATTATGATATCATGTTTAGATATGTTCATTTTCACATTTATCAATGATTCTAACAGAGGCTGGGCCTCTATTTAGATTTCTTAAATTCTACTCTGTAGCAGCTTTCTCTCTTGAAATGTTTTCTCACAATTTTTGGTAAATCAATAGTCCTAAGATCATTCTCGTTGGCTTATTAAGATCTTGCCACATAAATTATCTGGATTATCTTAAAACCTAGAAATGAACCAAAAAGAAGCCTTAAACAGATATTGTGGCCAATCTTGTGAGTTATTTCTTTTTCTCAGTATTGCAGTCACAGTGTTACTGCTGATGTCTTAATGCCTGCAAACAATTCTTTTATAAATATTCATCCCATTTTGTATTCATTGAGAGTTGTAGGTGAAGTAAAAATTTAAGGGTTCTTTGGAAAATCAGTTGTGTTGAAAAATGTTTTGCTGGGGCAGATGATGGAGTGTTTTCTTGAAGTAGACACAAGCACACTTGTGAGGGAATGTTTTGCTGAAGAAGACACAAGAGAAAGGATGTTCTGCTAAAGCAAGAACATGAAAGGACATGTGATGAAGGATCCTTTGCTATCTACACACATGTATTTGTCTTCCTTACATTGCCTACTTGTGCTGCATATGTTGGAACTCCATAGAAACACACCA
Source organism: Apodemus sylvaticus (assembly GCF_947179515.1). Taxonomy (NCBI): domain Eukaryota; kingdom Metazoa; phylum Chordata; class Mammalia; order Rodentia; family Muridae; genus Apodemus; species Apodemus sylvaticus. The sequence continues at coordinate 50,679,426 of NC_067474.1, read as the reverse complement.
AAAACTTCTGGTGGTATGTTGTAGTTTCTTGTGGCTTCTGAGGACTTGGGATGATTGGGAGAGTGATGACATCTGAGACAGATGCTTGAACTGAGGCAAGACACATGGAGGGCACATAATATTTGGAGGGCGTATAAAAAGGACTCCACGGATAGTGTCAGAGTCTGAGTTAGGCTTGCTTATTAATCTATCTGTGCAACGGTTGTTGGTCTTGTGTTTTAGTTGATCTTTGCCTAGCTGAGAGATGCACAATTGAGAACTTCTGGCATTCATATCGACCCTGATCACTGCTGTTGATTCAAGCCAAGGCTGAGACCTGTATGTCTCTGCTAGAGAGAAAGAAAGAGAGAGAGAGAGTGAGAGAGAGAGAGAGACAGAGACAGAGACAGACAGACACACATACACACACATACAGAGAGAGAGAGAGGGGGGGGGGAGAGAGAGAGAGGAGAGAGAGAGAGAGAGAGAGAGAGAGAGAGAGAGAGAGAGAGAGAGAGAGAGAGAGAGAGAGAGAGAGATTGTGTATGGAAGCTAATGGTCAATGTCCTTTGTTTTCCTCATCTACTTTATATCCTATTTTTTGAAGCATGTTTGCTTATTAACAACCCATAGACAGATTGCCCGGAGAGCTCATGGAATACATGACTCTGTTGTCCCCTAAGCCACTGTTGGGAATAGAGGCATGTCTCTAGGGCATGCTTTTACATGTATTCTGGGGATCAGACTCAGGCCCTCATGGTTGTATACCAAGCATTTTACTAAATAAGCCATTATTCCAACCCCTCTTTCTTTTTTGAAATAGCTGAGGACAGTCTTAAAATTCATCATCTTCTGGCTTCCATCTTCCGACAAATGGAATTATAGGCATTCACTGCTGTGTCTGTCCATTTTTGATTGTGTTGTCTTTTTTTCTTATCTTGGATGATCTTTTGATTCACTAAAAGCTAACCACTAACAGGTAAAATGTTTAGTTGTTAAGCTATACATTTTGTTATAGCAGATAAGACTGCAGAGTTTTCTGCTTGCATAACTGGTAGGATACTCCTGAGCTCTCTTCCTTTGAGAATGTTCTATCTAAAAGGCTCTTCCAGAGATGAGGTTTCACTATGATTTTTCTGGAATTCCTTATATAATATGTTTTTGGTTCTATGTGGGATGGACTTAGAAAGTTTACTGTTCAATTTAATATTTAAAATGCATTTAACTGTTTTTGAGAAAAGGGGGTCTTTTGGTAATTTTTGGTTGGTGGTTTCATTATTGTAATATTTAGTGATGCTGCAAACTAGAAATATTGAGAAAATTTTCTAGGTTTTACATATACATTTAAGAGGGTTTAAAAACTCATAGCAAAAAGTCATTTGGGGTCCTGTTGTGCTGTCATAACTTTTGTAGTTGAGAGGTGCAGGCAGTAAGTTCTGGAGTTCAAACCAGCAAAAATTATACAGGGAGATTTTATCTAAATTTCACATTACTAACAAAAACAGTAAAAGACCATTGGTCAATAGCATTAAGAGGAAGGTAACATAAAGCTCCAACTATAATACACAAATAGTTTTTAAATAATTCTTAGATGTTGATTTTAAAGTAGATTCTTTCAGTCTGGTAATTCCAGAAATTACCAGAAAGGCCCATGAAAATTTATTCTCATTAATTATATTTGCCAAGGATACTTTATTTAGAAATATGTGTATTCTGTTTTTTTATTAGACATTCTCTTCATTTTTATTTCAAATGTTATCACCTTTCTTCTTTTCCCCTCCAACACCCCCATACCATCCTCTCTCTCCCTGCTCACTATTCCACCCACTCCTGCTTCCCTGTCTTGGAATTCTATAACATGGGGCTGTCCCAGTCTAAGATTGTTAGTAATGTGATGTTTAGATAAAATCTCACTGTGTAATTCTTGCTGGCTTGAACTCCAGAACTTGCTGCCTACACCTGGAGTAAAGAGGTTGTCAGCAAGTCTTAGCAACATTTTGGAAAATTATGAATCTCTGAATGACCTACTACAGAAGGCAAAAATATAAGCCTTTTGGATCAAGGTTTTCACAAACAAAATTTTTGGGCATGATCACATTGATTAGGAAGTAAACACACAATCCACACTGAAACAAATCTAGCAGATTCCCACATAGTACTTGTCATCTCCAGCAAATTGGTTTATACCAGCTTTACAGCACAAACGTGAACACACCCTGTGAGGTAGCCTAAATAATAAAGCAGTTGGTAACTCCTGTCTCTCTCATGCCACTATAGCACCAACAAACCCAATTTGCTTGTTGAATTTTTAGTGTATAGGATCTAGTGCTGGGTGAAACAACTGATGTCTTTCCTGCCCTATCATCATGCATAGCTCCTTCCTGTACTATGAAAGCTAGCCAGCAAGAGGTGAGTTTGCTGGTCAGTCAGTGCCCTATAACCAAACTGAATAGTGTCTTTATCTCTAGGAAAATGAAGAGGAAAATCAGTAGCCTGTCTTGTTTTTGGTGGCTGTGGGAACCCTGTGAGCAGTAACTCACATATATTTTAGATTTTCATTAAATATTTTTTCTGGTGGTATTATCTATTCATAAAGGATATCTTTGATAAAGCTCCCTTTCATGCATTACATATATTTTAATTAGCTCACACAATAGTGGATTCCCAAGCCTTACTCATGAATCCTTACTTGGGTTAGTCCATCTCATCCTTGTCTTCTTCATTGCCTTCCTTTATTTAAGCTCATACCCTGGAGTGTTCACCTGCTCTTTGTTGTCTTTCTATTCATTCCCTCTAACTACATTTTTACTACATTGGCAAGATTGTAAGTATCTGTGAAACTTATTCACACACACCTAATTTTTATTCACACACACCTAATTTTTATTAACATTTCCCTCACTTACTATTCACTCCTTCACTACCACTATTCACGTTTGAAGCCTTTCTGGCACTGTTATATCTTCCCTATATTTAAGTTACCCCTTCACTTAGTGGGTCTGCTTCCAAAGATCCATTTCCAGTTATATACCTTCTATATGTTTTACCTAAAACTTTTTACCTGAAAAAATCCATTTACCTGAAACTTTTTAAATGTTGTTTAATTTATTTACATTCCAAATGTAAATAAATTGTTGTTGCTTTCCATGTCACCCCTCCAAGAATTCTTCACCCCCTTCACTTTGCCTCTGAGAGGGTGCTCTCCCAGTCCCTCAAACCCATTCACCCACCTCACTCACTCACCTGATCTGCCCCGCCCACTTCCCCTTCTTTTAGCACATCAAGTCTGTATATAATTAGGCACATTCTCTTTCACTAAGGACAGACAAGACAGTCATCTGCTACATATGTGCCTGGGGCCTCAGACCAGCCTCGTTTGTTGGTAGTCTCTGTGAGCTTCCAGGAGTCCAGGTTAGTTGATACTGTTGATCTTCCTATGGGGTTACCATCCCCTTCAGCTCCTTCAATCCTCCCTCTAACTTTTCCATTGGGATCTCCAAATTCAGGACAATGGTTGACTATAACTACCTGCATCTGTCTCAATCAACTGCTAGTATAGCCTCTCAGAAGACAGCCATACTAGGCTCCTGTCTACAAGTACAACAAGGCATCAGTATAGTGTCATGGTTTGGTCCCCTTGAGTGAGATGGATCCCAAGTTGGCCTGGTCACTGGATGACCTTTCCTTCATTCTTTGCTCCGTTTTTGTCCCTGAACTTCTTTTAGACAGGAATTTTGAAGATGGGAGTGTCCCATCTCTCCATTAGAGGGCCTGTCTATCTACTGGGGTTAGACTTTTTAAGTTCTATGTTCCAACTATTGGGCATTTTAGCTAAGGTCATCTCCATTGATTCCTGGGAGCCTCTCACATCCCAGGTCTCTGGAACATTCTAGAGGTTCCTCCATCCCTGTCCCCAACCCACACAGCTACAAATTTCCATTCATTCCCCTGGCCATCTGGGCTTCTCTCCTTTCTCCCCTCATACCTTATCATAAACCCTTTCTCCTTCCCCTCCCCTCTGTCACCCAGGACCCTCCCCCTCCCGCCTCCTTTAATTATTATAACTTCACTTTTTTTGTTTCAACTGAGTGACTACATCTTTTTATCCATTCATCAGATGACAAAAATAGAGGTTAAATGCTTTTCCCCTTTTAAATAGAACAATGACAAATATGGCTGAACATGTTCCTCAACTGTAGGCCATGAAGTCCATTAGCTAATACGGTAGGTCAATTATTTTGAGAAACCTTCAGACCAGCTTCTAAAGTTGTAATGCCAAGGACTGGTATAACAGGGTCCTTTGGAAGCATCATGCCCAGTTTTCAGAGGAACTGCCAGATTGATATCCAGAGTGGTTGTACCAGCTTGCAATCCCACCAGCAGTGGAGAAGTGTTCCTCTTTCTCCATATCCTCACCAACAACTGCTGTCTCCTGAGTTTTTAATCTTAGCCATTCTGACTGGTGTGAGGTGAAATCTCAGGGTTGTTTTGATTTGCATTTCCCTAATGACTAATGATGTTGAACATTTCTTAAGGTGCTTCTCAGCCATTTGAAAATCTTCATGTGAAAATTCTTTGTTTAGCTCTGCACCCCATTTTTAATAGGGTTATTTGGCTCTCTGGAGTCTAACTCCTTGAGTTCTTTGTATATATTGGATATAAGCCCTTTGTTGGATGTAGGGTTGGTGAAGATCTTTTCCCAATTTGTTGGTTGCCATTTTGTCTGATTGACAGTGTCCTTATACCATTCCTGGGCATATACCCAAAGGATTCCTTAGTATGCAATAAGGACACATGCTCCACTATGTTCATAGCAGCCCTATTTATAATAGCCGGAAGCTGGAAAGGATCCAGATGTCCCTCAAAGGAGGAATGGATACAGATAATGTGGTATATTTACACAATGGAGTACTACTCAGTAATTCAAAAACAATGAATTCATGTATTCTTAGGCAAATGGTTGGAACTAGAAAATATCATCCTAAGTGAGGTAACCCAATCACAAAAGAACACACATGGAATGCAATCAATGATAAGTATAAAAGCCCAGAATCTCTGAATACCCAAGACACAATTAACATATCAAACGATTCCCAAGAAGAAGGAGGAGAGGGCCCTGGTCCTGGAAAAGCTTGATGCAGCAATGCAGGGGATTACGAGGACAGAGAAGTGGGAGGGTCAGAGGGTCAGGAATGGGCAGAAGGAAGAGGGCTTATGGGATTTATGGGGAGGAGGGAGCCAGGAAAGATGAAATCATTTGGATTGTAAACAAATAATGTTGAAAAAAAAAAGTTGTAATGCCAGTCTACACTTCCATTTTCTGTGTACAAGGCACTACAAAATACTGGCTTTCATTGCTTATATTCTTGATTATAGTCATTCTGAATGGGGTCAGATGGAATCTTCAAGAAGTTTAATTTTCAATAATTTATTTTAGCATTCTTTGCCAGAATTATATGCTTTTTATTTATATGGATAGATGTTATCTAATTTACACTTGTATTTATTTTACTAAGATTATGTGGCCCACTTTGTCACTTCATGGCTGTAACTGAAAACATAGAAAACAATTTGAGAGCATAATAAACAGTTGAAGCCTGTCTTTTTCTTGGTGCTATGGCCAACTGCTGCTTAAAGCATTCAAAATTTTGCTGCTGGTTCTGAATGAAAGCAGGAAGCCAGTTCCTCGGAAATACCTTTCCTGCTTTGAAATAAATGTGAAAATGTTGGCAGTACCCCCAAGCACACAGAAGAAGCTGGAAATAAAAGTCACATAAAGACCCATGTCAATGCCATCAATTATTTCCGAAAGAACAGAGAGCAGTTAACCCCTGAAATTCTTTTTTATCAGTTTGCCTGTTTTGGGATACAATACACATAAATTTTAGGAATGTCTTTAAATCAGTGCTTCAAATTAATATGCACTATAAAGCTAAGGATACATGTGAATATATATATACAACTATATATATATGATCTGTGTAAAATGTGAAATATCTCTAGGTTATTAGTTGTGATATATTTGAAACTTGTGGAGTTGAATGTTTTTACAATTTAGTATGCATACAATTACATATCCATACATCAATGTAAATATTATTTTCTGGAGACTCCACTGACATAGCTCAAGTTGATACTATTTTAATATCTGTAATGTTTTACCTTAATTTTATTTACCCCATAATGTGAAATCATCTTTCAGTTCTGTTTAGACTGCTATAAAACATATTTATAAATTTTTAAAATATTTGGAAGAATATATTTCATATGGAGCATGCACTTTAATATAGAAATTTATATAATATAGAATGAATTTCATTCTATAATAGAAAATATATATTATATTGTTGACAATTGAAATAACTATTTTCAATAGTCTTTCTTTCATTCAATAAGTATTATTCACTTAAGAAAAACTTCATTTTTCCTGATTCTAAGTTACGAAAAATGATTTATTAAAAGGGGGCTTATGGGACTTTCGGGGAGTAGGGGGCTAGAAAAGGGGAAACCATTGGAAATATAAATAAAAAATATATCGAATAAAAAAAAAAGAATAGGGCCCTAATCCCGGAAAGGCTTGATCCAGCATTGTAGGGGAGTAACAGGACAAAGAAAAGGGAGGGGAAAAGATAGGAGAATGGATGGAGAGAAGAGGACCTATGGGACATATGGAGGGAGGGAACTTGGAAACGGGAAAGCTTTCAGAATGTAAACAAAGAATATAGAAAATAAATAAATTAAAAAAGAAAGTCATAGACTGTATATTCTTAAATATTAACAGCATTTGCCTAATCTGAATTTACAGTGAATTAAGATACCTAGACAGTAAGACTATTAATTTGAGTTTGGTGTGAATATTCTCATCCAACGATCTAAGAATGTAGACATGCCACACACCTTATCACTATGACCGGAATACAGATTCAGCCATGTTTGAAAGTGACATCTAATTGAGGGGTAGGCAAAGTGACAAATCAGAGAAAAAATTGATAGAATGAGATACCCAGTCCTCACAACAATAGAGCAGAAAGGAAGGCTATTCAAGAGCAGTGCAGGAAGCAAGAGTCAGTGATTGGGAGGAGGTGCAGTGGGTGCCGAGCAGTGAAGTTGAGTTCATTAGTGAGTTCATGCAGTTCAGTGCACGTCAGCAGAGGCAGGTGAAGCCAGAAAATACTGAAGAGCCAAAAGATTACACAAAAATTTGCCAATTTGCTTGAGGCTAAGCAGAGCATTTCGGTAAGAAACTGAGAGAAGCCAGATTGTATCAGTCAGCCTGAAGAGGAGTTTAAACCAAAAGAACTGAGTTTAACCAGCCAGGCAGAATTCAGAAAGAGCCAGAAAAAGTAAGCTTACTTGGCAGAAAATTCCATAGAGTGAAACATTATAGGCTTAGTTTAGCAGAAAGAGGATGTAAGCTGCAGTCTTCAATGTCCAGGCTTTCAGAATAATAGACTGTAAGGAGCCTAGATGCTTCCAGCCTAGACCTAGAGATGGCAAGGCAGAAATGCTCTGGGATCAGCCCAATCCATGTATTCATAATGCTTGGGTATGACTCTTATCTCATCACTTCACCTGAGGAAATAAAAGTGACATGCACTTCTACAAAGCCCAGTTATTCATTTTGCCTGATACTGCTTATGTGTTTTATATGAGAGTAAAACAGTAAGACATCAAAACGGCCTTATAATTTTAATTTTCAACAATCACAGATACTGAAGCAGTGTATTAGCCAAAAGACCAGTATAAGCCATTAAAATACTTCCCAGTTCAGGATGCTAAAATAAACTTTCATCCCTAATACTTGCGAAAGTAAAAGAAATTGAAACCATATACTAAAATTATCATTAACCTTTTAGGCTCATATTTAAGTTTGTAATTAAACTTGAAATAGCAAATGTCTTCATGTTCTTTACGCTACATTTTATAACTGCAATTCATTCTAATAAAAGGATGCTACAGAAATTTGAACACTTCAGGCAAAGGAGGTATTACTGTTAAGAGAGGTAAGGAAATCAAGCACATTATATGGTCTAAGACATGTGAGATGATAGCATTTATAGGCATTTATACCCTAAACTTGATTTACTTATCCTGGCAAGAGAACTCTTTCTTTGCAAAGACACTGACTTATTGTGATCATAATTCTGGTCACTATGTGTTTGTTCTACTAAAGTAAATTATGTAAATGGCTGACAGCCTCAGGTTGCAACAGAAGAGTACCAATATGGAAATGCTGATTGTAGGTTGTTTAGTTCTTTTGTTATCTTACTTATATGAGATCAAGTTGCTGTTTACTGAATGGCACCAAGAGAAGAGAGCTATCAAACAAGAAATGTAACATACCCTATATGACTTTAATAGGAATGGAAGTAATATTGCCATGTTCCAAACATTTAATTGTTCAAAAACTTTTAAATTTCAAAAACTTAAATATTCATGCGTAAGATTTGTTTTGAGAAAATTCTGTCATCAAATCAGCTCCTTCATCACATAAGAGCAATAAAATTTTTCTAAATATCATATGCTTTCTTCTTCTGCATGTGAAACTTATATGTGGCAGAGCTGTTATTACACATGTAATAATTATATGGATCCTTGTTATATTTCTGGAGCAACATTGTTTAGGTTCATATTGATATGCTTTAAGAACATGTCTATCAAGCATTTGCCAAAGTGACTACAGGAAGAGTGTATAGGATAATATTCAATTACCTAGAAAAATTTTTAGATTAATATCAGCTTTGGATCTTTTGTCCATTAAATGAATATCTATATTTTTCCAGTAACACTGAGCCCCAAAATCTTACAAATAACTAATATTATATGGACAGAACATGTTTTATTTAAGAATATATATGTGTATGCATTCAATAACAATTACTGATAAAAGGGGCCAAGAATTTAATGGAGAGCAGAGACAGCTAATTATACGTGTTTAGAGGGTAGAAATCTTGTAATTGTATTATTATCTCAAAAATGAAAAAAGTGAATGGCAAAAATTTGTAGTTGTCCTTTTATATTCAGACTATATTCATAGGTACTTACAGAGATACAGAAATGTGAACCTTATAGCTCTGTATTCATTTGAATGGCAGGAAATTGCTGTGTGTACATGTGTGTGCATGTGTGTGTGTATGTGTGTGTTTGTGTACATGGTTTGAAGAAAGTAAAACATACAGTTTCTTATGGTTCAAATAAATAGAACAGCATTTTTGTATGTCATCATAGATTTTAAGATTTTCTTTTGTTTTATATTTTTATTTTCTATATTCTTTGTTTACATTTCAAAACTTTCCCTTTCCCAGTCCCCCCTCCCCATATGTCCCATAAGTCCTTTTCTCTCCATCCATTCTCCTATCTTTTCCCCTCCCTTTTCTCTGTCCTGGTACTCCCCTACAATGCTGGATCAAGCCTTTCCAGGATTAGGGCCCTCTTCTTCCTTCTTCATGGGAATCATTTGATATGCTAATTATATCTTCAGTATTCAGAGCTTCAGGGCTAATTAATATCCACTTATCAATGATTGCATTCCATGTGTATTCTTTTGTGATTGCATTACCTCACTTAGGATATTTTCCAGTTCCAAACATTTGCCCAAAACATTCATGAATTCATTGTTTTTAATTGCTGAATAGTACTCCATTGTGTATATATACCACATTTTCTTTATCCATTCCTCCATTGAGAGACATCTGGGTTCTTTCCAGGTTCTGGCTATTATAAATAAGGATGCTATGAACATAGTGGAGCATGGGTCCTTATTGCATGCTGGGGAATCCTCTAGGTATATGCCCAGGAGAGGTATAGCAGGGTCCTCCTGAAGTGTCATGTCCAGTTTTCTTAGGAACTGCCTGACTGATTTCCAGAGTGGTTATACCATCTTACACTCCCAACAGCAGTGAAGGAGTGTTCCTCTTTCTCCACATCCTCACCAACACCTGCTGTCTCCTGACTTTTTAAGCTTAGCCATTCTGAAAGGTGTGAGGTAAAATCTCAGGGTTGTTTTGATTTGCATTTCCCTAATGACTAACAATGGTGAGCATTTCCTAAGGTGCTTCTCAGCCATCCGAATTTCTTCAGGTGAAAATTCTTTGTTTAGATCTGTACCCCATTTTTAATAGGGTTATTTGGTTCCCTGGGGTCTAACTTCTTGAGTTCTTTTTATATATTGGATATTAGCCCTCTATCAGATGTAGGGTTGGTGAAGATCTTTTCCCAATTTGTTGGTTACCGTTTTGTCCTTTTGACAGTTTCCTTTGCCTTACAGAAACTTTGTCATTTTATGAGATCCCATTTGTCAATTCTTGATCTTAGAGCATAAGCTACTGGTGTTCTATTCAGAAACTTTTCCCCTGTGCCCATGTCCTCATGGGTTTTCCCTAGTTTCTTTTCTATTAGTTACAGTGTGTTTGATTTTATATGGAGATCCTTGATCCACTTGGAGATGGATTTTAAGACTTTCAAAGTTTATAGTCATACATGTGATTGTTATGTTAGAGACATGGTGAAGAATCAAAAGTTATTGCATCTAGTCAAATATATCCATCAAGAAACAGTATTGTTCTCCTCACTTGATTGATTAACATGTCTAGTCATTCAAAGTCTTGAAATTAAGGTAATAGCCCTAGAATCTAAACCAATATATCTGATTCTCAAATCCACTTAACCATGCAGAACAAGATCTTGCCACATACAGACGTATAGAATAAGCCTTCTTTACAGCATTTGTGAAAAGTCTTTCCTAGAGGTCTTAGAGTCAATGTCCTAGAAACATTGGGGCTGCTTCTCCCAGGAGTTAACCAAGAAGCCCAGAGATACTGTGTTTGTTTGGTAACAGATGGATATTTAGAATTTTGGCTTCTTCTGTAACATGTAACTGAGTTTTATTAATAGAGTTTACTTAGGTACTAAAATGAAATATGTTGTGAGCCAAGAATACAGAATACAAGGAGGAAGCTTGAATGAGTATTACTCTGGGAAATAAAATATCAGTTTGTACAATTTGAAGGATGTAGGCTTCTTTGAGTGCATACATCCATCCCCAGCATTGCTCATGTACAGGTAAATACACATAAACATTTTCATCCAGGTCTCTTACTTTCTATCTGACTCTTATAGGAAACCAATATTTCTTTTTCTGATTCATCCTTCCTATGTTGTCTTTGCATAAAATACTATTAATTTTACATGTATTTGTACATACCAGACAATAAAACCTGGGTCAATGAAACAAATAACAGATCAGTACTATCCAGATGTATTTTGGAAGGATGTTCCACCATCAAGAATGTTATAGACATGACCATGAACTCTTCACTGGGAATAATGATGTGTCATGTATGTTTATAAATTTAACAGAGATTAATAATCAGGAAATCTATGAATATATGGATGTAGAAATATGAGGAAACATCCCTGTATCTTCTAATGAGTTTTGTTGTGAATTTTAAACAAACATAAAGTAGTAACTACTTACAGACAAATACTTAACTTTGGCCCCAAAATTTCCATCTGACAATAAAGAAGAAAAGACATGCTCTTAAAGGAGCTATATTTACAAACTACAATTTTATATTAACCGTTTGAAAATGCTAACTCTCATTACTAAATATTTTTTACCACCAATTCTAACTCTTCATCTCTTTCTTGTGCTTCAAGCAGGAAAGAACAAAATTATTATTGTCATAGGTACTCAGCGGGAAAATGTCAATTATCATGAGAATGCTGACAGCTTGGAAGGAAAATTTTTCACCTTGTAATTTCTATTTTAAAATGATAAAAGAAGTAACTACTATTTTGCAGAGCAACACTCCTCCCTTATAGTTCTTTGAGTGCATACATCCATCCCCAGCATTGCTCATGTACAGGTAAATACACATAAACATTTTCATCCAGGTCTGTCACTTTCTATCTGACTCTTATAGGAAACCAATATTTCTTTTTCTGATTCATCCTTCCTATGTTGTCTTTGCATAAAATACTATTAATTTTACATGTATTTGTACATACCAGACAAAAAAGGTACAATACTATATTAAATGCTTAATGCTTTTCTTATATCTAATTTGGCAATATAAACTGGAAATTATTCTACATTGATTATAAATATCATTTCCCAATTTGCAGCTCAGTGTTACATCATTTGGTAGATAGATATTGGTTTATTAATCATACCCCTAGTCTGAGCCTTTGGTTACTTTATTATGCTGCAATTATAGATTATTTAAACCATATGTGATAAATCTTACCTTTTCCTTCAGCACATGGAATATCGAGGCAGGAGAAGTGCCACAATTTTAAGGTCTGCTTGGGCTACTTAATAAGTATCAGGAAAATCTATGCCTCAGGATTTGACTTAGATTTTCATGCTCTAGAAGAAAAAAACCTGAAATATGCAAACAGGGTACATAAAATACCTCAAGCAATAATAAAAAGGATCGGTACTATATAACTTCAGAAAATTTACTCTTAGAGATATACTTTGGGATAAATTTTTAGAGAATTTCAGGATTTTTGGGGGGTATTTTAAGCTAGCTTTTAGGTAACTGCTGTGTACCAAAGATATTGTTCCCATTTTCAATACCTGAAAGTCATGTATTAGTTTCAGTATGTCTGGTTTTATGTGGAGGTCCTTGACCCACTTGGAGTTGAGCTTAGTACAAGGAGATAAGAATGGATTGATTTGCATTCTTCTGTACGCTGACCTCCAGTTGAACCATCATCATTTGTTGAAAAGGCTATCTTTTTTTCCCCTGGATGGTTTTAACTCCTTTGTGGAAGATCAAGTGACCATAGGTGAGTGGGTTCATTTCTGGGTCTTCAGTTCTATTCCATTGATCCACCTGCCTGTCACTGTACTAATACCATTGCAGTTTTTAACACTATTGCTCTGTAGTATTGCTTGAGGTCCGGGATACTGATTCCCCAGAAGTTCTTTTACTGTTGAGAATAGTTTTAGCTAACTTGGGTTTTTGTCATTCCAGATGAATTTGAGAATTGCTCTTTCTAACTCTATAAAGAACTGAATTGGGATTTTAGTGGGGATTACATTGAATCTGTATATTGCTTTTGGCAGGATGGCCATTTTTACTATACTAATCCTTCCAATCCATGAGCGTGGAAGATTTTTCCATTTTCTGAGGTCTTCTTCAATTTCCTTCTTCAGAGACCTGAATTTCTTGTCATTCAGATCTTTCACTTGTTTGGTTAGAATCACACCAAGTCCCAGGTTTTGGAAAAACTTGATCCAGCATTATAGGGGAGTACCAGGACAGAGAAATTGAAGGGGGGTGATTGGAGAATGGATGGAGGGAAGAGGACTTATGGGACTTATGGGAAGGGGGGAACTGGAAAATGGGAAAGCATTTGGAATGTAAAAAAATATAGAAAAGAAAAAAAGGAAAAAATGTCATGTAGACTCATATGCCAAATTTAGAATACAACTTTTAAAACACATTTTTCTTATGTATTCTTTACTTAAAGATTTATTTTTAATATATGTGTATGAATGCTTTACTTGCAAGAGTTTTTGTTTATCATGCACAAACCATTGCCTGAAGCGGCTAGAAGAAGTTATGAGATGCCCCAGACTGAAGTTACAGATTGTTAGAAGCCCCATCTGGGTACTAGATATCCAAGTTCTGCAAAAGTAATAGTGATTTTAATCACTAATTCTCTCCATCTACTTAGTGTTTATTGCAACATGTATTCTAGAGTGACATACTGGCATTATTAAGCTGATAAATTCAGAGTATATCATTTCATAAAATAATTAATTGGGAGAAAAATGAGGTTTTTTTTCATTGTCGATTTCGCCCATTTGATTATATTTCCACACTTCATGTTCTGTGGTTCCATACTTACATACTTTATATATATATACATACATATATAATACTATAGTATTACACATTGCAAGTATCTTAACAATACTGAGTCACAAGGTAGGTAAGACTATTTCAGTTTTATAGTAGGGGAATCTTAATCATAAGGTGTCGCAGTAATTGTTCAAGCTCCCACATGTGTTAGACAGAAACAAAAACATCTAACCCATCCAGTACAATACATGTCTGGAACGAATTCTGTTTATGCTACTTTTCTTATGACACAAAAGGGGATACAAAATGACAATATACTTTGTAAATGAACTGTAAAGAGATAAGACATTTTATATTGTCTGTGATATATCAATACAACCATTCATTCTGCTGGGCAAAACTGAAAATAAATAGAAATGTTAGCAGCCAGGGAACTTAGACCTTAGTGCTTGTGCACCATGAACAAATCTACATTGAATTCCCATGAAAGAAAGGAAGAAGGAAGAGAGAAAAGGAAAGAAGTGGGGAGCCAGGAAGGAAGGAAAGAAGAAAAGTTAGCATGTGTCTTACATGTTTTTGCTCTAATAAAATAATAAATTACAGAGTCAAAATTTTATTGACTCATGCTGCGAAAGCATTGAGTCCATCATGCTTGGGGAGCTGTAAATAAGTATCGAGTACGATGTCAGGAGCAGGAAGCTAAGGGTTCCCTCTTCAAAGGTGAACTAAAAGCAAAGAGCCTGACTGGCAGTGGGATGATATATTATCTCAAAACCTACCCTTCATGGTTTCTGTCCACCACCCAGGCTGCACTACCTGAACTTCCCTAAGCAGGACCATAAGATGGAAACCACGTGTCGAAATGACCAAGCCCATCAAGAAAATTTCTCATTTCCACAACCGGAGCATGTTATAAATAAACATGACTGCAGGTATTTCATACAACCTAATGTGTCTCGAGAGCTAGACTCTTTAAAGAGATCTTAGAGACCGTGCCAACAAGTTGAGTGCGTGTAACTGTCTTAGGTGTGCTGTTTAGTCACATATCTCATTATTCTCTAACTTCAGGAAATGAAGAGTTTACTTATGCTACTTTCCCAACCCCTGTCAGAGGATAATTCACTTGAGAGAGGATCTAATTCTCTCAGTTCTTTTGTTGGCACGCTTTCTACAGATTTGATTAAAATTTCAGCCAATTCATTGCTTGCCCTCTTTAGACTTGCCATTCAGAAATTAAAATAAAAATGACATGAATTATCATGGTTCCCCTAGCTTTCCTACTTATATTCTTCTCGGTTGAGTCGTTTTTGGCTTTGTTTTTTATTAAGCTTTTACATGTGAGATCAGTAGATAAGATCCCATTAAAAACTAAACACAAGAAAGCTATGTGTCATTTACCCAATGTTAACATCTTAGAAAATTGTAGTGAGACATCACCCTGTGAATTGAAACAGATGTAGTCATGATACGGGCTGTTTATGTTGTCCTATAGCCATATTCACCACTATTCCCTCCAGAGACTTCTGTCAGCCATTCCTGACTGATTCGTTCTAGTTCTGAAATTTCTGAAAATTTTCCATTCCTGTCTCATATGGTAGTTTCATATTAGCTCCTCTCAATTATTTCCAAAGTGTGTGTAATATCTACGTTCTCATGAACATTGTGTGAGCCATCCAGCTTCTTCATATTTTTACATTTTTTTTTACATTTTCACATTTATACAGTTTTATAGACATCATGACATATGAATCATTATAGTCTATTTAACTATTGATATTCATATTTCTAATGCTTAATGGCATTGGGTATATCAAGTGATAAAAGGATGTATCATTTGTATTTTTGTAAATACGCTTCCAAATAATTTCTGTGCCAATGTTTCAGAAAGTATATAAAAATCATGTATGATATTTTAAATAAAGAAGCATATGCTGAATTTCCAATGGCCCCACCTCAAAGAGACCCTAAGTTGTCATGTCATTGGGAGAAGACATTCAGTATTTAAATACAACAAGAAAATACTATCAGACTGTAAATACAGTTTTTTGGCATTTACCCAATTCTACAAAGGAGATGGCTATTGTACAGCTGCGAAATTTCCTTTGCTTAGCTGTAGTTATTACATATCACACGACAAGATGATTATAGTTCATAATTTAGTGAATTACCTATAATAAAAATTCCAAATTTATGCTTCACCTTTATACTACAAAATAGCATGGTAATTTTGAAATTCTGAAACAATTTCTCTGACTAAGAAACCTCAGAATTCAATGAGATTCAGCTGCATAATAATATGAAAAAAAGAACAAAATGTTATATAAAAGCAGAAGATGCAAACAGAAGAGAGAAGATCATAGGAACAGAGTAGAGAATCAACCTGTATATTTTAATTAGCATTTTACCTGGACACAAATTTAAGAAATGGTTTTGTAAAAATATTTCTTCCAGTTAAATCCTTAATGTAAATCTCAGATCTTTTCTGTTTTCTTTTTTTAATAGTTTTATTTTCTATATTCTTTGCTTACATTCCAAATGATTTCCCCTTTCCCAGATTCCCCCTCCCCATATGTCCCATAAACCTTCTTCTCTCCACCCATTCTCCAATAACCTCCCTCCTTTTTCTCTGTCCTGATACTCCCCTCCAACACTAGATCAATCCTTTCCAGGATTAGGACCCTCTCCATACTTCTTCATGGGAGTCATTTGTTACACTATTTGTGCCTTGGGTATTCAAAGCTTCTGGGCTAATTAATATCCACTTATCAGAGATTGCATTCCATGTGTATTCTTTTGTGATTGGGTCAACTCACTTAGGATGATATTTTCCAGATCAAACTATTTGCCTAAAAATTTTGTGAATTCATTGTTTCTAATTGCTGAGTAGTATTCCATTGTGCAAATATACCACATTTTCTGTATCCATTCTTCCTTTCAGGGACATCTGGGTTCTTTACAGCTTCTGGCTATTATAAACAAGGCTGCTGTGAACATAATGGAGCATCTTTTCTATTTTCAACATGAAATAGCAGGAGCGAAAAAATAAAAAAAGAAAGAAAAAATAAGAAAAAATAGCAGCTGAGCTATCAGATTATTCAAATTCATGAATTAATTATACATCACATGTTCTTGGTAGCTCTCCACTCATTCAGAGTTGGGACATTTCAAAACACTGTACTCTCTTCTAAGTCCTTTATTAGTGTACTTGAAGGCACAGTCATCAAATAAAACAAGTCTATGGCTATTGTGTGCTATTTTCTTAGCCTTTCTGTGATTACGCTGGCACAGGCATGCCAAGGGGTGCAAGATTTCTTTTGACTTAAGGCTTGAGAAGCTTGAGCCCATCACAGTGGGAAAGGTCAACTTGAGAAGAGCTGCAGGCCAGTATTCAGAAGTAAAACCAGGGATAAGTACAACCATAATAGGCCCTCTCCTAATGACCTGATTTCTGGAGATAGGCACCACATCTTCAACTCTCTAATACACTCAAAATATTACCACCAGCTGGGGAACAAGCCTGTGAAACTCAAGCCTGTGGAATACATTGCAGAGTGCAATACCTGAGCATTTAACTAAACATAACTAGTTTTGTTTATGTTTTTCTTGAAATTGAGTTGGCCGTGGAAAGCATACCTGAAAGATCTGAAATGGAGTTGCGTATAAAATAACTGGACAAACTATAGTTATAAATAAATGAAGCTATAAAAATTCAGAGGAAAGTGAAATAGAAAGATCGGGTCCAGCTGTTCAAAAAGAGGTTTCTTAGAAGGGCAGAAATGCTGCTTGAGAACACTCCCTCACAAACTGAATTCCAGAGGTTCCATTGAATGTGTGTGCGTAATGCTTCCTTACCCCAGGGAATCATCACAAATATGAGCACACTCCAGTTAATTCAAGGGAACAATCCAAACATTTTGCTTGATTACATCTCAGGATCACTTCTCTATTATCTGAAGGAAATTTAGGTAAGTTTACAAACAGTGCATTTTTACACTTTCCTTTATTAAAGGGCCAACACAAACTGGAATCTGTTTAAATCTGTAATAAATGTAGGTATTCTTAATGCATTGGCAATAATGACGGTGTAGCATGTGTGCTCTGATTCTTCTTCCGAAGGTTTTCTGTATGTGACAGAGAAGCCTACCCTAATGTTTCAAACTCTCAGAACCCTGGTTAATGAAGCAAGACAAACCTGTAGCCAGTTGCACAGCTGGTGGCCTGCTCATTTAGATGCACCTGTAAAGACAGCCCATAATACAGTCCGTTAGCAGTAACTAATGCTTTTTTAAGGAGTTAGTGATGGATACCTGACTAATGTGTGATCATTCTATGCCTGATGAACAATGGCTAGAGGCAATGGCTTTTCTGATGTAGCCAGATACCATGTATACTCATGGTTGAGCAATATCTAAATTAACACATCTTAGTGCTGTTAGTTTCCTCTTCTGTTAATAATGAAATAATTAACCCTATTCTATTTTCTTTGAGTGACATTTTCAGATTACAAACTAAATAAACATTGCAAATGGAGATGCTCATGAAATAACGTTGCTCACTCCCAAGTAAAAATGTAAGATGTAGCTGTTATTCTGTTTCCTCTGATTATTGAGCTAATTTACCTGAGCAATTGATTTAACAAATGTAAAAAAATCCCTGGTCCCCCTTTGACTGCCCCCTGGGCTTGCTTTCCTCTCCCTCCCAAGTGTGATTGAGGATTACTCACTTGGGCCCTTCAGCTTCTTAACCTTGAGTTCTATGGATTGTATCCTGGCTATTCTGTACTTTTTTAGCTAATATCAGTGAGTGCATACCATGCAGGTCCTTCTGAGTCCGAGTTATCTCACTCAGGATTATACTAGCTGATTTGAAGGCCACAACACATATATAGCAGAGGACTGACAGGTCTGGACTCAGTGAGAAAAGATATAACTAACCCTTGAGTATCTTGGAGGTCTGGTGGGGTAGGGGTGGAGGTGGGGATATCTTCTTGGAGATGGGGGAAGAGGAATGGGATAGGGAGCTGTCAGAGCGTAGACCAGGAAGGGACTAAGGTCTGAACTATTAAAAAAAAAAGAGTAAAGAATATAATAATAAACAAATATAATGAAGACCATATTGAATACACTTGAAATTTGATCAGTTCCCAGATTTTATTTTAAATGGAATATACAGGCTGTGTCAAAATAAAGAATTCATGTGGCAGGAAATCCTTAGTGTCTTACATAGAAAAAAATGGAACAGGTAATGATGACATCTAGGAGTAGGCAAATATAGGGAGTCATGCCACTATAGGGAGAATTTTCTGCATTCCTACAGAAATGGTGTGATATAACCTTAGGGACAGTGGGAAAACCATGAACCTTGTAAAGACATGGCAAGACAGATACTCACACTGTACACGGTGGTCATCATATTGTAATAGCTGCTGAACTGTTTGCAGTTATTTAGTGTTTTAACACATTCAGGTGAACTCTCCAGAATGCCAAATTTGTAACAGAGACAGAAGCAATTATAAGAATTCTTACCCAGCTTCTACTCTTCAATATATTAATAAATTCCAAAATGTCAGTCAGAACCATAGACTAGATAGAGTTTAAATAGCTACACTGACTTTTATCTAAAGTTACTGTTCACTCAGGGAGTCTCATCATATTAATTTTATAACTTATGCATATAAAGTGACATATGTAATACATGTGTAATAATTTCCTTGCTTAGTAAATTATAATTAATTAAAGGATGAGTGATTAAACATGAATTTTCAAGACATTTATTTCTATTCAAAAGTTATTTATCCTTTATTTCTTACAGTATAGGAATGATTAGAAGATTTTTTTGTAAGCAAAGAACTTTCATTTAAATCACACCTTAAACTCATCTTAATATTGTAAAGTCTGAAATACTTTATTTTTACTCAGAATTTCATCAGTAATATAGAATTACAATAATAACCAAGTTAGTGTCCCTAATCTGAAAATCAAATTTGCCCTAGAATCAGAATCTGGTTTAGTGTTGACTCTGGAGAATTCTATCTTTGACCTCCTAGGATGGGTGTCAGGATAAATGTTCTGTCATGTTACCACTGTGCTTCGTGTATCAGGTATGTGTGTGTGAGACGAAAATAAATTTTGTTTTGAATTTGAAATTTCTGTTTTGACTCAGGTAGTGGAGCTAAATATTATGTAAATATTTCAAAATCTGAAATTGTCAAAATTCTAAACAATCATTTCATATTTTGCTTCCATATTTTTTCAGTCAACATTGACTCTGAAAGGGAAGGTTTATTGCCTTGCTTGCATAATCAATTAGAAAAAGGCTGATGAGACTAAAGGGAAATGGCAAGGAGTGCTTCTGCTGCCCATGTTGGTGGCATAGCTTTCACACTCACAGCCAGGAGGAGGCTACATGTGCTGTATTTATCATGTAAATCACAAAAACTAAACTATAGGAGAATAAACAAGAACAGTAGTGACTCCCTGTGTGCACTGATGCTGAAGGTACCTTAATGCAAATCTCTAAGTAAAGCAAACTAGAAATATTGAGCGAACAAAGCTGGCGTTTTAAGGTTTCTGCAAAGTAATAGTACAGTCATTAGTTAAAATACATGGACTGAGAAACTAAAAGAAAAAAGAAAGAGATCTTCCATATGAGACAGGAGAGACTGATCAGTGATTAAGAGCACTGTGTGCTTCACAGTTATATTTATTATCACACATATGCTGGCTCATAGCAACCTGTTGCTCCAGAAATCTCATGTTCTAGTCCACCCTTCATAGACTTCAAGCAGAAAGTGGTACACAGGCATATATGCAGATGAAACACCCACATAAGCATAAAATAAAATAGCTGAAATAATTCAAGAGAAAAGATCTGAAAGAATCTAAAAATCGGGAGTGCAGGTGGTAGATGACTAAGCCAACATTTAAAGTTACACTCATATACAGAGGCATATATTTGCATCTGAAGTGTGATAAAATTAGTGAGCTAGATAATCATCCACTATTTGGTTTGAGACACAATGACTTAACAGTTTATAACAGCATTGACCAGATTTTGCTATACATTTTGCTATAATGAAATTGAATTATTGAGTGTATTTTTTTTTTATTTTCTACATTCTTTGTTTACATTCTGAATGCTTCCCCCTTTCTCGGTTCCCCCCTCCACATCGGTCTCATAAGCCCTCTTCCTTCTGCCCATTTCCCAATCACCCCTCCCATTTCTTTGTCCTGGTACTCCCCTACAATGAGTCTATTTATTGAAAATAAATGAATTTTATAAATTAATGTTGAGTGTAAGAATATTGAAGCAAAATATGTCATGAGAATTTATATTATATAATGGGATACTGAGCAAATATGTATATGGAATCATTATGTAATATTAGGACAAGTACTTGCTGTCACCCTGCCTTAACACATGTGGTATAGTTGGGGAACATGTACTTGTTGTTATTTCTGAATTAGCATGTGGTTAATAATCATCATATGGAGATTATATATGAATAATGGATGTATTTCCCTAAGTCTTAGATCATTTGCACAATTTGTGCTACTACCTTACACTGCAAGCAAACATACAAAAGCATAAAGTATACTGGCCAGAATCAGCAAAATACCTGAACTGATGTTCCACATCCTGGAACTTTCAAATACAGATAATAAAATGATGAGTGTGTGTTATTGAGATGAACTAACATGCTAAAAATTTCAGAGGCAATTCTGAATAAAAAAGCAAACTTCATTTTAAAAGACTGCCATATAAAGTTTAGAATTGAGAAGTTATGTATGAAGTTCTGGGATTTCACAGTACATAAGAGGTGGGTGATCCTCAGTGAGCCTGAAGATCATTTGGGGAAAAACTTGCAGAACAGAGCATAGAAAACTGAGAAGAAAGTGAAAAAGCAATAATAGAAAGTTGGAGAAGATGTAGAGAGACAGGACATACTATTGGAATTTTAGTAGGAGATTCTAGGCAATGACATGAAGATTCTTGTTTAATGATTAATGCTGTCATTGCTTTTATTAGCAATAGGCACACATTCCTATGACTGATGAAGCACATAAATTTTAAATTCTCAGTGACGAACTACTGTACACTAACACTTGGAGAATGGCAATACAGACCGTTTAATGTGGAAATGGAGAAGCTTTTTCACAGTGAGTTGTGCAAATTGGGTAGTCACTTTCAAACCATGCTTGGTACTATCAATTAAGAATTAGCAAATATAACTTTACCTTATTAATTTAAAAAAAGGGCTGAACATTTATTGGCCTAGCAAACATATTGATTCAGGCTTGATCAACATCAAAGATTTGACCCCCTTCAGGGAAATAATTGAATTATATGCCCAATACAATCCATTTACCTTCAAAGAATGGATCATTAATAGTTACAACTCAAGCTATAAAGAAAAGTAATAATCAACAATAAAATTGCTATAAATCTCATGTTAAATTCCCATTCATATATATGATATTAAAATAATTTAATTGGATCCATGAATAATATAGGGTTTAAAATGAGTTGAAAAGGTTTTGTTGTTGCAAATCAAAATAATACAAAATTATAAGAAAAAAGATCATGGTTAGGAGGAATCTGAAGACATACTCTTGGGTACTGGAATATTGCATTTCTAGATATGCATCATAGATATATCAGAATATTCCCTTTGTCGCTGATTGAATGGCTAGTCTTAGTTTATAAAATATGTAAAATTAGTTTGTGGCTCCACATTAATCCCAAAGTCAAAGAATGGAATGTGACAGTACACACTTTTTTTTCAATTTTTATTATTTTATTTATTTACATTCCAGTTGCTGCTCTCCCCGCAGTCCCCCTCCCACAATTCCTCATCTAATTCCTCCTCCCCCTTGTCTCTGACAGGTTGCTCCTCCCACTCGACTCCTCCCACTTCCCTGGAGCCTCAAGTCTCTAGTGGATTAAGTACACCTTCTCCCAGTAAGGCCTGACCAGGCACACCTCTGCTATATTTGTACAAATTGCCTCAGACGGGCCCATGTATTCTGGTTGGTGGCTCAGACTCTGGGATCTCCCAGGGTTCTTGGTAAACTGAGACTGCCGACCTTCCTATGCTCTCCCATTCAGTTTCTTAAATTCTTTCCCTAATTCAACTATAGAGGTCCCAACTTCAGTTCAATAGTTGGGTCTAAGTATCCGCTTCTGTCTAGGTCAGCTGCTATTAGGGACTCTCAGAGAACTGTCAGGCCAGGGTTCTGTCTGTCAGCACATTACCATCAGTAGTAGTGTCAGACTCTGGTGCCCTCTCATGAGATGGACCCAAGTTGGGCCAGTCACCTTTCCTTCAGTCTCTTTTCCATTTTTGTCCCTGAAGTTCTTTTAGACAGGAACAGATCTGGGTCAGAAATGTTGACTGTGGGCTAGCAACTCTGTTCCTCTGCTTGAGGCCCTGTCTACCTACTGGAGGTAGTCTCTCTGACTTCCCTCTCCCCAGTGTTCAAAATTTTAGCTAAGATCACCCACACTGTGTCCTTAGTCTCACCTCCCAGGTCTCTGGTACTTTTAAGAGTTCCCTACCTGCCCACATGCTGCTTATCTCTGTTCATTCTCTTAGCCCTCTGGACTTTTCTCTTGTCCACCAGCCCCCATACCTTATCTTGTTACCCTTTCCCTTCCCCTCCCCTCTCCCACCTAGATCCCTCCCTCCCTCTACATCCCATGATCATTTCCTTCCTCCTTCTATGTGAAATTGAAACACCTTCACTTGGACCTTTCTGTTTGTTACACTTCTTATGTTCTGTGGTTTATATCCTAGGTATTCTGTATATCCTGGTTGTTTCCATCTTCTGGCAATAATGCTGCTATGGACATAGTGGAGCATGAGTCCTCCGGCTGTGATAGAGCAACATTTGGGTATGCGTCCACTATTAATTTTGAGTCTATAATTCAGTAAATCAGTTTACTTTTAGTAGAAATGAGTATGCTGTTTTATTTTCCTAACATCCCTTCTAAACAAATTTCTTAGTTTTCAAATATTCATAATCTTCTTTTATCCATCTTCAGTTTCCTAACAGTTTCCATGGTCCTCTTCATTTTCTAGTAAAACAAATTAAAGGTAAAATGGCAAAGAATGAATCAGAATTAAGATCCTATGGCTCTTTTATAATGGGTTTTTATAGTGTTTACATATCAAAGGTTTTGTCTTCATCTTGCTCTTCAGTAACATTTAATGCTTCTGTTCTTCCCCATTTATGCACTGTACTCTATTACTCCAATGCAAATTGCCTGGTTTTGATGGCAAGGTTTTGTGTACACTGACTCCTTTACACTCAATTCTTGCCTCTCTATCCTCCACCTTTATCAATATCCAGGTGATAACTTGTGAGAAGAGCCATTTCTTAGGGGGAGACTATATCCTCCCAATTTTCATATAAAAACTATTGCGTAAGAAACAAAAACAGGTTATTTGTCCAGAGATTAGTCACTAATACCTTTTCCAACACTCTGACCTGTGATCACTGACCACATTTAGTGTGACCTTTATCATCTGGTCAGACCTTATCTTAAGAGCAGAGTCTTCACCTGGTTGCTGTGGGACATGTTCAGTTCTTCCATGTGATAATCTAGTAATTAGAAAGATTAACCAGGTACTTAATTTTTACATTTTAATTTGAAGTTAACACTTACCATGCCAGGCAGTGGTGGTACATGCCTTTAATCCCAGCACTTGGGAGGCAGAGACAGGCAGATTTCTGAGTTCAAGGCCAGCATGTTCTACAGAGTGAGTTCCAGCACAGCCAGGGCTACATAGAGGGACACTGTCTCAAAAAAACAAAAACAAAAACAAAAACAAAAACAAACAAACAAAAAACAAAAAAACAAACAAAAGCTATAAAACAAAAAAAAACCACTCACCATAGTTTGCCATGATTTTTTTTATTTAAACATTTAATGAGTTTTACTAATATAGTGAAATTGACTATTTTCTAGAATTAAATCCAGATACATTATCTGTGCCATTACAAGTTTTTTATGTTCTTTTTTTTTATACTAGAGGCAGAAAAAGACAATTGCATGAACTTTAGTTTTTGAAAAGGATGCATAGTAAAGTTCCTAAGATTATGTCTGTGGCACAAGCATGAGCCATGAAGGGTTCAGGTCTTACCCACCAGTACAGCTGAAAACAGACTAGATTAAAGTAGAACATTCTTCTAAATTTGCTCATCTCAGTAATGTTTGATAACACTCTGTTTTAATGATTAATGTTGAAGTGGCTGCCTTAAAAGAGCTGGTGATGAAAGCACTTGAGTTTAGAGCAAAGTATTGATCACAGGAAGGGTAGAAGTCATATTCATCAGGCTTTTATTTTTATAATAGAACAAATAAAGTCTCTCTGTATAAAGGAATAAGGGCATTGCAGAAAAGGTGATGGGAGTGATTCTTATAGCTGTTATCTTTAAACTGTGTTTTCTCTAACTCCAATATTTACAGTGATGTATGTTTCCTGCCAAGGTTAATCAATATGTTAATGCTCCATTATGTTCATAGCAGCCTTATTTAAATAGCCAGAATCTGGAAAGAACCCAGATGCCCCTCAAAGGAGGAATGGATACAGAAAATGTGGTATATTTATACAATGGAATACTACTCAGCAATTAGAAACAATGAATTCACAAAACTTTTAGGCAAATGGTTTGATCTGGAAAATATCATCCTAAGTGAGGTAACCCAATCACAAAAGAATGCACATGGAATGCAATCTCTGATAAGTGGATATTAATTAACCCAGAAGCCCTGAATACCGAAGGTACAAATTGCATATGAAATGACTCCCATGAAGAAGTATGGAGAGGGCCCTGATCCTGGAAAGGATTGATCTAGCATTGGAGGGGAATATAAGGACAGAGAAAAAGGAGGGAAGTGATCGGAGAATGGATGGAGAGAAGAAGGTTTATGGGACATATGGGGAGGGGGGATCTGGGAAAGGGGAAATCATTTGGCATGTAAACAAAGAATATAGAAAATAAAAATATTAAAAAAAAAATAAAATAAAACCAGAAAAAAATATGTTAATGCAAAGATGCATCCTAGGTCATTTGAATAGGAATTCATTTTTTCTTCATTTGCTTACTGATATAAATATATTAACCCACAAATATGTTAAAACATGTTAAAACAGATTTTTTTTACTGTGGGAGATTACATATAAAAGAATTTTGCTATATTTATTTCTAATTTTTTTATTTTTCCATCTACCTTTATTTTTTATTCAATATATTCTTTTTTTACATTTCAAATGATTTCCCCTTTTTTGGCAGATCTTAATGTTTATTTTACATTACATATTGAATACCAAGTTACATACAGTTCCACTTATCTAGATGCATGTGTGACTTATAAATGGGTTTTATGTTCTATGTACTTATGTATATTTTTAAAGATATTTTACTTAATGTCTTGCAATGTACGTTATAGAGTCTTTTCCAAACATTTTATATGTACACAGGTTTATTTAACAAATATAGGGTAATTGCCACAACTCATACACAGTACAAATTATTCAATATGTAGCTCACGCAATGATCTTATAAAGCATGCATATTAAGGAAATGGTATTTATTTTGTTTCTGTAACTCCATCTAGTATTTCTGACTAGTGACCATTTATTCTCATGATCCCACTGAAATCAGTGCAGGGAAAATCATCTTTCCTTTCATATGATGAAACAATTATAGGTTGCATTTGGCATCTTAGTCCAGTGTACACGTGAGTCACTACCAAAACCATGAATTAAACCTTTTGACTCAAATTTTAGTGAATCATTTGCTGTGAATTGGTGTGATAATGATAGTGTTTCCAGTTATTAAAACATTTCAACCTCATCTATATGCCAAACAGCAGTCATCATAAATAAAAGCCCTATAAATAGCTGGCTAAAGCAGTTTTTAAGAAGAAAAAAAATATTGAAAATCACAACTCAAGTCAGAAACTTCTTTTCCATGATTGTGCTTCACTGTTTTTCAAAGTAAGAATAGCAATAAATAAAACAGCTATAGTCCCAGAGAGGAAGGTTTTCCCTTCAGCATCCTGTCAGGATCGACCCAGAAGGTGGCTGAAAATGCGGGATGGTAGGATAAAATACAAATCTATGTAGATTCCAGGGATGAATGCAATGGAAAAGACATCTGTCCCAGTAGAGTGTCTTTGAAAGCACCTAGGTAGGGGTAGAAATAATATGAAAATAAAAAAATAGGTTTTAACCATGATGTAAGTTTAAAGTGGTTTCCTATATGATGCACTTTTGGTGGGTTCCACTCTTCTACTCTGACATGTGGTTCACTATTCTCATTTGCTATCCTGGTTTCACGGTGCTACTCTGTTAGTTTCGTTGACTATCCTCATTTCTTGACAAAATATTTTAACACAGATTAGAAGTCAGACTGCTGGTCTAGAATCAGCCTCTGCTAATAAAGAGGGAGAGATGAGCATGGACAAAGTGGCTCTCAAATTTGTAACAACATCTCCCACAAAAAAAGAAATTACAAATTATTCAGAGAACTGTTCCCTACATTTTTGGGTTACAATAAAATACCAGCAAGACCACTATCTTTATTGAGGGTAACAAGGCCTATATAGACCTCAGGGAGTAGATGGAGGTTTTCAGAGTGAGTGTACATTATTGGTTGAAGCTAAGGTGCTGGCAATGCCTCCTTTGCATGAAGAGGATTTCCAGGTGCTTGCTGAAAATGTTTCCATAAGTAGAGAGGAAGCTTCACAGATTACCAGGCTACCAGATTACCTCAATGGTGGCAGTTTGGAAACTGACCAGCTTCCCCAGTTGCACAAGACTTTGGACCTCGCACACAATATCAGATAAGTATCTTCATTCTGTCTTCTTGACGGGAATTTGCAGCACCATGTAGGTTTTGTTAACAGTACCTTCCTGATCAGAGAGTATGCACTGAAATTTCATATGGCAATCAGGATTTGTGATCTTTATCTTGTTTATAATCAAAATCATGTATTACTCAATGTGTGTAAGGGTAGACCTTGTTCATTTATTTCATGTGGGATCAAATCAGGGACCTTTAGATCTTCATTCTAATGCTTTGAGAAACAAGAATGGGGGCACATCAGTAATAACAAGTGCACTGTGACCTGTAACTGCACAGGACGTTAGCAGCACTGAGGGATCATCAGTACTAGGCATGTACTGAGTGTGGTTTGGTTAAAGGGATTAGGAAGGTTCATTAATAATTCTCAGCCACTTACAGCTCATGCCTAATGGTAGTGTTCCTATTCATAAAATATCTTTCTAAAAGTAATCATGTAGGTATGACTTATGGAGAAATTACTGCAGATGCTACCATAACCATTCTTGTTATATGAACATCACCATTTGTACAACTACCAAGACTTGGGAATACTGCAAACTAAAGACATGAGAGAGAGAGAGAGAGAGAGAGAGAGAGAGAGAGAGAGAGAGAGAGAGAGAGAGAGACACAGAAACAGGGACAGAGACTAATAATGAAGAAAGAAATGTAAAAAAAGATATGCTTAAACCAAATGCATTACATAAAAGAATTATTTCTCCAAAGTATCAAGACTGAGAAAGACAAATTATGACTGAGAAATAATAGAGAACACTGAGGAAAAACAAATGCATGTAATATTGGATTCTGAATAGAATAAATTAAAAATTGAATCTAAGTAAGATAAAAAAAAGACATATCAACACTAGTACAATTTGAAATAACTTAAGAGGAAGCTAGGTAGGGAGTTATAGAGATGTGGCTTTTATATATTTCTTTAATTGTAAAATTAGCTCTAAGTTTTTAAACATAAATTAGAAACCCTGTGAACTTTATCACTTCAAACTTGTTTTCTTTTTAATGTTTTCTGTTTATTTTTAATGTAGATACATTTTGGATTATTGATATATTTTTACCATGTTAATATTTTCCTTGAAAAATTACAAGATATTTTTATAAATCTTCTGTATATTAAATTAAAAGTGTCTGTGGCAGTCCTAAAATAAGCCTTAGTCAATATCAGATAGTGCCTAAGTACTATTGTGGAAGAGCGGGGAATAGAAGTTAGAATGTCAGAGGGGTCAAAGACAACACAAGAAGACCTAGCGTCAACTAACCTGGGACCATGGGAACTCAGAGTTGGGGCACCAACCAGGGAGGATGCAGGAGCTGTGCATAGACCCCTTACCTCTTTGCAGCAAATGTGTAGCTTGGTCTTTATGTGGGTCCTGTAAGAACTGAAGTGGATCTTTCTCTGTTCTTAACCATTGGATCCTCTTTCCCCAGCCTGGGCTGTCTCCCTCATTGAGAGAGAATGGGTCTAATCCTACTGGGAATAGTTGCATCCAGGTGGAGTGAAACCCAAGGGGAACTCCCCTACTCTGGGAAGGGGAGGGAACAATGGAAAGGAGGATTGTAAGGGTGATACTGGGAAGAGAGGAGAGAGGATGTGTGAGATCAGGAAGTAAAGTGAATGAAAAATAAAAAAAAGTACAAAATACACCATCATTCTAAAGAACAGTCACCAATATCTTATATTTCCCTCAAAAACCAGCACATTTAGAACCGCTCCCTTCCCTCATCGCTAGTTAACACCTGATTTTGCTTTTGTAAAGTTCCTACATCACAGCAGTAAGAGGCTGTTTTTCTGATCCTATCTAATGACTGTTAATACAGTTCAAAGGTTTAGGAAGTACACGAAAATCATTTTTTCATAAAATCTGAAACCTTGATTTGCTTGAACTTCATGTTCATTTGGATGCCTCAGAGTACACACACCATTGCCTTAGGAGTTCAAAATACCCCAAGATTGGGCAATAATTGATAAATCTGAGAAACGAGGATGCCTTTCACTGATAACCCTTCTCCTAGGGTGTGCATGAGCGATTTGAAGCACACACTAGCCCTCTGCATTTGCTCCCAGGATACTGTGCTTCCTGATGTTTAAAGGGCTAAAGCAAATGATTTCAAAGATGTCATGTCGTGGCCTTTTTGCAAATACATGTGATTTTACTTTATACTCAACTTAGTAACAGGATGTAATTTTAAGTATGGATGTTAAGGATGACAAGTTTCTGAATAATAAATAATTATTTTTATAATATAGGGGCTTGATGGGCAATGACCACAAGGGTGATTTCTCACCTGTTTTAAAGGTTAATTTGTGTAGTACATTTTGGAGAATCTAATAATAATTAAAAAATCATTGTTACTCTGTACTGATATCAACAGTCATGACTCATTAAACTATACTATAGATAATGTCTTCTCCCCACATTAAATACTGAAATTTGGGATCATAAACATGTAGTTTACGTAGGGCCATCCCAAATTCTTCCAAAGTATCATTCCATATCTGCAACACAGTCCTCTTCCTCACTGTTTTCTGCCATCATATATACTAGATGTCTTTTTGATAATTTGATAATATTGACACAACTTTTTGAAAGATGACCAAATAGTTTTCAATTTTAACTAGAGTAAGGTTTTATAGATTAATTGTTTTCTAGAATAGTCTCAAATGCTCTTTTGTATAGCAAATTTGGATGAGAGCAAAATTATTCCAAGAAATCACATTTAGGAACCATCTGACTTTCAGTGGATAAATCTCTTCTGGAAAGAGAGAGGGAGAGTATTCCTTTATATGTCAAGTATTGGTTACTTAACATGCAGAGCTTCTTCACATTCTCTTAGAATTAGCATGAATTAAGTATTATCAAGATTTGGTGACAATGAGACAAGAAGCAGTATTTCAATTCCTTGTAATAGGGCAAAAATTGTTATGTGATGGAAATGAATGTTTTTTGCACAAGTCAGAAGATGTAGGAAAAAATAATCTGTCTATCAAATAGTATTTGTCCGACCAATTCTGTCTTATATAATCAATCCTTCCTTTATCAAAGAATCATGTTTCTGAGAAAATATAATGATCAGTTCTTTAACTGATGTATATTTTCTCCCTCATATTTTCTATGTACTTTACTATGCTATATTTTTGGTATTGTAGTTTTTTTACTCCTTCCTGATCATAATTTGCTTTATAAAAAAATACTAATTTAGCATCAGTAGAAATATGCCATAATATTTTTATTTTTTATTAAGAAACACTCATATCTTGAATATTTGTATTCTTAAAATACTCTTTGTATTGTGGGTGTTGTTTTATTTACATATTGTGCTGATGAATATTATTCTATACCCTGGTGATATTATTCAAGGATACTAGTGATAATGCTTTATTTAGCTGAGGGATTTTTGATTATCTGGCAGTCTAAGACCTGGATCTTATATAGGTGTTTAGTAGAACAGCACATGTTTATCACAGATTTGTGGATGAAACTTCCATAGTTATGGTGATCTTTATGAGAGACTTTTATAATTACAAATGTCTTACAGAGTTATTAGAAAGATAAAGGTTAAAAATGAGAAAAGATAAAGATAAATTCCATCAAACTAATGCCCCAGATAATCCTTTCTAGTGAAACATTTCTTTTAATTATTTTTGCATGACTTTTCAAATTCTGTGCACTCTCTATATAAGCTTATCTTTTTACATACAATAATGCAGAAGTGTTTAAATGCAAATTATTATATAGTACAAATATCATGCT
The DNA here is from genome assembly GCF_947179515.1 of Apodemus sylvaticus. Classification (NCBI taxonomy): domain Eukaryota; kingdom Metazoa; phylum Chordata; class Mammalia; order Rodentia; family Muridae; genus Apodemus; species Apodemus sylvaticus. The sequence goes on along the minus strand of NC_067474.1, from coordinate 50,648,007 downwards.
GTGAAAGAAATGAAAACCACATGTTCACCACATCATTAAAATAAAAATTATATGACTTTGATTGAGTAAGTTATTTATCAAAGAGCTATAAAAAGCCTATGTTTTATGTATTGTTTCAAATATGGAAACACATTGTCTTCCCCCTAAGAGACTCAGAATGATAAATCTGTTCTTCCATGAGAAGAAGCTCAAAATGAAGTATCTGTTCAGTGAAACACCATTCATCTACAAGAAAGAATGAAATCACATAATTTCCAATATCATGGATTATCCTTAGAAACAGTGTTTATGTGGGATAAGCCAGATGTAGCATGGAAAACATGTTCTCACTTGTATGAAAAACTTTAGTACAATGTAGGAGAAATGAGAATGCTAGTTACCAGGGGCTAAGTATTTGGGAGGAGACTGATAGTCAAAGGATGAAAAACATCTCAGAGTTGTTTCAACACACTCTGTACAACATGATGAGTATACACTGTACTGTCTGTACAGATAGTATAATAAAAATGTGAAATAATGCATGTTTCAAATCATCAAAATGAATTGTTATACAGTTTGATGCTAAATATCATATTATACATAATAAATATATATGGTAAAGTGAAATGAAGTAGAATCTCTAAACCAAACCAATACAAACCTACCAAACAAAAAATATCAATCAAGGAAAAGTACCTGTGGCATTCTCAGGTAGGGCAGATTTAGAAATATTTCTTGCAGAATATATAATATTGTAGGATATATTTGTATTGACTCATCAAATGTGACATTTCACTTTTATTTTGATGTGTAAACATGAATACTTGTAAAGTGTTAATTCTTACTTTCAAATTAAAATAAATCCATATATCTTATGAAAGATGCAGAGGTTTCAATATTCTGGTTTCTGTACAAAGAAAACTATAACTGGCACTGGCATGGAAGTGAATCCTTGCTGTAATTTTGCACACAATTTTTCTTCTATTCATAATAATCAGGGTTTTAAATTTTATGCTTTCTACATTTCTCTTTCTATTTTATTGTGTGCAAAAATGCTTGAAAAACAGATGCAAACTATGATGAGAATATTTTCTCATCCTTTGGTGGAGAGAGTGCGAATGGACCTCAGGGAATAGCTGTCACTGTACATGCCTCTTTCTTTGGATAAACAAAATGTCTTGTTTGCATCTTCATAAAGGAGAAAGTCATCTATTTTTTCTGTAGACAGTTCTAATACAACGAAAGATAACAAAAAGTGGTTGCTATGAGATTTATAGCAAAGTTGAACCAAAGCCTTTAGATTGAAATGTACATTGGTCAAAGTAGATTTGTTATTAAGCATTCATCTCAGTAACTTTACCCAAGAGGAGGAGGGAAATTATCACCCTAATCTCTCAATGGGCTAGCAGTCATGATATTATGTAGGAAACATGTTTTAATGTCATGCTTCTCTCTCCGTTTCTCTCCTCCCACCCAGCTACACTACAAGGACTTTGAAATGACCCACTTTATGAAATTCATGTTGTCTCTATAAATAATCTTCTTGTAACTGTGAGTTTTGTATTATGTATTCAAGAGAAGTAAGTGAAGGTACATAAGGAGCACTGCTGGCAGAGCTGTAGAATAATTAACGCTGAGTTAAGTGACAAACACTATTAGATTTAAACTTAGTCATGAATAACCTTCATGTCTACAGGGTTAAAGTGATAAATATGAGGTTATTATGTACTTCTTCCTAGAAATTAAATAATGAGTAAGTTAATATTTTCATCAAATTTGTTTAATTAATGTGTTATAGAAAAAAATTACTACTTTTTGTTAAACATAATTTACACTGAATATGTAAAAGTCCTGATTAGTATTTAGTTTTCTTCTGATGCTTTATATATATATTTTAGATGATGATTATATGGGAATGAAAAGATTTAGACTACTCTGAAATGTTTCGCCTTTTTTTAAGGTTTTGATTCTTAAGTGTTAGTCCTGTGTTATTTATCTTTATATTAAACATTCATATAATACATTTTTTTCTTAACTGTGGGGTGCTGCTTCCTAATTGGAGTATGAATATCACTTCTCTTCTGCTCAATAGTTTATGTCAACTTCACACAAGCAAGGGTCATTAAAGAGAGGAGGGATACTCATTAAGAAATGCCTCCATAAGATCAGGTTGTAAGCAAGCCTGTAGGTATTTTCTTAATTAGTAATTGATGTGCAAGAGACCAGTCCATTGTGAGTGTACCCCTGTAGGCTATTAGTCAGACTTTTTATAAGAAAGTAGGCTTAGCAAACCATAGACAGCAAGCCATGAGCAAGCTAGTAAACAGATTCCATTCACAGCCTCTGCATTATCTTATGCCTCTAGTTTTCCTGCCCCGCTTGAACTCCTCCAGTGAGGAACAGTGATGTGGAAGTACTAGCCAAAGAAATCCTTTCCTCCTTTGTTCATGGTTTTCATCACAAAAACATTAACTCTAAGACACCCCCTCCTCCAAAGTCTCAATGACCATCACAGTAAAGGGGAAAAGTGATTGAGAGGGCAAACTGTGGTATATGACTACAGGGAAAGGTGTTTTCTGGACATAGCAGAGCAGCTGCAACCATGAACTCATGGCAGTTGTGACAGGATGCTTGATATCTTGCTATTCAAGATAAGGACAGATAAAATTATACCATGGAGGTTGGAAGTTATCACAAAATTTCACCCCACCTGAGGATTGGCAATCTGTAGCTTCTAATAGAAGAAAAATCAGTTTCAGTAAAGGGTACAACCTCCGCGTGGCCCAGTAAATGATCCTACATCATTGCGCATATTGTCAGCAGTAAATAGACTCAATGGGTTTAAATAAAGAAACAAATTAAAAACAAACCAAAAATGAAACCAGAATAGAAACATTCTATTGTGGTTAGAGAGATAGAAGTGGAAAGGAAGAGGAGGGAGTGGGCAATGGATTTTGCTAAAACTTGCCATATTTATACTCTGAAACAATAAAAAATATGAAGTAAAATTAAAATTTTATTGACTTAAATATCTAGGTTAGGATAAATTTTAGGATTAAAAATGTACCTAAAATGCTTGTTTTATGATATTTCCTGGTATAACAATATTAATTGCAACTATTATACCTATGGTTTAGATGCACTAAAGGTCAAGACAGAAAAAAAGCATAGAAAAGAGACTATAGGAAGAAAACAAATAAAGCTATAAATACTGAAACATAAAATAGTACTAAGAATATAAATGGCAAAAATCCAACAAAACAACAGCAGTCAAAACCCATCCTTCAACAATAAATTTAAATATTATTGTCTATTACCTGCTCAGAATACATAGGTTAGTTGAATTAAGAAATGAAATGATCATCAAGACTCTAATAAAAGCAAGGAAATGAAATAAAAATTATTAAAATGTCTGTTTACTTACACTATTTGTAAATAAGCAAATAATTTGGGGAAGGAACTCAGTGTTAGAATATGCTGGAAAACTCAGTTCACAAAGCAAACTACTACTGGACATTTAAAAAAATACTATTATAAATGTTTCTGTGTTTTAAGATAAATTGCAGTCATTGGAAAACAATTGATCTTTACATTTACATAGATACACTTATTTGATTGTTAGTTGTGTATCCCTGAAAAATTAGACCAAATGATTGAGGAGATCTATTTCCTTCTACTTGGCTTCATGGTTGTGTTTGAATACAACTCATCACACGAACAATCAAGCTATTTAATAATTACGCAGCCAACTAGTATTTATTTTGAATGCTGATTGTGTAAACAGCTTGGAAGAAGTAAGTATTTTTAAAAAAGAACCGTTTTCTTTCCTTTGTTTTCCCTGTCTCTTTTCACACAGGACACTGTGGCCTTGTGTGATTCACTGATTGTCTTGGGTACAATTATTTAGAGGTGTGTATTGTATGACTCAAAGTACAAGGTAGGATGCTGGGTGCTGAAGCTATAAATGAGGGAATGAATAAGAGCTGCTTTTCTCTAGGTTCTCGCAGTGCTGGGGGAACGTGTGCCGAGAAGAGCAAAGCCCTTTGGTCAGTGCTATTATATCCCAGTGGAGAGTGCCATTTGACCCATGGAGAAGAGTGATTAGCTTTGCTGTGGAGAAGATGGCTGCTTGTGTGATTACTTTAATATAGTGAAAATACACTTAGACACAAAAGGCCAGTGTCCAAGGAAGGAAGGTTTAGTTAGGAGCATTGTATTAGGAAATGAAATGTGAATACTTAAGGCCAGACTTTCAAATCTGCTTGTTGTTTACAGGTGTTATTCAATGTTCAGAGCAGTGTAAGACCCACTTAGAATGAGCTGTTCACTGAGTGAATTAATTGAGTTTTATCATCATCTTGAAAGGAAATTACTTGAAAAGAAATAAAATAAAACTCAAGCCTTTCTCTTATAAACAATTTGAAGATGAAAATCCAGACCGATATAATAGACATAATGGCTGGGTAAGGGCACAATTCAGTGTGAATCTGGAAGTAAACAACCTGAAATCCTGTGTGGGCAGAGAGGGAACACCAGGGAGTCGCTGATTTAATTACCATGGAGTAGTTTTGCAATCATTTATATTTTGGCTTCTTGCCTCAATGTAGATCCAATGTTCCAGGGTCTTACTTCTATTCTCAACTCTCAGGATAAGAAGTAGCAAATTCTACATGCTGGCAGAAAATTTGTGCAGATAATTTGAGAACGAAAGTCAAACAGCAACTAAATTACCAATAACATAAGGCTATATCATAAATTTGAAAAAAGTGGAATATTCATTTTTCAGTACTTTAATGTCAGAATAGACAGTGGTTAAACAAAATAATATTCCTGTTCCCTTAAAAATACAAACCACAATCTGGAAATTTGTTGTACCCTTGAAAACATTTTATTTAATGTGTACCATATTTTGAGACTAAAAATACAGATATTTTAAACATCATCTTTTTAAGAGTTTTCAGTGGTTAAGAGCACTGACTGCTCTTCCACAGGACCCAGGTTCAAATCCTGGCACCCATATGACAGCTCAAAACAAACTGTAACTCCAAGATCTAATACCCTCACACAGACATACAAGCAGACAAAACACCAATGTACATACACTGGGCATGGTAACATACACCTGTAATAACAGCATTTAAGAGGCAAAGAAAGGCAAATCTCTGTGAGTTCCAGGGCAGTCTGGTCTACAAAGCAACAAACAAGTCCAGGAGAGTCTGTGTCAAACAAACAAACAAATACAAACAGACAAACAAATACCACCACAACAAAAATCAAGATCAATGAAAATGTATGATTTATCTTCTTGATTATGTAGTAAGAATTATCATTCTACGCTGTCAAGATAATGCTGTCTTTCCCATTCGCCATATGACTACCCTGAGAACTGAAGCATTCTTACAGTTTCAAGGAAATAATTCCTGGAACAATTTTTGGAATTTCCTATGGGTTTTTATGATATGGATCTCTAGATATAATGTTGCTATCCTATTTGTATGTGAGTCAGATTAGGTCATGGTTTAGACCTTTCAGTTTATTCTAGAATTTATATATGATAAATGTTGCACATACACGTTTGTCTACTATGTATTACTGAAAACATAAGGAATAAACTAAAATTTCATTCAATCCCTTGGAATTCTATTCCCACCACCTTATATTAGCTAAATTTTAGACCCCACTTACATTATAATCTTAAATATGAGGTATTTTTCTCATTTCCCCTTTTAACACATCATTGAAAATTTCATCTAAACAATGAAAGGCATATATTATCAATTTGAATTTGAAAGTTGTTCCAAATAGTGTAGTTTTTGTCCAGTATAGGATCTTGTAGAGGGCATGGAAATAATTTCACAATAGCAAGTGTTTCAGGAAATGCGTCAAAGATACCATACATTAGCGGACTGGCTTCCCCTCAACATAAAGCCAGAATAATCTTTCTTTCTTTATAAAGATCATTGGCAAAAAACAAACAAATAAAAAAAACAAAACAAAACAAAAAAAACAAAAAAGATTATTGGCTTTATCTCATTCTTTTTTTTTTTTTTGTAGAAATGAGTTTTTTTTAATTTTAAATTAAGATGAGTTTCCTTGAGGTAGAACTATCCCTAGATTTCTGAGATACCGCCCAATTGATTTCCACAGTGACTGTTCAAGTTTGCACTCCCACCAGCAATGGAGGAGAGCTCCCTTTGTTCCATATCTTCCATAGCTTGTGCTATCACTTGAGTTTTTGATTTTAGCCATTCTGACTGGTGTAAGACGGAACCTCACAGTTGTTTTGATTTGCATTTGCCTGATGACTAAGGTTGTTGAACATTTCCATAAGTGCTTATCAGCCATTTGAGATTCCTCTGTTGAGAATTCTCTGTTTAGCTCTGTACCTCATTTTTAATTGTTATTTGAATTGTTGGTGTCTCACTTCTTGAGTTCCTTATAAATAATGATAGCTCTCTGTCAGATAAAGGGTCTGTGAAGATCCTTTCCCAATCTGTAGGCTGCAGTTCTGTCCTATGGACAGTGAGTGTCCTTTGTCTTACATAAGCGTTTCAATTTCATGAGATCCCATTTATCAACGGTTGATCTTAGAGCCAGAGTCATTGATGTTCTGTTACAGGAAGTTGTCTCCTGTATCAAGGAGTTCAAGGCTATTCCCCACTTTCTGTTCTATAAGATTTAGTGTATCCAGATTTATGTTGAGCTCTTTGATCCACTGGATTTGAGTTTTGTGCTGGGAGATAGATATGTATCTAGTTGTATTTTTCTTTTTTTTTTAATTTATTGATATATTTATTTACATTTCAAATGATTTCCCCTTCATTCTTCTGCCTCAAATCCTCCTGTTTATGTCTTAGATTCATTCCCTGTTGCTGTGATAAAATGACAAGAAGCAACTCAGGGGACAAAGGGCTTTTCAGGTCACAATGTCTCAGTGGCAGAAACTTATACAATCTGGTCCCATTCTGTGCACAATCAGGAACAAATAGGTAAGATTTGCCTGCCTGAGTACTCACCTTGCCAACTTCATTTATAGTATAAGAGTTTCTACCCACAATTAAGATGGGTCTTCCTACAGTATTTACGATAATTAAGTTAAATCTTAATGGACATTCTCAGGAGCTAATGTAGACAATCCTTCGTAGATGTGCCCAGAGGTTTACCTTCTAGGTTGTATATTCAATGATACTAGATATCACGGTTTCTTTTATGTTTGTCAAATTAAACAGTGGTTCTGTGGGCCTTACATTAAGATTTATATATCCCCCACCAACACAATTTGTGGTAAGATTGACCTAGAATTCTCTTTTCTTATCAGCTCCCCATTCCCATCCCCGTACTCATTTCTTCCTCAGTACTGCATTCTTTGATTTTCCCTTAGTGAAAGAGAAACCGCTTCTAGTTTTTCTGGCTCTGTCATTAACTTTCCATGGAAAGTGAGCTTCCTGCAGCCAAGTATAGATGAATAAGGGACCGTCTGATGGGAGTGTTATTTCTACATGGAGTTTGGGACTATAGTCTGCTCCTCATTCTCCTTGATAAGTGTTCCTGTTGGTTTCCTATGACCAAGCCCTAGAGTAACAGGGCATTCTGATGGCAATTGCTATTGCTATTAGGAGACAGCAATTGTAGTATTATTTCACCCCAGTAAAACAACTCTAGAGACTTTTTTTTTTTAAAAAAAATACGGTCAATGTCAGAGTTAATGTAAATTGACAGAAATAGACTCTGCTACTTGGCTAATATAATAATTATTTGTGGAAATGGGATACATTTTAAGGTTAAAGGTGATTGGCTGGTTTTAAAAGAGGTCTACTTTTACTTTAAGGAGAAACAGTGCTGTGTGGGGGATTTTATGTTTGGTTTTGCTTCTATTGTCTCTGCAGTCGCTTTTGCATTTCTTTGCCAAGGAAATATACTTGCCCAAGAAGAAGAGTATTTAAATCATTTTGAGCACCCATTAGTAGTTTCAGTGTTACACCTTAAGCACTCAGGTGTATGTGAGGTTTTGTACTGGAGCTCCCATTAAACTGCAAGTAGGAACACTCAGCAAAACATATGGTTCCTAAGCCTATTGCCTGCAGCCATCCATCTGATGGAGTTCTTACAGTTTTATATAGATCCTTCTTCCTTTTATATAGATCACTGAATTTGCAACTTTGTACTGAGAATTGCTATCATCCCAGAAAATATATAGAAAAGTTTTCATACTGAGAATCATTGCTTAGTTTCATGGGTTCTTTGATTAAGTATGACTCAACCAGTTTTGTGGAGATTGAACTCTTCTGATTTAGGGGGCCTGGTGGTTTCTGATAATAAATGCATAGACTCTGTGACTAGTATACAGGATTCCCCATAGTAATTATCGCTATTAATGTCTTTAATAGGACATGCCATTGTATCCATTGTTAGGCAGGTTTTTACTGTGGTTCTGTACTGTCTCTACTAAAACTTTAAAAACATGAATATAAAATTCTGTGACCATTTGAATTACTTAAATTGAATAACAGTTTAATATATTTATGTTTTACATGCATTTATATTCAATCTTGATTACTTATATTCTCTCCAGCTCCGTTTGTATGCACTTTTGTATTCTTAGACTTTTCTAGATGTCAAATCACCTCACATACTTTCCTAAATTAGCTATTATGATATGCAAACTAATTAAGCTATTCAGGTAAACCTAACAAAATCAATCATATTATTTAATATAATCTTCTTTGATTTAAACAAACAATATATTTGAATGTGAGAATAAGTATATGTGTATTCAATGTACAAACACATGATGGATTCTTATCATTTTGCTACAAAATAAATGAGAGTAAGAGTGTGGACAATAAGGAGAGATGAAGTGTTGTGTCAATATCCCTGATTCTGTGCATTTCTAAAAACATTGGATCACAAATGACGCATAAGCACATGGACTGTAACAAGTCTTTAGCAGAACCTTTCCATAAACAGAAGGCTGAAGAAGTGTGTATTCATGGACACAGTTCTGCTGGTCAGCAGCCAAGTCCTTGTGGGGAAAAAGTGTTTCATTAACATTGTATCTCATTATGAATTGGACTCATTACAAAAAGCCCATGTCACTTAAAAAAAATGAGACTATTTGCCAACTAATATTAGATGTTTTTTGGTGCTCTCCATGTTGGCTTGCAGTGTAGATGTTAGTATTTGGGATTAAGTTCTGAATCCCTATCAGCAGCTGGGTAAAATTACGACATTTGTTTATTTTCCTTTTCTGATTATCTTTTCGAGTGCAATACATAATATTTTCTTGGGTTTTGTCTTTATTTTGCCAATTTCCCTGGGGGGAGACTATCAGGAAGGTGCTTTTAGCTTTCAGCTAGCATTTTGCGGCTCTTTTACACATGGTAAAGAATGAAACCCTGGAGTTTTCATTGCAAGTCTCAATGAGGACATAATTTGTTCAGATAAACTCTTGTGAGCTGTGTAGCCAAAGTGCACTTGTCTTGTTCTCTTCCCTTCTTGGTTCTCTGAGAATCGAACAGAATCCAGTGTGGTGGCAGCATCATTGGCGTTGGGAGTGAGAACTTCATTTTATACAAGGAAAAGAAGACATTCCCTAAGCTGTGATTGAACTCTTTGGAAGTTCTTCACTTGCACAAAGAATTTATTTGTCAGATGTACAAAAATATAATGAATTTTATACCATTTTATAAAAATTATGAGTATCTTATACAATATAATATTAGGGATTAAAACTAGCATGCAAAAACTACTGGAGGATTGTAATTAAATCATAAGTTTCATTGTTTTGTGTAATGATCAATACAGTGTGGCAGTCATACTTGTTAACACCACAAGGGATATTCAGAGATTTAAGTATATACTCTAGAAAGTCACAGGGAGAAAAGTATTGCTCTAGGCAGAGTTTTAAAAAATCCTCCATATAGTTTCATTAGTAAGAAATCCAAAAGTAGTAAGTGGTAATTAAGCTCACAGTCATAAAAATTATGGCAATAGACTCATATTTCCCTTCTGAAACAAGAAATAAGATTCATGACTCTTGAAATTGTGAGGAGATTGAGAATCTCCCACAAAGCAATGATAAAGATTAACAAGCATGAATTTGTAAGCATTGAATGTAAGCATATTTTTTCCTGATATATATTATTTAATCCATGGGGATTTCCTGCCTGTTATTTACTATGCAAATAAGATTTATTGGAACATAGCCATATGTAATTTTCAATTATTGTTTAAATTTGCTTTTGTGCAGATTTAGGCACAAATCATGTTTTATAGCAAAGACATTAAGAATGACATAGTTGAAATTTTGAATCTGTTTCCTATTGAAGCAAAAGCCTGATGAGTCCTGATCATGTGTTCACGTGATCTGTGTTACACACTAAAACATTACTGTGATTTAAAATTTTGGTGAGACTTTTTAGAATGATTAAATTCAGTGGATTCTATGTTTTCCTGCTGATTCATGAATAATAAAGGGCACCATCAGGGAAAAGTAGGGACTGATCTGTAGGAATTGCCAGCAAACAATAGAAACATAGTAAGTGTAAGGGAAAGAACTAGCAGAAATGATCTGTAAAAGGATCTTCTTCTTTAATGTAAATCAGACCACCTATAAAGAAAGTCCAGTGTCACCATTAACTGACTGCATGACTGTTAAATGGTGATTAAGGGTATCAATGAAAGGTATTGGTAGTATGTTGGTGAGAGATCAAACACTTTTTACCTTTGCTCCTTATTAAGATGCAGACATTGCTCTTGCCTTATGACCGACATCTCCCTCTTCCCTCAGCAGCTGAAAGATGAGAGCATGGTAAATATTGTTCTCCTATACCTTAGTATTAGTATGTAACCTAGTCAGACAGCATTTTATCAGAATTCAATTACAGTCTGGTTCACACAACTAAACTATTATGATAATTGGGCTTTAATAAATCACTTGTCCTTTCTTATTTGCATGGGCCTTTTACTCCCTGGGGCATTCATTCTATTTCATTGTGCTGTGAAATTAAAAGAAAGTGAATTGTATAAAATGTTATGAAGAAGATAAGGGTAATTTAACATATAAGTTGACCTTATAGTATTTATTACTAACTTTTCATCATTTGTACCTGGGACTAGAGTCATCATGGGTAAGCACCCTAACACTATATCACATAGTGATGTCACTGGCCCTCATCTAACTAATGAGAGTGAGTATTCATATAACAATCTGTTATATGAAATGCTTACCAGAGTTCATTGTGGTGAATACTCAGCTTCTTAGACTGAACACACTACATTTCATAAGCTATTCTTTAAAGACATAGAGGAAAAAAGAAACATAAATTTGTATAATGTATATGGTTATCACAAATAACAAATTTTATTAGGAAAATCATTGAAAAAGGTGACTTGCTGAATATGCACTTATGTGGGCTTAAAGGAAAAGAAATACATGTACAAACATGGAAGAGCGAAGGAAATAATACTGAAATCCAGAAAGTGAGGAAACTAATAATGAATAGGAAGGCCTGTGAAGAGCAGTTGATGGGGGAATTGAAACATGTCAAAGAATGAAAATTAACATGGTGGATCTTTAATAACAATTAGATATTACATATACATTCTGTCATGATATTTCTCACTAGTAGAAGTGGATCATAGACACCAAAATATGATGATAAGTCTTTATTCTCTCATTAGAAGTATGAAAAAAAATCTACCTCAGTGGACTATAATAAATCTATGAATTGTTTCTCCAGTTGAGAACCCTTTCATTTTGTCAGGTACAAGACATCAGCAATTAATGTCATCTTTGTCATCTTCTTACAACCCAGGCTATGTTCTCATACCATTATACATGAAAGGTTTTGGGCAATAAGGAGGGTGTGCTTGCCCAGTTTAAGGAACTGTATTATCACTGAAAACATTTTACAGTTCTTTATGATTCTGTTCTGGGTTAATGTAAATCCTTTTATGGCCAAAGCAACTAAGAAACTGTGAAGTAAGCCATTGATAACCATTCAATATAAGACATTAAATCGCAACCCCCCCCCCAAAGGAAACTATTTCTGAAAAGTCAGTAGGGTACTTTGTTAGGTACATTGTTTTCAGAGCTCACAAGGGTGCCTTTTGGTACATTGGGATAGTTCTCACAAACTTCTCAGGAGGTCTGGATAAGTGAATTAGTTTCTAAAAATTACTCTCTTTCTCTCTTGGGAACACTTGAAGTTGGAGAAATCTGTCTGAGCAAATGCCTTCTCCTTCCCTGTGTAATAACAAAATGATTGCCCGTTTCCCGAGCTGGGATGGGAGAAGTAATCTAAATCTTGGACCTAAAGCCTTCCTTGCCAAAAGCTCCTGTTTTTTCTGTAGCTATCTTGGGGTGGCTGAAATTACAAGTTTGGAAAGTAAGAAGAAGTGACTTTGAAAGAGTAGTGTTTGTTATTCAGAAACTAGTATTTCTCATACTTACAAAAGAACATCTCTCAATATCCTGAAATTATAAATGCTTACCAGAGGTCCGGTGTATAGTGATGAGTAGCGTTATATATTTCTTCAAATCAAATAAACAAAAAGCTTCAGAATACTAAAATATAAACTGGTTATTTTATTATGTGTATTTCATTAAAATAATTCTCTAAAACTGGAATCTGTCAGTTATTATATGTATAAATAACATGAAAGTACACAAATTTTGGAGGGACATGTGTTTGAGGGGTCATGAATGAGTTTAAGGTGGAAATGATCAAGATACATTATATATTGAATACATGAATAAAATTATCAAATAATAAAAAAACTTATTTATCAACACAAGACTTTTCTTTCCTAAATTACTCAGAGGGAAATGAATCAGTTTTCCAAAATGAAGCATTTTGGGAAATCTATTACTGAGCAAAATAGAACAGAAAGGCAATAGACTGTGTAATTAAATTTTTAATTTGTCAAAAAAAGGTGTCCAAAGCTTTAATAGTAGCCATTAATGGGAACCGTGGTTTAGTATGCTTTATTAACCAAAACACCAGCAAGATTTTCATTGGCAACACACACTTTGAATTTTGTTGTCTTCTGTTTAACACATTAATTTAGTGATTTAATTATTTTTTCCAATAGTGTTAAGTATATCATGAATTTGTTGTTCACGCTAACTTTCAAGTTGCTTTTTAGCTGTTTGGTTAAAATGCTGTCTCACTTTATAAGCCTAGGAACTCTTCCTTTCTTAGTAAGTCTGGTGTCCTGTTGCATGGAGGCAGCCATGGAATGGAAAGCAAATATGCACAATGTAAATCTTACCTTCTCTTTCCATGGTCTCTGCTTTCTAGCTACATAAGGGTAGCAATGCTCTAGAGAGACACAGACAATCAGAAACATGAATATTTAAAATTTGATTTTGTATTAAGGTGGATTAGAAACATTAAGAAGCTAAGGCAAAGTTATTACTTTAATTGTTTTGTTTTTATTCTCTGTCTTTTTTTACTTTTTTAAAAACATTATATAATACATTTTACTCATATTCTTTTTTCTCCCTGACTTTTCCCCTACCCACTTTCATATTCCTGTTTCTTAAATAAATAAATAATAAATAAATACCAACAACAAAGCAAATAACATTTTAAAAACAATAACAGTAACACACATACCACAAAACAAACAAACAAACAAACAAATACAAGATGTCTGACTTGTGTGGCTAATCTGTTCATGATCCTGGGGCCTGCCCTAGAGTGTGGTTGATATGTCTAGGTTCACTCTATAGAGGCAAACTGATCTTTTCTCTCCCAGGAAGCATCAAATATAAGTAAGTTGCTTCTCGGTTAAATGTGGGACCATGTACCTACTTCCCCTTCTCTTTGCTGGCATTTTTTTTTAATTCTTTTTTATTCGATATAATTTATTTACATTTCAAATGATTTCCCCTTTTCTAGCCCCCCCACTCCCCGAAAGTCCCATAAGCCCCCTTTTCTCCCCCTGTCCTCCCACCCACCCCTTCCCACTTCCCCGTTCTGGTTTTGCCGAATACTGTTTCACTGAGTCTTTCCAGAACCAGGGGCCACTCCTCCTTTCTTCTTGTATCTCATTTGATGTGTGGATTATGTTTTGGGTATTCCAGTTTTCTAGGTTAATAACCACTTATTAGTGAGTGCATACCATGATTCACCTTTTGAGTCTGGGTTACCTCACTTAGTATGATGTTCTCTAGCTCTATCCATTTGCCTAAGAATTTCATGAATTCATTGTTTCTAATGGCTGAATAGTACTCCATTGTGTAGATATACCACAATTTCTGCATCCACTCTTCTGTTGAGGGATACCCAATTATAAATAGGGCTGCTATGAACATAGTAGAACATGTGTCCTTATTACATGGTGGGGAATCCTCTGGGTATATGCCCAGGAGTAGTATAGCAGGATCTTCTAGAAGTGAGGTGCCTAGTTTTCGGAGGAACTGCCAGATTGCTTTCCAGAGTGGTTGTACTAATTTGCAACCCCACCAGCAGTGGAGGAGTGTTCCTCTTTCTCCACACCCTCTCCAACACCTGCTGTCTCCTGAATTTTTAATCTTAGCCATTCTGACTGGTGTAAGATGAAATCTTAGGGTTGTTTTGATTTGCATTTCCCTAATGACTAATGAAGTTGAGCATTTTTTAAGATGCTTCTCTGCCATCCGAAGTTCTTCAGGTGAGAATTCTTTGTTTAACTCTGTACCCCATTTATAATAGGGTTGTTCGGTTTTCTGGAGTCTAACTTCTTGAGTGCCACCATGATCAAGTAGGCTTTATCGCGGGAATGCAGGGTTGGTTCAATATACTGAAATCCATCAATACAATCCACTACATAAACAAACTCAAAGAACAAAATCACATGGTCATTTCATTGGATGCTGAAAAAGCATTTGACAAAATTCAGCATCCTTTCATGCTTAAAGTCTTGGAGAGAACAGGAATTCAAGGCCCATACCTAAACATAGTAAAAGCAATATACAGCAAACCAGTAGCCAGCATCAAACTAAATGGAGAGAAACTTGAAGCAATCCCACTGAAATCAGGGACCAGACAAGGCTGCCCCCTTTCTCCTTATCTTTTCAATATTGTACTTGAGGTACTAGCTCAGGCAATTCGACAACATAAGGAGGTCAAAGGGATATAAATTGGAAAGGAAGAAGTCAAACTATCATTATTTGCAGACGACATGATAGTCTACCTTAGTGACCCAAAAAACTCCACTAGAGAGCTCCTCCAGCTGATAAACAACTTCAGCAAAGTGGCAGGTTATAAAATCAACTCAAGCAAATCAGTGGCCTTCCTATACTCAAAGGATAAGCAGGCTGAGAAAGAAATTAGGGAAATAACCCCCTTCACAATAGCCACAAACAGTATAAAGTATCTTGGGGTGACTCTTACCAGGCATTTTGTTTTTAAAACTACAAAATATATAGATTTGATAAACAAGAAATTCAATTTTAATTGCTTTAGTGTTCTCAAGATGGGTTCTAAGTATGAATTGCCTTATACACTCTTACTATTTTCTTTGAAATGGATATTCTGATTACAGTTTTGAATGTGAATATATATGCAAGAGATAAACTTTTACTACGATTACTATATGATTCTACTGTATAGTACAATTTGGATAAATAGCTTCATAATATATTTTTCAGAAGAATTATACAAAAACTCTAAAATTTATATACTAGTCTGGTTGTTATTAAAAATACTCTGATTTGCTTTGCTCTCTGCTCTCCCACATTCTCACTTCTCTGCCCCTGGGGCTCTTTCCCCCTCCACGTGGTCATGGCCACCACTCCACTTCTCTACTCTCTCTCTCCCCCTCTCTCTACTACTAACTCCTATCCCCTGCTCTGAATAAACTATTCTATACCAAAAAAAAAATACTCTGATTTTAAATTAAGTAACAAAATTTTGTATGGAAAAGAGTCTTTTTTGCTTATTTAAACATTTTCATGTTGTATTATATTTATTTTACAGTGAAAAATGTTTATGTTACATTTGATATAAAAATATATTTGCATCTTTAGAAGATTAGAATCTACAAAAAATAGACAAGGCATAGGGCATATGTCTAGGTTAATCATCTAAATTTCAGAATGTCACAGATGTTACACATCAGGTTTTGGTTGTCCTGTCTTACAGTCTGTTTTCTTTCCATGTAATTCTTTTATGTCTCACTACCATCAGGACCATATCTGTATTATTTATGCCCAGATGCCTATCTAAGGCTGAACGCTTAAGAGATTCTAGGTTCTTATAACTACTATTATATGTATCCTGTCCACTTGGATTTTAGAGACACACTCATGATTACATTCTTAGTTGTTCTCTTTCCCTAATCTTCTGCCATCCACTTACTTAAAGGAGGCTCGATGAAATATCTCCAAATCCTTTCTGACCTTGTCTCTCCGTCCCATCTATCTATAAATCCTGTTAGTTTTAGCCTTAGAGAAAGCCAGGTCCACCTACTGCCAATGATTTGTTGGCAGCATAGCAGTGACCACCTTAAAACTCTCTAGGTCATGTTATTCTAACAAAGACACAGCATAGCTTATTTCATTGGGAATACAAGCTAAATTCCTCAATAAGTTATCCTTAAAACATTTTCCCAGGCTCCTGTTGGCACTTTCCTTGTTTACAAATCCATTGACATAAAGGCTTGTTCCATTGCTCTCTACTCCTCCCATTCATCACTCTTCCCATTCGTCACTTTCCATCCATGTATTAGTGTAAGGAGATGATTTACTCTCCATCAACTCCATTATTCTCTCCACACCTCCTCATTCTCTCCTCACCACTTTGTCTCTATCCCCTTTCGTTCTCATACACTGATCATCCTGATTCACTACTTGCATTCTTTTTCATTCTCTCACTTCTACTCACTTGCCTGTTTCTCCTTCCCATTCTCCTCAGTGAAATGTGTCAAATGAAATCTACTAAAACCAATTCTATCTCAGGTAAGATGTTTTTCTTCTCGGTATGCAGGAGACTAAGACTTCCACTACACCAAATACAAGCAATCACATATGGATTTTGGACTAGAGAGAGCCTTGGATTTTTTTGAAAGTAGAACTGACATTCATGACCTTGATGTCTTGACCTCTGATTGCACTCTTTGAGTTCACAGGACTCAAACATTAGTTTCTCCAAGAGAGGCTCACTGGGTATACAAACCACACTTAAGATAGGCCCCATGGCCTTTAATAGGTGCCCAACACCAAAATAACTTGAGTTAAATTTTTTGGAGGATTTTGCTTTATAACACTATGCCTGACCATTTTTGCTTGTTTTTTTTATTTTTTTTCAAATTTTTTTTGCTTATATGTTATATTTTCCAAATTTACATTCTTATGGCATTTCTGTATATGAATGTGTGTCTGCATCTGCATGTATTCCTTATTATTTTTCTTGTTTTATCTGTTTGGTTGTTTTATCCTATTCTGGTTTATTTATTTATTTGTGTGTTTGTTTTGATATGCATGTTTTCTGATGAGAGAGAGAGAGAGAGAGAGAGAGAGAGAGAGAGAGAGAGAGAAAATTTGTTGATTTGGATTGTTTGGGAGGTGTCTAGGATCTGTGAGGAGTTGAGGGAGCAAAAACTATATTCAGAATATATTGTATGAGAAATATATTATGATAAAAATATATTATGATAAAAATTAAATATTCTGAAATATAAACTCTTATAATATATACATGATATAAGAATAAGAATTTTACAAAAGGAAAAACAGGCTTCTTCCCAAATTTTACCTACAGAAGAAAAGAAATCCAGCATTTTTACTTATTGTAAGGGCCAGATTTTTCTACTTTACAAGTGTGTGTGTGTGTGTGTGTGTGTGTGTGTGCGCGCGCGTGCGCGCGTCTGTGTGTCTGTGCATGCACATGCACGTTCACGCGTATGTGTGTGTGAATATATTTAGAATTCTTGATTCTGGCAATTGCTTAATCCTGTTTTCCCCAACAAGTCCCGAAGACACATTCAGATCAAAGGAAAGAGATAAAGCTGTTATCCTGTATAAAGACAGATTCACTGTTTCACTAGAGCTACTAAATCAAAGTACCATGAATAAGATGGCTTTAAACAACTGGATTTTATTCTCCCAGAATACCGGAGCATATATATTATATATATAACATGATTTTAGAATTTATATAAACTGGAATTAGTATATATGAGAGAAAACATGCTTCTTTTCTTTGACTAATAAATATTTTAATTAATTAATAATTTAATTAATTAATGGTTATAATCAGTAATTTACTTAATACCATTACCTCTTTTTGCATCTATATTCCTGGAAAATAACAAGTATTGCTGAGAATTATTTTGCATGTTTGCATATTTTCATTATCCTTTCATTACTCTGTTTTTAGACGCTTGTTTCCATGACTTAACCATTATGGATTGTGTTAAAGTAGTCAATAATGTATAAAAACCACTGTGACTTGGGCTCTTTTGGGCAAATACTGTGTAGTGACAGACTTATATCATATGGTAGATGAAGTAATAAATATTTTCATAGTGACTTAACCAATTTATATGACCTTCAAATTGTACAATGGGATATTTTATTTGCATCTTCAGTAGCATTTTGAAAAATTTGGTTCTTTACAATGGGTAGATTGCAAATAAGTGAGAAAAGCCCAGAAGGCCAGGAGAGTGAATCGAAAAATGCAGTAGTGGGAAATGGGGAATGATGGGAACCTCTAGAAAGTCCCAGACACCAGGGATATAGATCCATGACCCAATGATGAGGACATTAGCCATAATGCCCAACAGCATGACCTATTAAGACTATGGTAGAGAGACATGGCCCCCACTTAAGGGATGCTGCCACACACCCATCTCAAAAATTTTAACTGAGAATTGTTCCTGTCTAAAGGAAATGAGGCATAAAAATTGGAGCAGAGATGGAAGGAAAGGGCATTCAGAGACTGTCTCACACTGGGAACCAACCCCTGTGCAAACAACAAACCAAACAACAACAACAACAAAAAAAAAACCACTATTTCAGATGCCAAAATGTGTTTGCAGACAGGAGTCCTTTGAGAGGCTCTGCCAGCACCGAACTGAGAAAGATCCCAAATACTTACAGCCAACCACTGGACTGAAATCAGGGACCACTATGCTTGAATTAGGGGAAGGATGGAAGTAGCTGAAGGGGACTGCAACCCCATAGGAAGAATAACAGTGTCAACTCACTTGAACCCTCACCCTTCCCCGGGACTAAGCTACCAACCGAAGAGCATATATGTGCTGGTCGGTGGCACTTCTACATTTGAAGCAGAGGACTGCCTTGTTTAGCCTCAGTGGGATATGATGGCTTGCTTGGTCCTGTGGAGACTTGATGCCCATGTGAATAGGTGAGCTAGAGGGGTGAAGTGGGAGTGAGGGTATGGGGAGTACACTTTTAGAGGCAAGGGGTATTGGGAGTGAGTTGTGGGGGACAACATTTGAAATGTAAATGAGTAAAATAATTTAAAAAATAGTTTAAAGTGTAGAAGCAGCAAGATATTAAAGAACCAATAAATAAAAATGAATAAAATAGAAAGTTATAATTAGATATAAAATGATACAGAAATAGCTGAAAAAAAAGCTATTATTAGGTTGCAGAACAAGATGTTACTACCTTTACCATTTTATTCATAAACAGATGCTTTCTGGCTAAATGTATGCATGATGATGGGTTTAATTATTTGAGAGAAAATTTATGGTGAGATATTTATAGCATGATATATATTTTACATATATGTACATAAATATAAATATAATATAAAATATTAAAATATTTTTGAGGTTTATTTCTATTTTTATTTTACTTGCAACTTGTATGCCTGTGTGAGGGTGTCAGATCTGCAACTGGTGTTACAGACACTTACAGGCTGACATGTGGGTGCTGGAAATTGAACCAGGATCCTCTGGAAGAGCAGACAGTCTTCTTAAATGCTGAGCTATCTCCCTTGCCTGAAATATTAAAACGTGTTCTAGTATATAAAAAAATAGAAGAAAACTATCATTGTTACCTTATTAGGAAAAAAACAATAGTTCTTCACAGAACACAAGACAAGCTGCTCTCTGTATGAAAGCATCTTTAAAGCTTACTGATGATCACCTACACTGAAGTATATTTTACATTACACACCTACAAAAACTCAGACACTTAGGAGAATTTGTAAAAGAATTAACTAGCAAATGTTCAGCATCCTTAGTCATCAGGGAAATGAAAGTTAAAACAACCCTGAGATTTCACCTCACACTGCTCAGAATGGCTAAGATAAAAAAAAATTCAGTAGACAACAGGTGATGGCAAGGATGTGGAGAAAGAAAAGCATTCCTCCATTGCTGGTGGGATTGCTAGCTGATACAACCACTCTGGAAGTCAGTTTGGAGGTTCCTCAGAAAACTAGACATAGTACTACCAGAGGACCCTGCTATACTACTCTTGGGCATATACCCAGAGGATTCTCCAGCATGTAATAAGGACATATGCTCCTCTATGTTCATAGAAGCCCTATTTATAATAGGCAAAAGCTGGAATGAACCCAGATGTCCCTCAATGGAGGAATGGATACAGAAAATGTTGTATATATACACAATGGAATACTATTCAGCTATTAAAAACAACGAATTCATGGAATTCTTAGGCAAATGGGTGGAACTGGAAAATATCATCCTGAGTGAGGTAACCCCGTCAGAGAAAAACACATGGTATGCACTCACTGATAAGTGGATCTTAGCCCAGAAGCTTGGAATACCAAAGACACATTTCACATATCAAATGATGCCCAAGAAGGAGAAAGAACAAAATATGGATATTTTACCCACAGAACGAGATACAGAGACAAAGGGTGGAGCAGAGTCTGAGGGAAAGACCATCCAGAGACTGCCCCACTCAGTGATCCATCTCATATAGTTACAAAGCCCAGACACTATTATTGATGCCCACAAGTGCTTGCTGACTGGAGCCGGATGTAGCTGTCATCTGGGAGGCTCTGCTAGTGCATGAGACAATGCAGAGAGGAATACTCTTACCCAGGCATTGACCTGAACACAGGGTCCCCAATGGAGGAGGTAGAGAAAAGACCCAAGCAGCGCCATAGGAGGAACAAAATGAGCCACCAAGTGCTCCCAGAGCTCTCAGGGACAAAGCTATCAACCAAAGAGTACACACAGAGTTACCCATGGCTCCAGACGCATAGACAGCAGAGGATGACCTTGTTAGACACCAAAGGGAGAACAGGTCCTTGGTCTTAGACTTGATGCTGTAGTGTAGAGGAATACTAGGACACGGAAGCTGGAGAGGGTTGATTAGGGTAGGGAGGATGACTTACAGGATTTTCGGTGGAGGGAGGAATCAGGAAAGGGGACAACATTTGAAATGTAAATAAATAATATATTTCTGGAAAGACTCAGTGAAACAGTATTCAGCAAAACCAGAACGGGGAAGTGGGAAGGGGTGGGTGGGAGGACAGGGGAAGAGAAGGGGGCTTACGGGACTTTCGGGGAGTGGGGGGGGCTAGAAAAGGCGAAATCATTTGAAATGTAAATAAATTATATCGAATAAAAAAAATTAAAAAAAAAATATATTTAATAAAAAAAATTAACTATCACATTACATGCTACTTATTCTATTTAAATTCATGTAGTGGTGTACAACAAGATGAGTTTTTTTTTTCACTTTTTCATTTTTTGTGATATAAGAAAAAGTAAGTTTGGTTCACATATAACTTGGTGAATCAGGTTTTGTATTTAGTAGAAGAGGAGCCTGTTTACCATTTCAGTGAAACTTGTTACTAGTCCTATGACTAACACAGACAAACACATTTTGTGTTTAAATGTGATACATTCACATGCATATATATATATATATATGTATATACACACATATACACATGCATATACACATGCATATACACATGCATATACACATGCATATACACATGCATATACACATGCATATACATGCATATACACATGCATATACATGTACATACACATGCATACACATGCATGTACACATGCATACACATGCATATACACATGCATACACATGCATAGACACATACATATACATGCATATACACATACATATACATGCATATACACATATACATGTACATATAATTATACTTTTATGGTGTAACAAGGTAGGCATGACACTGAGTGAGAGCTCAGCTTCAGAGTCTTGATTCCATCAACGATGATAATTCATGTGTTCTTTTCTCCCTTCTCTATCTTCACCTTAGGTATCTATGGTTTGTACATAGAGACAAAACATGGTTATGATAAATGTCATGAATGTAATATGTCATACAAGTGACCTGGTTTCTAAGCATAATAAATGTCTGTCATTTGTTTCAACATTCTTTCTAGATGAATCTTTAAGTATTCTCAAAATAAATCTCAGTCTAGATTTGCAAAGTTGGTATATATGGTGCTCAAGTCTGGTTGTTGACTTAAGGACCTAAACTCATTCTCAGCTCTAATACTTACTAGTTTTTTGGCTGTGACAAAGCCATTATGCCTTTGTGATCTTTATCGTATTCTTTTTTGAAGTATGACAATAAAAGGATATAACAGGACATATGACAAATTATAACATTTTTATTAGGAGGCCCAACTATTATTATATGTGTATTATGTATGTGTATATTATGTACAATAATTTATATATGTATATATGTATATATTATTTATCTTTGTGTGTGAGTCTGTCTCTCTGTGTATGTCAATATGTTTGTGTACAAGTAAAACAGTAAATTATCAACCAAAATTTATCACAATAAAGTTTGTATCAGCAGGATAATATTAGCATGGTAAAACCAGAAACATTTATATACACTAATAAAGAATCAACTGAAAACAGGACTTGTGTTCATAAGAAATTTTATTATAAAGTGTTTATAATACTTGAAGTGCTAAAGATACAATTCCATCTGAAATTCCACTGTCTCTTTTTATTGTTAAAAATACTAATCTTTAATTAACATAGAACACAGAATCCACAGATAAACACCAACAAAAGATAAAAAGCTTGAGGCATCTCGCTGCCAGATTTCAAGCTGTATTGCAAAGCTATAATAATTAAAACAGTATAATATTGGCAAAAACAATGAAACAACAAATAAGCAAATAAACAACAGATAATGTGATTAACAAATGCAAATATTTATCCTAGAAATACACACCTTCATCTATTCTTAGTCAGAATTGTCTTAATTTACTTTCATTTTTATTAAAAATAGATTATTTCATACTGTACATCCCAACAACACTTTCTCTTCTTTCTTCTTTTCCCATCTCCCCTCACACCAGTCCAGTCTCCATCATCTCTACACAAAAGGCAAGGCCTTTAAGAAATGACAGGCTCACAGAACAAAGCAGCATGTAATGAAACAAGGCAAAATCTGTCCTATTGAGTCTGGACACAGAAGCCTAATAGGAGGAAAGAAATGTTAAGAGCAGGCAAGCGAGTAGGAAACACTTCAACTTCCATTACTAGGAGTCCCACAAAACACCAAGCTAACAGCCAGATAGCATATAGCCGGAAGACCTGGTAGAAACCTAAGAGGATTCCATGATGGCTGTTTCAGTCTCTGTGCCCTGTGAATCTTGCTAAATTGATTTGTTGACCCATGTTCTCATAGTTTTCTCCACTCCCTGTAAATTCTATGGTATTTCTTCCATTTTTGCATGGGATTGCCTGATCTGCACAGGAAAGAACAGGA
Organism: Apodemus sylvaticus; assembly: GCF_947179515.1. Lineage (NCBI taxonomy): Eukaryota > Metazoa > Chordata > Mammalia > Rodentia > Muridae > Apodemus > Apodemus sylvaticus. The sequence continues at coordinate 50,624,305 of NC_067474.1, read as the reverse complement.
AAATACACAATAGGAGGTTTGTTATTCCATAAATGGTGTTGGGGAACAAGGATTTTTATTCCATTCATGCATAACCATGATATGGGACTTCACCTTACACCATGATAGACACCAATGAGAAACAGTAAAGAAACAGAACACAGGAACAGAAACAGAAAATTTCTGGAATAAAATTAAAGGAAGCATTGACATCAACAACTGGTTTTTATTTGTTTGTTGGTTTGTTTTAATTTGATCCTAACATCTCAGTCAACAAAAGCAAAAGCAGACAAATAGAATCACATCAGAATAAGGTGCTACATAACGCAGAAGCTTAAAACTGCATGAGAAAACTAACAGAAGAGCAAGAAGACAAACAAGCACACCAAAAACAAAAACAAATAAACAAAAACACACAACTAATCCAAGAAAGGAACAGATTGACATTTCTCCAAAGAAGTCTTAAGCATAGCCAATAAATGTGTAAAAAATTGCTAAATAACCTTCATAGAAAGGGAATGAAAAATAGAACCATAGCAAGACATCTTGTCAGCATATCTGTTAGCAAAATACAGGAGAAAAAAATGTGAAGGTGAAGATATGAAGAAAGAGAGCCCTGGGCCCACTGCTACTGATAAAGAAGTCAGAGCCACTATAAAATACTCTTTGCAGATTTCTCAAAAACAAAATTAATTTACCACATAACACACTCGTCAGTATTTAGTCCTAAGTCTTAAGTCAGTTTATCAAGAATCTCTAAGTCAAAGGCTTCATTTTGATACTATTCACAATTATCACATTTTGAAATCAGTTTAGGTATCCATTAACATGAAACATGAGAAAAATCATATGTCTATGTGAAAAAAATGGGAAAATTGGCCTTTGAAAGAAAGAACTATCATTTATGACAATGCGGATAAAACTAAAGAATATTGTGTTCAGTAAGTAAGGCCAAGAAGTATGTGTCATCAATTTTATGTGAAATATGAGTGAATCATATTAGTTATGGAGAGAAAATTTCTACAGAGAAGTTAGGAGTAAGGTAGAGGTGGGGTGAAGTCTTCATAGTCTCAGTAATAGTGTAATTTCAACATCTATTGAAAAGTGATGAATATATTAAATGATTTTGTATTGCTCATTCTAAATTGCTATGAAAATATATTTTAAATATTCTTACAAAAATGATATCATGGGCAATCAATAGACTAATTGGCCCCCTTTAACTTTAAATTATTCAGCATTATATATACATATACATATACATACATACATACATACATACATACATACATATGGAGATATATATCACTTTGTAACCTATAAATATGTAATTACAAGTTTTCATTTTATATAATTAATGGAAGAAAATAATTTCATTTGACAACCTCTTTTGGTTAGAAAACTCTCATTTTCATTTTGGATTCATAAGCGCTTTTAGTTCATTTCTTCTATTTAAGGGTTCAAAAATTATCATTCCTTTCTTTTTGGATCCATCCTAGAAAGATCCAAATGACACAATAGTAATTTGTAGTCTTTCAAACGCTCTATGGTCCAATTAAATGTCTGTGCTTACTTAATCTAGTCATTGTTATTTTATATTATAATTGAAAGCTTTTCATGTATTACAAAAGAGGGATGTGGTCTGAGGTGTACAGAAATAAATATGGAAAATATGACTAGAAGAGGCACTTCAGAGTTAGTCTCTTACAGAACACAGAACATAGACCCCTCACATATTTGAAGAGAAGTTTGTGTCACTGTGGGAAGTCGTTCTCAGGGTTCCTTTGCTTGAGCACCCTAAAACTTTAAGAAAACTTCAAAACTCCTCAATGATCATGCATCCTGCAAAAACTCAGCCCTGTTGCTGAGCCAGGGGGTAGAGGATTGTGTGTATGTTAGAACACTCGGATATTAAGCAGTAAAAGATTATTGTAGTCACTGTAGAAATTTCGTGGGAATGTGAAATGATAGTAATTACAATGTTGGTTCCTTTCTTGAAATTTTTGCTAAAGGAAATATTTGTTTTTTCTAAAGAAGTCTCTGACACTGTACAAAGAGTGAATATCCCTAATGCAGAAAATAGAATGTTTCATATATCTTCAAATAGAAGGAATAATTGATCTAAAGAATGATACATTAATATAGGGTATATCTTTGTTTATAAACATTGTTGAGGAATTAGTGCCTCAGTGATAGAGAAATTTATTTATTAGAATGGATAAGAACAAAGCCCTGATTCAGTACACATATATAACTCACAGTCTCCCTATTAAATGGGGTTCATTAGGAAACTGTGCTCAGAATTTTGCTGTTTATTTTTATAATGCAGAACACTTAATACAGATTTAGATATGGAAGCTAGTATAATCAAGTTATTAAATTTTTGTACAGCTATTTATCTAGTATAAAGAATATTTATGTTATAAATATTCTTTACCATTTCAGTTCCAATTCTTTTTTTTATCTTTTTTTTTATTCGATATATTTTTATTTACATTTCAAATGATTTCCCCTTTTCAGGCTCCCCACTCCCCAAAAGTCACATAAGCCCCCTTCCCTCCTCCTGTTCTCCCATCCACCTCTTCCCACTTCCCTGTTCTGGTTTTTCCCTATACTGCTACACTGAGTCTTTCCAGAACCAGGGGCCACTCCTTCGTTCTTCTTGTACCTCATTTGATGTGTGGATTATGTTTTGGGTATTCCAATTTTCTAGGCTAATACCCACTTATTAGTGAGTGCATACCATGATTGATCTTTTGAGACTGGGTTACCTCACTTAGTATGATGTTCTCTAGCTCCATCCTTTTGCCTAAGAATTACATGAATTCATTGTTTCTAATGGCTGAATAGTACTCCATTGTGTAGATATACCACATTTTTTGCATCAGTTCTTCTGTTGAGGGATACCTGGGTTCTTTCCAGCTTCTGGCTATTATAAATAGGGCTGCTATGAACATAGTGGAGCATGTATCCTTATTACATGCTGGGGAATCCCCTGGGTATATACCCAGGCGTGGTATCGCAGGATCTTTTGGAAGTGATGTGCCCAGTTTTCTGAGGAACTGCCAGACTGATTTCCAGAGTGGTTGTACTAGTTTGCAACCCCACCAGCAATGGAGGATTGTTCTTTCTCCACATCCTCGCCAACACCTGTTGTCTCCTGAATTTTTAATCTTAGCCATTCTGACTGGTGTAAGGTGAAATCTCCAATTCCTTAACACTTGATTTTTATTTCTATAGTACAGCACGGTCCTTCCTGTGTGACACTCACTTGCTGCTAGGTTTATTACATAATAACACTTGTTCAACCTTCAAAATTAACTTTTCAGTCTTCCTGATAGAAGGCAAAGTAGCTTATTTAATTAGCAAATTTTCATATGATTTTATATAAAACTGAAGCGATGAAGAATTTCATGTCAAGTATCACATCATAGGTGTGTTAGTTTTTATGCTCTCTATAAACTCTTTTAAATATTCTTCCTAACTTTTGTGACTATTTAAAACTTTTTTGTTCTTATAGTGAAAGTATATTTGTGTTCATATTATATATTCTGATATACAGTTTTCCCTCCTGCTAGTCTCTCGGCTCCACCCCTTTTTTCCTCCTATCCACATCCACACTCTCTTTAGAAAGCAAACATGCATCTAAAGAATAACAATAAAATGAGATAAAACAAACAAATTGGTATAGAAAAATAAGCAAAGAAAAAGAAAAAAAAGCCCATGAAAAAGCACACACAGAGAAACTACATACCGACACACAGAGACACACATTTGAATGTGCAAGAATCCCCAAGACCAACATAGAACATAAGCCATAATGTACTTAATAACATGTAAGGTATAAATAAGACAGACAGATGGACAGACAGACAGATGCTCTGAGAAAAATCAAGACAAAAACCTACGAAGATGCTATTGTCTTCAATTTTGTGCTGGTCATCAACTGCTAGGCATGGGGTCTGTTTTGTTGTTTTGTTTTCTTGTAAAATATTTTTAATTTTTTAAATTTTTTATTATTATTTTACACTCCAGATATTATTCCCCACCCCATCTGCCCATTCCCTGACTGTTCCACATCCCATACCTACTCCCAACCCCATTGTCTCCAGGAGGATATCTCTGCCCCCCACCCAACCTGACCTCTAATCTCCCTGGAGCCTCCAGTCTCTTGAGGGTTAGGTGCATCATCTCTGAATGAACACATCCCTGGAAGTCCTTTACTCTATACATTCTGGGGGCCTCATATTAACTATTGTATGCTGCCAGTTTGGTGGTCCAGTGTTTGCTAGAACTAGGAGGTCCCGATTCTTTGAGACTGCTGGTCCTCCTACAGGTCATCCTCCTCCTCAGCTTCTTTCAGCTTTTCCCTAATTCAACCAGAGGGGTCAGCAGATTGTGTCTATTGGTTAGGTATAAATATCTACAACAAACTCTTTCAGCTGCTTGTTGCATCTTCTGGAGCATGGTCACCATCATGTTAGGTGCCTTATTTTGTGAGCGCTCCATAGCCTCAGTAATAGTATCAGGCCTTGGGACCTCCTTTGAGTTTTAGGAATTGGTTTTCTTCTGTATCCATGGCCTATCTATTCTCAGGTACTTGGTCTCCCCATTGTTGTAAGGTGTAACTTCCATACCATACATAGAATGGGCCTCAAATACCCTCAGATGGTTGGTTGTTCTCACAAGCTTTGCACCATTCTTGTACCAGTGCATCCTGCAGTAGGGTCCTCATTGTAGACAGAGCAAAGGGAATAGAGCTCAATTGGTAGTTACCTTTCTCTTCAGGTAGTATGCAAAGTAACTCCCTATACCATGAACACTATTCTGTCACGGAAAAATCTCTGAACTTGCATCAGCTCAAATTGTTCAATAAGTTGTGTAGGTGTTATTTTGAGCAGTAAGACCTTATTGTAAGATTGTGAAGAGCAACCTGGAACTTTGACAATAATGGCTTGGGTTGTTTGTGGGCCAAGAACTTGGACCTATTTATTCAAGAATTCAATTAGGTATAATCCATTCCCTGTATTGGAAGCATCAATTGATTATAATAGGTCTCCATTTCAGTTATTCCATGTTATTTGGTCATTTCACTTAGATTGCCTTCACACCAGCAATAATTTCATAAATCTGCTGTGTTAGGGTTCCATATGACAGCTCAAATGACCCTTAGTTTTTGCTCTCCCTCCTCTTATTTGTCTTTCACCCTTCTCTTATTTATTTGGTCCTTTTATTTCTACCCATCTCTCAGTAAGTATCTATTCTACTTTTTTCCTAGGTAGATCCAGCCCTCTCCTCTAGTCCCTCTATACATAAATGTCCTCTCTGGTTATATGAAATGTAGATTGCTTAACAAAGAGCAAATGGCTATATCTACCAATAAGTAATATATGTATATTAGCATATTTGTCTTTCTGGATCTAGGCTACCCTATTTAGAATTTTTTCTTCTAGCTCCATCTATTTACCTTCATGTTTCTGTTTTTTGAAGGCTAAGTAATATATTAATGAGCAAAAAGTACCACATTTTCTTTATCTACTCCTCTGTTGATGATATCCTTGTTGTTCTTAATTTCTGGCTATTATGCATAGAGCATCAATGAAAATGCTTGAAGAAGTGTCCTTGTGGTAGCATGTAGATGTGAATACATGCCTAAGAATCATATAGCAAGATCATGAAGTAAATTGATTCCATGTTTCTTGAAGAATCATCACAGTGGTTTTCATGGTAGCTGTATGAGGTTGATTTTCCACCATCTAATGTGAGTGTTTTCCTTGTTCTACATCCTCACGAGCATGAGCTGTCATTTGTTTTATTGATCTTGACTATTCTGAGTGTTGTAAGGAGAAATCTCAAAAGTATTTTTGATTGTCAATGTGATAACTAGATATATAGAAATTTCTTTTATTCATTCATTCTTCAATTTTTAAAAAAAATCCAGACTTTATCCTCATCCCAGTCTACCCTCTGACTGTTCTACATCCCACACCTCTCCCCTGTCTCCAAGAGATGCCTCCACTCCCACTACCACCTCACCAGACCTCTCTACTCTCTGGGGCCCTAAATCTCTCTTGAGGGTTAGGTGCATCTTCCCTGTCTGAACCCAGATCCAGCAGTCCTCTGCTGTATATGTGTTCAGGTCCTCATATCACCTGGTGTATGCTGCCTAGTTGGTGGCTCAGTGTCTAAGTGATGCTGGGGATCAGGTTAGTTGAGACTTCTTGTCTTCCTCTAGTCTTCCTCTAGAGTGGCTCTTCTTCTCAGCTTCTTCAAGCTTTTCCTTAATTTAATCACAAGGGTCACCAGCTTCTGCCCATTGGTTGGGTGTAAATATTTGCATCTCTTTCTGTTGCTTGTTCAGCAGTCATCATAGGGTCCTGTTGGTAAGTATACCATAGCATCAGTAATATTGTCAGGCCTTGGGCCTCCCCCTGAACTGGACCTCAGTTTGGACCTGTCACTGAACCTCCTTTTCCTCAGGCTCTTCTCCATTTTTGTTCCTTCAGTTCTTTCAGAAAGGAACAATTCTGGGTTAGAGTTTTGGACTATGGGATGGAAACCCCATCCTTCTACTTGATGCCCTGTCTTTCTACTGGAGGTGGACTCTACAAGTTCCCTCTCCCCACTGTAGGACATTTCATCTAAGGTCCCTCTCTTTGAGTTCTGAGAGTCTCTCATTTCCCAGGTCTCTGGTACAGTCTAGAGATAACACCTCCCACTTCCTAACTTCCAAGGTTGCCTGCTTCAATTTTTTTTTTCTGCTGGCCCTTAGAGCTTCAGTCCTGTTCCCCCTCCAATATCTGATTATGTTCCCTTATCCCCTCCTTGTCACCTTTTCCACCCAGGTTGTTCACGCCATCCCCACTCCTGTGACTTATTTCTTCTCCCTCCCACGTAGGATTGAGGCATCCTCACTTGGGACCATCAGCTTTTTGAGCTCTGTGGATTGTTTCTTGGGAATTCTGTACTGTTTTGGATAATATCCACATTTTAGTTAGTACATATTGTGCATGTCCTTTTGAGTCTGAGTTACTTTACTCAGGATGATATTTTCTATTTCAATCTATTTTCCTGTAAAACTCATGATACTCAAGCAGTAGTCTGTTGTGTAAATGAACCATACTTTTTGTATCCATTCTTAAGTTGTGGGACATCTGGTTTGTTTCCAGCTTCTGGCTGTTACAAATAAGGCTGTCATGAACATAGTGGTAAGTGTGCCCCTGTGGTATCATGGGGCATCTTTTGGGTATATGACCAAGAGTGGTATAGCTGGGTCTTCAGGTAATCTTATTTCCAATTTTCTGAGAAACCTTCAGTTTGAGTTCTACAGTGGTTTTACCTGTTTGCAACCACACCAGCAATGGAGTAGTATTTGTCTTTCTCCACATCCTCTCCAACCTGTGCTGTTACCTGAGTTTTTGATCTTAGCCATTTCTTATTGGTGTAAGGGGGAATCTCAGGGTCATTTTTATTTGCATTTCCCTGACTTTAAGTTCTTTTTATCCTTAAATGAACAAACTGCATTTCAACCAAACTGAGTATATCTTGGGTTGTCAGATATTGCAAGTGTGGAGATGACTTGTATAATGTTGATGGTATCTTTAAATTAAAGTGTATCACTTTTAGGATTATATTATTTCTATATATTACATTGTTTACAAATCTACAGTATTAAAATGTCAGACTTGCTTTTTGTTTTCTTACATTCAGACATTTTCTATTCCCCACACTTTTAAATAATTCATGACAAATAAATACAGTTATTGCTAAGGCAATAGAAAGTTAATTTCTGAGAAATGATAACTGTTATATTATTTGAATGCAGACATGTATACCATCACAAACATAAATACACAATCTTATTCTGAAAATCAAACTTTTGAGTTTGGCTGAGACTTTTCACTTAAAAATGAATTAAATCACTTGTAGTCTTCTGGTTTTCCTAACCATGGAAAATCTCTACACACTCAATGATACATTTATCTGGGAACTTGTAGCCCTGACCTGCATTTATAAAAGCTGGCAAAGGGCATATAATAGAAAGACTTTAGATCGTAGAAGTCCAAGATAACTGGAGCATCTTTTTCTATTTTCTAATCTCAAAAGTATGTTTCAATAATTATTAGAAGATTTAAATTATGTTTTATATATATTTCAATCCCTACATTTTCCCTAGCTCAACACTTGTTAAAATTTTTAAGTGCTATAAACCATCTGGAATATATATGATATACTCTTGTATGTACATAATATATGTATATGACATTTGCTTTTCCATATACAATTATTCAGTACTTGAGGGATCATACTTAGTATTTTAAATCTAATATATTGCTTCCTATTTTCATGATGACAGTTGACATACCATCATCTGACCAATTCTCTCATAAGCTGTTCCAAGGCCTAAATTTCTGATTATTGACATAAAATTAAGTATCAGTTATTCCAGATTTTATTTCTCTGTAGTAACACTCAAGTCTGTAGTTGAATAGCATATCTGGGTCTCTGAGATCTATCTCAATGTTCTCTCCAAATGCACCAGACTGCATTTCTCAGTACATCTCATCCTCAGGCATTTTTTTTAGCCAATCCAAATTATTTTTTATTGGTTATTTATTGTTCTTGTGTTGAGATTCTGCCACTGGGTAAGGAAAGCACTTAAACTTAGAAAGCTTAGAAACTTTAGGTTCATCAGCTATCTATAGTTTGTCTGCCCTGTTTTTGCTCTAGGTTCTTTGGATAGAAATTGTGTAGTATGTATGAAACCATTACATATTTTTTTTGTACTTTAGTGATGGAGAATTACTTTACCCTGGCATTGTACCTCAGGCAGCATGATCTTTCCCTTAATGAGAAACATTTTTTAATTATTTCCAGTAAGATAAATTAGATTTATAATATCACTGAGTCCCCTGATACAAATAGATTTCCATCATCACTTGTTCTCTATTCCAGCTATAAATTTTCTAGGCTTCTATTCTTTCTGAAAAAATTCACTGTATTTGACAGAGTTGCTAAGTACCTGTTACGAATCAAAGACTACTCTTGGAGACTCTGGTTTAACTTGAATAGAACCTTAAGATATAGCCATTTCCACTATGTCTATTTTCTCTGTAAAAAGAAACATTGTCTTACCATCCAAGTGATTTCTTCAGACTCCATCATACAGTAGAGTAGAGAGAGAATCAGGATGGAGTTTGCCACTCAACATGAAGTCATAATACTTGTTGAAATGAAGAAATAATAGTATTCCTTAGGAAATGTGTTTGTAAGTTGAATATATGGCATTAAAAACACCATTATTTTTACCATGTGTCATGAAATAAATGGAAAATCAGACACCAAGATGAATACAAAGAAAGATCAATCAAAAGGCAGATCAGAATGAAAACCAAATACAGGATAGATGAGAAAAATAATTGGGAATCCAGATAATACTTACATTTTTGCATTCTACTTACTTGGAATTCTAGACACAATTTTATGCACATTATAAATGAATAATTTTGATTGAGTAGGTTTATATGGTGCTTGAAATCAAAAGCATACAATCGGTATGTGACTGTACTGTTCTGCATACTCACATGAGAAGAGCTTATTATTTTAATGCTAAAAGAAAAATTGTAACTTATTCCAAAACCTTAGCATATCTGTACAGGAAAGCACATTTTTGAGGATGAAATGAAAAAATAATTCTGTCTAGTTTGTTATCTTGTTTGAGTTCTTATGTGTTCTAAGGTGTGGTTGAAATCCTTGGCATTGATGAAATAAGAAAAACTTTGTGGAAAGAAAAGTTGGAACATTGGAAGTTGTTAATTCCATTGTAGTCAAATATTGCCATTGGTATCTACCAAGTTTTAAAGGATGTAAACCACCTTCAATGTTGACTAAGCACTTTGCATTTGTGAGGCACTGAAGAAATTATTTCTTGTACTTTATTTCATTTTCCTGTCTACAGTCTCTAGGGTATTATTTTTATTTTATTAACTGAGAAAACTGTGAGTTAATTAGATTGTCTCCCAAAGGTCTCACAACTGTTGACTTGGAAGAAGACACAAGACTCTAATAAGGAGTACAATATACCTTATGTCAAACACAGATAAATCTAGCAAATATTTGGAATAATATGCAATTGGTTTTCAGTTAATAAAGCCCCTAAAGTACTATTTTCTGTTGTGATTATTCCCATTCTACTCCAGAAAAAAGAAAATTAATGTAGGCTACCAAAACACTGCAATTCATATTCATCTTAATCTCCATTCCAATGCTTGGTAATCCAACACAGCTAACATTTAATGCCTTGGGGATTCAAGGAGTTTGAGATATTCTTAATTTCAAAAGCATGTTTTTACTCTATAATGTATCTGCTATAAATACTGAGAATTAGCCTGCCATTGTCTAATTAGTATTGCATGTCACAGCAAAGGAACAAAAGAAATTCAGGCCTACTGCCATTACTGAGTACATTCAGTAAGTCTGCCGGTGCACATTCTTAGCACTGTGCTCATAGGCTGCCAGCTTCAGAAGCCAGACATTTTCAGTCAAAAGCCAATCACATCATTTGTTCTTCTTGACCAGAAATACCACTCCTGTAGACAGTGTCAGATTTTCTGTATTGGGCATGAGATCGCCTCAACATGTCACTAGGGAAATTTTGATGCTGGAAATAAAATCCTAAGAGTTAAAATGTTATTGAGCCAGGTACATTCAGACCAGATTAAGCTTATATATCCATTTACTGGAAAAGCTGTACTCCAAGTTGTTGTTTTATTTATCGATATGAATATAGATATAGATTTAGATAGAGATAGAGATATAGAGATATAGATATATAGAGATATAGAGATATAGAGATAAGATAGAGATATAGAGATAGAGAGATATAGATAGATACATACAAATTTCCATAGATTTAAACTGTGATTTAGCAGAATCCAAATATTTAGAAATCATCATCTGTCTTAGTCATGGTTTCTATTCCTGCACAAACATCATGACCAAGAAGCAAGTTGGGGAGGAAAGGGGTTTATTGAGCTTGCACTTCCATGTTGCTGTTCATCGCTAAAGGAAGTCAGGACTGGAACTCAAGCAGGTCAGGAAGCAGGAGCTGATGCAGAGGCGATGGAGGGATGTTTCTTACTGGCTTGCTTCCCCTGGCTTGCTCAGCCTGCTCTCTTAGAGAACCCAAGAACACAGCCCAAAGGTGGCACCACCCACAAGGGGCCCTCCCCTCTTGATCACTAATTGAGAAAATGCCCCACAGCTGGATCTCATGGAGGACCTTCTCCTACTGAAGCTCCTTTCTCTGTGATAGCTCCAGTCTGTGTCAAGTTGACACACAGAACTAGCCAGTACATCATCCCATCTATGCTAAAATACATTCCCTTGTTATTGCAATAGAAAAAAATAACAATACAACAATCACTGCTTTTAAACACTACCACGTAATTACCATGAACACATGTGTTACATGTCTGTTACTACACACAACTGTTTAGTGGGCTGAGCAAACTCCTAAAAGCGATGAAGCAGATGGAATTATGAATTTATTTTATTTTTGAGAACTTCACACATGAGGACTGCTTCTACATCCTCCCTCCTCATGTTTGCCTATCCAGCTCCTCAGTGTCACTCCACTCCCTTCCAATTCATGATCGCTTCTATCTTAATTTTGATATAATTCCTCCTATCCTAAAAGATAAAAATTAAAGCCCACAGTGTTTTAAGTGAGAAAAGGGCTAGAGCACAATACAAGTCCTTTCCTAGATATATTATAAAATCAATGATTCCTTATCAGGTGTCAATTTCTGGGTAATGTTCTGAAGCTAAATTATTGCTCAGCCACTTATCCAAGAAGTCCCTGTAAATTTGTTAATTTGTTCTCTTCTATTCTTTGTATATAAGGTTTGGAAAATTGTTCATGTGATATGATAAATTACTGACATAATTAAAGGCAATATAATAAAAAATGGCAAATTGCCATATCCTGAAGTTAGGTATTAGCATATTTATGTTTTACACTTAGAATATGAAATGATACAGTACTACACTTCTCTGATAAATTTCTTCTGAAAAAATTATAAGTTACTGCTAGTCTCTGGCCAGCAGTAATTCAACCATCTGCCAGTGAGTCTCCCATATATTTTTGCATTCTGGGTTAATGAGAATTGATTGACTCTTCCATTTCTTTTTTTCATCAAATCTCGGTGCAGTAAAGTGCAGGCTGGCAGAGAAACTCTTTCTTTTTGAGGGCTTTTCTGAAATGCAAGCAGCGTTTGGATTCAGTTTTTAGAGAGCTCAGCATTTTTATGACTGATTGTCAATATCTTACATAACAAATGCGATCCTACCAATGTTGTGAAATGGTTTCTCTATAGATAACACAGTCGGCAATCTACCATGATGCTGTCTTTTTATCGCAAAGTGTACATGAGGTTTGGTAAGTGCTTCTGGAAATGGAACGCATTTTCAAGATACAACATCTGAGAATCCGTTGTTGTGCAATGCTGAGTGTGTATACATTCTCAGGTGATGACCATACCTATTTATCTGTATCAATTGTCACAAACTTCCCAAAATCCAGAGTTTTGAATCCAATATTCTCCACATCACAATATGAAATTGAAGGAGCTAAATCTTTATTGCCTCAGACATGGTATGGCAATAATGTTTATCTTAGCTGTAAAGAAAATGGCATAACTGACGGTTGATGTCTACAGCCTTAAATTGTGACTTTCATATTTTAAGGGAAAAGTAGTTCATGTACTCTCAAAGTGTCACGTGAAGCAATTTTTCACAAAATGCTACAAAAGCATGTGTTTGGCCTTTCATAATGCCTCAATCCCAATACTACTAAAGAATTACATTAATATGTAATCCTTTATTAAGTGCATCTGGACATATTAAGGGAGACTTAAAACCTATAAGGTGATAATGAGGAAAAAAAAGAGCTTACATCTTTGTTTGACATATATGCACTGGCAGAAAAACAAACTGAATGGTTGATACAACATGTACCCAATAGCAGTCAATTACTTACAATGTTCCGTGGTTGCCATGGAGAATGCTAAAGACTTATAGCTACTTAAGTGATATATTTATGTTTAAGAAAATATTAGTTATTTGAAGTGTGATAAACTTGATTCTTTTTATTTAATTTTATTTTTTACTCACTCACTTTATATACTGTTCACTGCCTTCCTCATGGACACCCCTCCCACAATCCTTCCCTCACACCCCCTCCCCTTCTCCTTTGAACAGGTGGGTATTTCTGGGTGTCTCCACCCTGACACTTCTGGTGCCTGTGAGGCTCTGTGCTTCTTCTCCCAGTGAGACCAGACAAGGCAGCACAGCTAGTAGATTATATCCCACTTATAGGCAACAACTTTTGGAATAGCCTCTGGGGTTCCAGTGGTTTGGGACCCACATGAAGACCATGTTCTCCGCATATGTGCAGGGAGGCCTATGTCCAGCTCATGTATGTTCTATGGTCTGTGGTTCATATGATAAGGCTTAAAATACTTTTTGTAAATACTTCTGAGATTTCAGGCTTCTCTCTGTCTCTAGATTATCAGTGTTCATCGTTTTGTGGGGAAAATGTTTTCCCAGAGTGCTAGTTTCAGCCAGTCTAAACCAAGGCTTACTACTGGAGTACTTCACTGGATAAAAGGCACTTGATGCCAGGAAGGGACATATTATCTAATTCTATACTCTATATGAAGAAATTATGGGTTTTACAAAAGTTCAAAAGCTTGATTATGCAGAGAGTATATAATAAAAGGGTGAAATGGCTTTTTATAACCAATCTCATGGAGTACTGACCAGAAGTTTTCAAACCAGTAGTCAACTTTTCCACTAAAATTCTAGAGAGTACAAAAGTAATCTTGGAAATTCATTCTTATTTCTGGATTTTTCTTTTTGAAGTAATCATCTGAGTCATTTCCTGAGGTTCCAAGGTCAGTGGAAATTTTACCTTTAATGGAGTTGAATGTAATACTTGGAAGGCATTATCTTTCCATTAGCCCAGATGTAGAAAACTTGTTTTTCTTTACTACTCCTGGAGATGGGTTTTCCTTTCTTTTGTGTAGAGGACAGTGCTGCTGAGAAATTACGATCAACTATCAGTTCTTCGTCTTCTACACTGATGTGACTTTTTTCTTCACTCCTTTCCTAGAAAGAGAAGTCTTCCTAAGTGACTCATGCAGCTCTCACAACCCAGCCTCATAGTATGTTGATGACATCCATATATTTACAATTGGAGAAAACTAAGGACAGTTATCTCTTGTGATCTGTTGAAGTTACTAAGCCATCGACAACATAGCAAGACATGCAATGCCCCTCCCTCCAATGCTAGTCCTCAAATACATTGGACAACAATTATAGAATACAGTATGTTGCCCTTTGTCTGCCTAGTGATAGAAATACAGAACATTGTTATCTGCATTTTATTATGTTAAAATTTAAAATAATGATTGCTTTCTCCCCCTGGCAGTTTATGAATCATCTCATGGTTCTATGAAAGCTAGTCCTCAGGACTTTCAGGTCCTTTGTCAAAATGGATATTATTTTAGCTCTAGGGTCTCACCTCAAGTTCTGGGATGCTAACAAAGGCAATCGCGATAACCTACATTGTTTTGGGAGTCCCTTGGACAGTGACCTGACTGCAAAATATTCCCAATGATGCAACAGTGCCTCTCATATCTTGGGAGAAGCCAACAGCTGTTTAATTGAATATAAGGCCTGCTCAGAGGGAAGTGATTATACCTGATTCTACAAACTTCAAAAACTAACCATAGCTGATCAGGTCATAGACTCTAGAGAATAACATGCTACTGCCATTTCTTAAATTAATATGATTTCAAACTGTATTCTAAATATTTAACCTTATCCTTATAAACAAATGTATCTCTAATCACTCATCAAAGTAATGTTTGGCAGCATCAGACAGAGGCTACTACATAGGTCCCCAACTTTTCAAAGTACCAAAAATAAGTGACTATGGGTGACCAACACTAACTGATACATTTACAATGCAGTTCATATAACCTAAGAATCATCAAACATTATAGAAAAAATGGAAGAAAATTGTAAGAGGTAAGGCCATGGCACCTGCTAGATAATGTCCTCTAGGCATTATCGGAGATGCAGTACCTAAAACAGTTCAACAATATGATTGCCTAAGCATGAGTTAACATTCCAGTGTGGCTGAGAAAAAATTCACAACCCCTTCCCCACCACACATACCATATATAAAGAGCTAGAAACAAACAGTAGTTGCTATGAGTGGGGAAATAATTTTTCTAAAGAGACAAGTTTTCAGGTAGGTCCAGGTCGGTTGTTTAGTCCTACATAGTCAACCTAAAAAATATGTAATTGGGAACAATACTAAATTATTAAATAGATTCTCTCTCTCTCTCTCTCTCTCTCTCTCTCTCTCTCTCTCTCTGTGTGTGTGTGTGTGTGTGTGCGTGTGTGTATGTATGTGTATAAAATAATAATTATAGGAAAATGGGTCATAAACTTGATTGGGAAGGCTTGTGGCAACAGTAATAGCAGACAGGGGGAGAGATTGAAATGATTTAAACTTGATGATCATGTATAAAATTTTTTAGAAAAGTGAAATTTTAAATTAATATAATTATAATAATAATAAAGAAAATCTTTAAATGTTGATGCCTATGTAAAATACAAATATAGTAAAAACCACATGCTAATGACTCAAGGGAAGTAATTTACTCGAGCTGTTATTGTTACTATCATATAATATTTTGCCTTCTTAATTTCCTGACAGTTATAGGTCATGTTTTGGCCTCATTCAACTCATTGTAACAAAGTTTGAACATTTATCTTAATCGCTCAAAAACACCAGAGGCAATTAGATGTTCTTTCCCTAATTGAGAACAAGTTTTTATCAAGTTAATTTACAAAAGAAAATACATTAACAAATATCATGTATGTTAAATAAATGTGACTGCCTTTACACTCTGAATATATTATGAGTCTGTTATTTCTCTAAACTGAGGATATGGAGTACTTTGGTTGGTTTTAAGAATGTTCTAATTCAATATGCCCAAGTGAACCATAACCTGCATAGCAGTAAGCTGGTGAGTGTTCACTAAAGTTGGAATCTCTCTGTTCTCACAATGCATGGAAGTTTTAATGGTCTGAAATGAAAGCCATTTGTTAAAAACAAAACAAATCAAATCAAAACAAAATAAATCAGGTCTCTGGTACTAGAAGTACTTTCTTCACTGTGTTCTCCCAGGTACTTCATCTGGTGCTTTGCAGTTTCATCTGCAATTATTCCTTTGCTTCAGATATTCTAGAAGCAGGCATATAGTAGAAGAATAGAGCTCATTCATTTCCTTGCCCTTCATGGCACCGTCTCTTCTCACCCATCCTAAGTCCCTCTGTAAGTATATGCCATCTCATTTTAAGAAATCTCAATTGTATGTGTCAGTTTCTTCCCTATCACTGTGATATTAAACACCCTGAAAAATGCAACCAAAGGTAGAAAGAAGTTATTCTGCCTCCAGAATTCAAATGTGGAATCCATCTTGGTGGAGAAGTCAGGCAGCAGGAAGCTGGAGCTTACGACGGCCTGTCTTCTCACAGACACAATCAGAAATAGAGAATGAGGAATACATACAGGTCTTTAGAATCCATTTTCAAGAGTCCAGGATGTCATCATGGGCATGGGGATGGCATCTGCAGTGAGTTAGTCTTCCACTTCAATCAATGCATATCAAGAGAACACCTAACAGATATGCACAGAGCTCTATGTTACGTGTACCTCTATATTCTGTCACCTTGTCAATAGTTATTTAGCTGTTATTTAGTACATAGTTAACAGTAATGACCACATCTGACAATACATATTTCTAGCACACACACTTTCTTGGACTCAATTTGTAATTTTACCTTTCTATCTAGATGATAATTCATTACAAATATAGATATAATTATAATTTTCTAGAAAAGAAAATGTTATGTATACCCCATTGGTATAGATACTTTTCAGTTAGTGATAGTTCCAGCATTATTTGCTACAGGTCAAATGATAAAAATCAACTTCAAATTCTTTGTTTATTGATAGTCACACCAATTCATTATCAAAGTGTTCTCGGAAAACATCCAAAAGCAAAGCATTTCTCACTGTCTCTCATGACACATATCCCAGTTCTCACCAGAGTCATGATGCCGCACACTCCAGTTATCACCTGGGTCATGCATTGTTTCATCCTTGCTAATCTTTTCTCTTTACAGCCTTTCATCTACATGACAGCTGAAGTCATCTCTTCCCATCTCTAACACCATCCCCACCAATGCCCATTGGTTCTCTATTCCTTTTAGATCATAATCAAGTCCTATTACATATTTTAGCCTTCTAAACATTATATTTTTGCTCCCATCCATCCCCAGTGTTATACATTGGGCTTCACAGGAGACATTCCCTCTCATCTCCTACTGTCCTACAGTCCTTCCCCCATCTTCCTCCCTTTCTCCTCTGAGAGGGTGGAGTGCCCCCAATCCCTAATATCACTAAACACTGGCACATCAAGTCTTGGTGGGACTAGGCACATCCTCTCCCACTGAGATCATACAAGGCAGTCCAGAAAACAAACATTATCCCACAGACAGGCAACAGCTTTTGGGATATCTCCATTAAGACTGAGGGGCATATCTGCTACAGGAGCCTAGGTCAAGCCTGTGTATGATCTTTAGTTGGTGGTTCACTCTCTATTGTTTTTAATTTAATTCTGCAAGTGAAAAAATGATTTTGTTCAATCTGCTTTGGTTTTTCATTTTCTTTAATCACTAAGAAATAGTTCTGGGCAAGACAATTGCATAGTTCAGTTTCTAGTCTCCAGCATTTACGTTTCCGTTCAGGAGTTTTTCAGTTAATGTCTTTGGACTCTACTATATGTAATTTTCCTAAGCTAATAAAAATAATTATTTGGTAACTGTGTTAGACATAGAAAGTAGGCTAAGCCCTTAACTTTGCAAAATTAGGGCACCAAATTCTGAAAGCAAACTCTAAGCAAGGCAGCTGGGAACAGAGCCTCACTTTGAGTGGGCAGAATACATTGTACTAGGATATTTCCATTATAAAATAGTTAGTACTTAAGATAATCTTGTCCCACAGATTGTAGACAATTAAACCCTGGATACAGACTCAACTTTTTTCTTCTTTTCAAGAATGGATAAAATCTTGAATAATGATTCCAATAAAAAGCATGAGGTATATGCTCAGCAATCTGTATGTCTTGGATCTCCCATTTCTTAAGATCATAGAAGGACATATAGTAAACCAATAATTAGGCATCAATTAAAACATGCCTCCCTCTAAGTAAAAACAACAACATTGCTTTCTGTTTCTTTTGCTTTTGAAATAACCTCATCTATGGCTGGTTTTAAGATTTTTTCTTTTTTCTTTTTTTTGTATTTTTTGTTTTTTGCTTCACATTAAAATAAGTTATTGAAGAATGCAATATGAAATACTTGAAAACAAACAACAATAAATACATGCTCAAGATTTTTGAAAATTATCTTTATTTACATATTCATGTACATATTTATGTATGTGTGCATATCTGGGTATGTATAAGTACACATGTGGAAGTCAGAAGACACATGTGGAAGTCAGAAGACAATTTATGGGAGTCAGTTTTCTTCTCCTACCATGTGGACTCCAGGGATTGAACTCAGGTACTTTTACCTACTGAGCCATTTCATTAGCCTGGCTCTGAGATTTTTAACCCCATCCGCCATTTATATAATTTAAGTCACTAGGATGTATAGTCATCACTGCATCACATATACATTTTCTTGCCATAGTAACTGTGAAAGTTAATATATAACACATATTTACATGGGGACTACTTCTCTTGAATACTACTTTTTGTCTCCAACCTTTATCTGTCTTGGAGAATAAAATTCTTCTGCTAAATTCTAAAATTAATCTGTAGATCTAGGGAATAAGAACAAGGCCGGTGATTCTCTAGCTCTGAACTGCATACTGGGGCAAGCCACAGAACCTATCGTCCTAAGCTACTCCCTCTCTCTGTCCCTTCTAATTCTCTTTTGCTATGGTCTGTTAATTTTATTTGACATCTTAACTTCACAGGCTAAGAGTGTTCCTTAGTAACTGTAGAGGGAATGCCTTTTTATTTTCAACTTCTATGTCAAGAGGCCTGCCTGAAGGACATTACTGAACAACTGACTCTGGCTAGGCTATATAAAAAATACAGAAAGGAGATATCCTTCTATAAACAGATGACTTAAGCCACCATTTCTTGGAGACTGAACTACTGTAGACACACAGTAGATAAGATTTGTCATACAAATTTGCATTGGGGCTTTTTAATTTTTATGTCAAACTAACACTGTTTAAAAATTTATCCCCTGAAATTCAAAGAAGAATGGTAGGCCTCCCAATTATTCTGTCAAATAAGTGTGGTTGTTTCTATTTTCTAATATTTTCTTTAGTCACTAGTTAATCAAAAGAATGCAATCATCACCTCCATTTTTCAAGAAACTTTCATAAAGTTTAAATATATTTTAGGATAAAAAATTAATAAAATGTGTCCTGAAATATTTAAGAAAGTACTAACTGGGTTTTGCTTATTAATGAACCCAGCTAACTAACTCAAGTAGGAGAAATTGTGTGTTTTTCCTGAGTTACCTTCCTTTAAGTGGTATTTGTAAATCTGGTGGGGTATAGACAAAAATATAGCTGTAGCAATAAAGCAATTTCATTTACAGAGCTTATGTTACCATAAAATCATGATAGAAACATGAATTCAGATTGCCAAAAATTATAGTAGGAAGGAATGAGAATGCCCGTGTCCTTTTCTTGGGCTGCCCTCTAAAAGTTTGTATTCTATGGATATTTCCTTACAGTTAGGTCCCATTAGCAGAATACTTGGAAAGGTAACAAAAAAGCTAGGGCTCTCAATCTCATCCATCGTTTTTATGGTTAATCCTTGTTTTTGATCAAAAGTGTTCACATAAATTTTTATATGTAAATTTATTGTAAACTTTACATTTATCTGAGGCAAAGACCTTTTTTTAAAACTTTATCTTGAATATTGGCATTTTCAAATAAAATATGATCGCAACTTATGATTAGGATCATGTCCATTTCTACTAGTTTTAAATATTTTTGTATACAAATGGCAATTTATTTCTAATACAGGTAATTTAATTGTTTTAATTTATTTTTAAAAGATTGTGCAGTCTTTTGTATAAATGTTAGTGACCGCTTAATAGCCTTCAATTACACTGGAAATATTTTATTCTTCTCTAGATACTTTCTTTCTCTATATCTATAAAAATATTGAAAAGGGTTCAATTTGTTGGGCAGTTTATTAAATGGAACATAGAAATATTTTTGAGCCACAAACTTCCATCTGAAAGATATACTTTTGTATACCCTTCAGTAATATAAACTTCATTACACAAGCCTTTTTCTCCTGGTCCAGTTAATGTCTTTGTTTTGTTTATATGGGGAAAAGTGATAATGATCCTTCTTAATAAGACATGGTGAAAATTATGTGACATTCCTCATGTGAAGCAGGAAGTAGAGCTCCTGGCAACTGGTGTCATGCAAATATAATGTGCTGTCATTTATAATGGGGATTGATCCTTTTCTTTCATCAGTGTCTTGAGCCACACTCTCTTATACCCTAGTCAACAGCTAGCTATATCTTGCTGTGTCAATGGCTTAAAACTAAACAAACAAACAAAAAAATTAAAAGCTTTATATATGTACATAGGCCAAGATGTTCCCAGTGTCTTAGAGAGTTCTGTTAATCCATACTATTTTCAAATGATGGTACATAAAAATCATTAGCTATGAAATATTTGTATATTGTAATTTTCTCTTCTGTAATTGAAAATAGCTTTTTGTTCTCTTGTTTCCTATGAAAAATTTCTTAAAACCTTAGTTCTTTGAGACCATTTTCCATTTTAGAATTAACAGCAATGTTGACTTGATTATTTTGAGGCAAGACTATTTTCATACAGGAAAAGTGTAGGAAAAGGGACCTATCATCTAGCAAATTTAGCTTATCATGTCAAGAAACTGACATTAAATAAAAACAGTTGAAGACAGTTTCCACAGTATCTTCAGCCTGTGTTTAATAATTTTACACACATTTATTTCTTCAACTAAATTGATAGAGGGGGGAGTCTTTTCCCTAATGAATTCTATTTTTTCCCCTTAAACCATGTCACATGTCCTAATGAGCTTGGAAAAGAGACTCCGAAGTGGCATCAAGTGTTATGGTAGAGCAAGCAGGCCCCTTGGAGAAAGTCAGAGGTAGTGTTAAGTCTTGCATAGAGCCAGCTTTGATCCCGCTGATTTATAGAACAAAACAGACTTCTATAGCTGTTAGCCTATTAGCACTCCCTGGGGAGAGAGATTGATCTGGAATAAGAGCACTGTATAGGAAAGCAATGCACAGAGAACAAAGTATTTCTTGAGGTTTGAGGGATGATTTTCACTCTGCCATTGATTTCTCCAACCAGGATGATGGCTGGGGTCTGGATAAATTCAGCAGAGAGCTTCCCATGCTGTTGTTTATAGCTCCAACTTCCAGACATTTCATTACAGAAAGCCTGTTTTCTTTCTCTTGCCTACATTTAGCACTGAGATGATAAATAGCCCCTTGGGTTTGGAGGAGATTCTAGGATTATAAATTGTGGTTTAAGCATGTATCTTATCTTTTCTTAAGCCCAAAGGAAACAATACAGATGGTTTCTTTGATCCACTTATTCCTCTTTAATAAACATGCAAAATATAATCAGGCTATCTTTTATGGATTTTGTTACAGCCATTTCCGGCTATAAAATCCTCAACCAAAAACATCACAAACATATAAAATGCTAATCATAGCCAGGATTGAGTTTGTCCTCATGCCTATATTCATCTGCAGAGAGCAGGGAACTCAGGGCTGTGTGGCAGGAAGCGAGTGGGGTGAAGGGGAGACATACAGGGACACCTGGAGATGCTTTAATTCATTCTTGCCACAGACTGCACTAAGGCTGAGGACAATATCATTGTTAGCTTTTGTTGCCTTCTAGAGAAATGATCAGATTACCTGAGACCTAAGAGTAGATCTTTACAGTTGTGCTACTAGCAGTGTCTGAATGCCTCCAAGCCAAAGATCTGAGCGTATGCTCTTATTACCACATTTTCTGATCTATCTGTTTGCTGTTCCTTCAAGACAGAATGGTGCTTCATCTGTCTCGATGAGCCCTAAAACTAGTAATGATTGACACTTAGAGAATACTAAATAAAGGTGTTTTTAAGGTAGTAATGAGTGCATAAATCCATTCCAATTATTAAACTTTTTCTAAAATTAGGATCTGTTTTGATAATTCAGCAACCTATCATTTTACATGAAAATATCTTCAGAATACTGAATACAGAAGTGATGATCTTTTAACCTATTTAGAAGGCATAGCCACATAAATATTTTTGGCAACTCTTTTCCTTTTTTTAAATTGAGTATCTTCTTCATTTACACTGCCAATGGTAAAACCTTTCCCAATTTCCCCCCTCCCAAAAGGCTCCTTCCCCAAAGGTTCCCTACCCCTCCTCCTACCCCCTGCCTCCATGTATATGCCCCTCTACCCAACACACTCCCCGCTCCCCCCTCCATCCCCCCTCCATTTCCCTTTGTTGGGGCCTCTATTGAGCCTTTACCTGACCAAAGACTACTACTCCCACTAATGCCCAACAAGGCATTCCTCTTCTACACTTTTGGCTGGAACCATGTGTACCCCATGGTTGATGGTTCAGTCCCTGGGAGTCTTGGGGTGTCTGAGTGTCTGAAGTCATTGTTCTTCCCATGGGGCTATAAACCCCTTTAGCTCCTCCGGACCACCCTCCAGATCCTTCATTGGGAACCCCAAGCCCAGTCCAATAGTTGGTTCCTAGTTTCTGCCTCTTTATTTGTAAGGCAGGACTCCTCTGGAAACAGCAATGGCATGCTCCTTTTGGTACATGCTTCTTGTTGTAGTGTTGGGGTTTGGTAACTGTTTATGGGATGAATCCCCAGGTAGGGCAGTTGCTGGGTGGCCTTTACTTCAGACTCTGCTCCACACATTGTCTCCCTTATTGTTCCTGTGAATTATTATGTTCCCTTTCTCAGAGGAACCATAGCACCCTCACTTAAGACCTCCTTCTTCTTGAGCTTCCTGTGCTGGGTGAATTGTAACTTGTTTATTTTGAACTTTTGGACTAGCTTCTGCTTGTTAGTGAGTGCATACCATGTGCGTTCTTTTGTGACTGGGTTACCTCGCTCAGGATGACACTTCTAGTTCCATCCACTTGCCTAAGAATTTCATGAATTCATTGTTTTTAATAGCTGAATAGTACTCCGTTGTGTATATATACCACAGTTTCTGTATCCATTCCTCTGTTGAGGGACATCTGGGTTCTTTCCAGATTCTGGCTATTATAAATAGGGCTGCTATGAACATAGTGGAGCATATATCCTTATTACCTGTTGGGGAATCCTCTGGATATATGCCCAGGAGTGGTATAGCAGGATTTTTTGGAAGTGACATGCTCATTTTTCTGAGGAACTGCCAAACTAATTTCCAGAGTGGTTGTACCAATTTACAACCCCACCAGCAGTGGAGTAGTGTTCCTCTTTCTCCACATCCTTGCCAACACCTGCTGTCTCCTGAGTTTTTAATCTTAGCCATTCTGACTGGTGTAAGGTGAAATCTCAGGGTTGTTTTGATTTGCATTTCCCTGATGACTAATGAAGTTGAGAATTTTAAAAATGTTTCTCAGCCATCCGAAGTTCTTCATCTGAGATTCAAATGGTGCTGGTTCAACTGGAGGTCAGCATGCAGAAGAATGCAAATTAATCCATCCTTGTTTCCTTGTACTAAGCTCAACTCCAAATGGATCAAGGACCTCCACATAAATCCAGACACTCTGAAGCTAATAGAAAAGAAACTGGGGAAGACCCTTGAGGACATCGGTACGGGGGAAAGTTCCTGAACAGAACACCAATAGCATATGCTCTAAGACCAAGAATTGACAAATGGGACCTCTTAAAATTACAAAGTTTCTGTAAAGCAAAGGACACCATCAAAAGGACAAATCGGCAACCAACAAATTGGGAAAAGATCTTCACCAACCCTACATCAGATAGAGGGCTAATGTCCAATATATACAAAGAACTCAAGAAGTTAGACCCCAGAAAACCAAATAACCCTATTAAAAATGGGGTTCAGAGTTTTTCATCTTAGCCATTGTGACTGGTGTAAGGTAGAATCTCAGTGTTGCTTTGATTTGCATTTCCCTGATTACTACAGATGCTGAACATTTCTTTACTTGCTTTAGAGCCATTTGAATTTCCTCAGTTGAGAATTCCCTGTTTAGCTCTGTACCCCATTTTTAATAGGTTTATTTGATTCTCTGGAGACTAACTTCTTGAGTTCTTTGTATATGTTGGATATTAGCCCTCTATCAAATGTAGGGTTAGTAATGATCTTTTCCCAATTTGTTGTTTGCCGTTTTGTCCTATTGACTATGTCCTTTGCCTTACTGAAGCTTGGCAGTTTTATGAGGGCCTATTTGTCGATTCTTGTTCTTAGAGCATAAGCCATTGATGTTCTGTTCAGAAACTTTTTCCCTGTGCCCATGTGTTCAAGGTTTGCCCCCACTTTCTCCTCTATAAGCTTCATTGTGTCTGATTTTATGTGTAGATCCTTGATCCACTTGGACTTGAGCTTTGTACAAGGAGATAAGAATGGGTTGATTCTCATTTTTCTGCATGCAGACCACCAGTTGATCCAGCACCATTTGTTAGAAATGCTATCTTTTTGCCACTGGATGTTTTTAGCTCCTTTGTCAAATATCAAGGGACCATACATGTGTGGGTTCTTTTCTGGGTCTTCAATTCTATTCCATTTATCTTCCTGCCTGTCTGCATACCAATACCAAACAATTTTTATCACTATTGCTCCATAGTAGAGCTTGAGGTCAGGGATGGTGATTCCCCCAGAATATCTTTTGTTGTGGAGAATAGTTTTTGCTATCCTGGGATTTTTGTTATTCCAGATGACTTTGAGAACTGCTCCTTGTAGATCTATGAAGAATTTATTTGGAATTTTGATGGGGATTGCATTGAATCTGTAGATTGCTTTTGGCAAGATGGCCATTTTTACTATATTGATCCTACCAATCCATGAACATGGGAGATCTTTCCATCTTCTGAGACTTTCTTTGATTTCTTTCTTCAGAGGCTTAAAGTTCTTGTCATATAGACCCTTCACTTGTTTCATCAGGGTCACACATAGGTATGAAATATTATTTGGGACTATTGTGAAGGGTGTCATTTCCCTAATTTCTTTCTCATGTTGTTTATCCTTTGAGTAGAGGAAGGTTACTGATTTGCTTGAGTTAATTTTATATCCGGCCACTTTGTTGAAATTGTTTATCAGCTTTAGGAGTTCTCTGGTGGAAGGCTTGGGGTTGCTTAAGTATACTATCATATCATCTGCAAATAGTGATAGTTTGACTTCTTCCAATTTGTATACTTTGATATCTTTTTGCTGCCTGATTGCTCTTGCTAGGACTTCAAGTACTATATTGAATAGATAGGGAGAGAGTGGGCAGCCTTGTCTGGTCCCTGATTTTAGTGGGATTGCCTCAAGTTTCTCTCCATTTAGTTTGATCTTGGCTACCAGTTTGCAGTATATTGCTTTTACTATATTTAGGTATGGGCCTTGGATTCCTGATCTCTCCAAGACTTTTATCATGAAGGGATGCTGCATTTTGTCAAAAGCCTTTTCAGCATCTAATGAAATGACCATGTGGTTTTTTCCTTTTGTTTGTTTATGTAGTGAATTACATTGGCGGATTTCCATATATTGAACCATCCCTGCATCCCTGGGATGAATCCTACCTGATCATGGTGAATTATAGTTCTGATGCATTCTTGGATTCGGTTGGCCAGGATTTTGCTAAGTATTTTTGCATCAGATAAACCATCTAAATAGTCCCATTTAATAGGCCCTAATAAGCCCTGAGGAAATAGAAGCAGTCATTAATAGTCTCCCTTCAAATAAAAAACAAAACAAAAAACCCAGGACCAGATTGGTTTAGTGGGGAATTCTATCAGATCTTCAAGGAAGAGTTAATACCAATACTCTTCAAATTTTCCATGAAATAGAAACTCAAGGAACACTACCCAACTTATTCTATAAAGCCACAATCACGCTTATACCTAAACCAAACAAAGACCAAACAAGGAAGGAGAACTTCAGACCAATCTCCCTCATGAACACTGATGCAAAAATACTTAGCAAAATCCTGGCCAACCCACTTTCCTATGTATGAACAGAAAGAGAAGGTTGGAGAGGCACAGAGACTGAGGAAGAGAAGAGAACATAAATGTACAGGAAGCTGTTTGTGGAATCAATAATATATCACAGATTTGAATTTGTAGCCTGTGCATGCCTTGACGTCTTCTGGTATAAGGCATTATTAAAGTTCTTTAGAGAGTAACCGGAGCTCCCCACTTCACTTTATTCTTGTCTGAACAGTTGCACTGTAACTACAACAAATAATCTATTGTATTATTAAATAACAAGGTTTCATTTTAAATTTTGGAAGGTTACCAAAATTAGACATCACCCAGTCATCATTTCTTCCTTCTCTGCATTGCAGCAGTCAGTGCTGGAATTCCCACCCCTGCAGCTTAGGTTCCCCTGGCTCTTCCTGAACTACACATAGCCTCTGGAGCTATGTGTGCTATTCCCCACAGTACCCATAGCTAGGCTGGCGTTCCTTTCCGTAATAGACTATAATTCCAATTCATTTCCGTAATAGCCTATAATTCCAATTTCCACATCATGTATTCACATAAAATAGTTGTATATTTGTGAATCATCACATTCATTTTATTCTACAGGAACAGAGGTAATGGCACACTGGTGTTTGTATGAAATGAGGTGGGGGAGTTCATTGTTGCCTCTTTTCAAATTATTTACTAATGGTGGATAGAATATGATATATTTTCTTGTATTTAATAATAAAGGTGTGAATACTGAGAGATGGGTTTGTGATTTTTGTATTTATATGAAAAGTAGAGTTTTCCTATATCTTTACTTGAAAATATAAACTCTGGTGCTATGGAGAAAGCTCTGCACTCAAGAGTGATTAATGTTCTTTGCTTCAGAGGTTCTTACAAAGGACCTGGGTTTGAAACCCAGCACTTAGAAGGTTTGAGCCCATCTGTTATTCTTCTACCAAGGATTGCAAACTCCTTTTCTTACATTCACAGAGAAAAGACATACATGTAGTATATATAAATACATGCAAGCAAACCCTCATTGGCATAAAATAAAATAAAATTTAAAACAATACAGAGACACCTAATATATAGCAAGGACAACCATTCCCAGTTCATATCAGGAAAGGTTAATGCCTTACATTTATCACTTACAAGAAATTACACTCTGTTAGAGAGAATTTCATTAAAATTTCCATTAGGGCAACTTGAGTGTTAAGGGTCAAAATAAAGGTTAAACAATGGTACTTACATTTTTGGAACCAGATATAACAACCAGAGCCAGCTTCCTCTACAACATAGCAAGCCATTCTTCCAGCTGTAGCTTAACAAGCCTATTACCTTCCCTTCCCTTGCAGGGTATCCTTTGCTTCCTTTATCAACAATCAGTGTGTTTATAGGGGTGTTTATAAGAAAAGAGAAGATTTTGGATATACACACATATCCAAAATCTACCAAAAACAGAGATAATAGTCGCGGTATGTGTGGTTAAATGAAAACCATGTCAAAATAAAGATGATCTCTTACTCTAATTTCTGGTCTGATGCTTCTTTTGTCTCCTCTGTTCCTCTCTTGCTTTGTGCTCCCCCAAACCACTTTCTCTTTCTGTCTTTCTGCCTCTGTCTGTTTCATTTGCTTCTCTGACTTAACAATATGCTCTATCTCCATCCTTTTATTTTTCCTTCCTTCTCTCCATGATTTGAAACTTTCCTCCTAATCTCTATTTGTTTCCGATGGTTACTTGTGCCTTCTGTGTGTTTCTCTGTCTCCATCTTTCTGTAAAATTTTCTCTTCTTGTCCATTCAATGCCAAATCTCTCAGCTGTCCCCATTCCTGACATGGTTACTCTGGAGTATTTACAACCTTAGGTGTTGAACTGCCATTATACAAATGAAAACACGTTGTAGGTCACAGATAATCATGATGGATGAACATGAGTTTTCCTTTAGCCTAGGTCAAGTTATTTTAACCTTGGGCTAAACCTATTATAAGTTAACTATTGTGATGTTATACAGGCATTGAAGGAATACCTGAACCTTCATCTACCTGTTTTTTTCCATCAAATTTTTTATTAGATATATTCTTTATTTACATTTCAAATGATTTCCCCTTTCCTGGATCCCCCATCCCTGAAAGTCCCATAAATCCTCTTCCATCCCCCTATTCCCCAATAAACCCCCTCCCAATTCCTTGTCCTGGTATTCCCCTACACTGCAGTGTCAAGCCTTTCCAGGACCAGGGGCCTCTCCTTCTTTCTTCTTGGACATCATTTGATATGAGAATTGTGTCTTGGGTATTCCAGGTTTCTGGGCTAATATCCGCTTATCAGTAAGTGCATACCATGTGTGTTCTTTTGTGAGTATTTCCTCACTTAGGATGATATTTTCCAGTTCCAACCATTTGCCCAATAATTTCATGAACTCATTGTTTTTAACAGCTGAGTATTCCTCCATAGTGTAAATATAACACATCTTCGGTATCCATTCCTCCGTTGAGGAACATCTGGGTTCTTTCCAGCTTCTGTCTATTATTAATAGGGCTGCTATGAACATAGTGGAGCACGTGTTCTTACCACTTGCTGGGGAATCTTCTGAGTATAAGCCCAGGAGAGTTATAATGGGATCCTCTGGAAGAATCATGCCCAGTTTTCTGAGGAACTGCCAGACTGATTTCCAGAGTGGTCATACAGTATATTTTTTGCTGCATTAGATCACTGTTGGAGATTTCCTCTCAAATTTCTAGTCCTTGGATGATGGAGGTTCTCATAGTTCTTTGGAAGTCTTTTAGGTGAAAATGTTTTCAAAGTGAAATGGTACCATTTAGGTTTATGCTCTAGTGACTATTTCTATCACAGCATAAGGGCAAAAGATAAATTTGTTGGAGCTGTAGCACAATTCTAGTTGGTAGTTATAAACTAGCAAGTCACTGTATTATTCACCATTATTTATTTGAAGCGAATAATCAAAACATGCAGTTGCCTTAGCAATGTCCTTGATAAAGGAAACTTTACTTTGCATCTTGTCCTTGGTGGAAATCTTACTATTCTTTGTGATGAAATGTGAAGTGTGCATGAAGCACTCCGGTTATAAACTAAAGAAGAATGTTGTCATAGGCAAAGTGAGCTTGTGTAATTGAGTTGCAAGCTCAAGTAAACACCTTTTCATTGTTAAGTTTTAGTATAAACGTGAGACTTATATCCATATAAAAGTTATGAAAATCACAATCTTGGAGTTACAGAACCTAGGCCAGTGACTATGGTGTCATTATTGTTAGTTATCCAGGTTAACATTGATGTAAATATCAGAACCTTGAAAAACTTTTGATTCTATTAGAAATTTGACATTGTTATTGAAAAGAAACACTTTTCTCGGGATATTTAGTGATGTTATTGGCAAGGGTCATTTGGATGGCTCATATTTCATATTCTGGAGGATGCCTATCATACAGCTGTATTTTCCAAATGAACAGTGATTGGTGGACCAAGTTTGAATTTGCATAGAGTTATTTTTTGGACTGGTATTGTATTGCATTACCAGAGTTATTTAACAAAAGAGTCTAAGAAATTGTCCATTCTGCTTTAGCATTTTACAATTCAATTTAGCATTTAGAAACCACAAATCCTGGGAGATCACTATAAAACCAATGAAGGATACACTTAACTTTAAAACACATGAAAATGTCCCTGTCTTTGACATGACTGTATCAGCCTGCATTTCTTTCATATGCTTCAACTAAAGCATATCAAACAGACTAAATGTAGATTTAAGCTGGATATTTTGTCTTAGGGAATCCTTTTACAGAACTCACTGAACAGTGTAGTCCACACCTAAAATCCTCACCAACTATTTTGTTGCAAAAATCATAATTATCGTTCATAAAATATCCCAGTTATTGGTTTGTCATATTGTGGATTTTATGGCTATCTAAACCATATGTTTTTTACCAAAACATATTGAGTTCTAAGTATTAATAATAAAGAAATTTAACTATACTATTAACATATATAAATGTTATGTGATTTTGAGTCAATTATCTATAGTCTATTATGACATAATGAACCAAAGCAAAGCTAAGTGACTTGCACCCCATTCCTCCTCTTGCTTCTCATTCTGTGGTGAGCACTTTGGACTCAGCACTTCTGAATTCTCCTTTGGGGTTATGTAGCTGTGGTCACCTGAAAATTCAGCTGGTTCTGAATGGTCAAAGATGGTCACACATAAATTTGGCAGTTGGAATTTCTGCCAGGAAGACAGAGTGTCAGTACAAATTATTACAGCCTTTTCTTTAAAGTCTGGATTTTAAATTTTCTATCCTCTTTTAAATTTTTTTACATACAATAAAATAAATATCACCCACTAACATAAACCACATCCATTGTATGTATGTATGTATGAATATATATATACATATATATATTTCAAGAACTTCAGTAAAGTTAGAACATCCATTTTGAAATTTCTGTGCCTTATATGAAGTTTTCCTTTCACTATTGAATATTGTCACACCTTTAACCCCCTCAAAAAATAAAACTCAATGGCAGAATTATAACTAGAAAAAATTAGCTTCATGTCCTCTTTTTCTAATTCCCATAATTGTATTTATTCTCTCAATGATGAAATGAGCTTCAAGAGAGAAAGTAGAGAGGAAGAAACAATTTTTTCAGAAGCTGCATTATTATTTCATTCTACACCCACTAGCAAATAATCTACCAGGCAGATCTGTATTTACAAGATGGAGAAAGTGTATGTACATCATGTACTTGTATGTGTATGTGTACATGTGTGGGTGCATGTGTGTGCGTGTGTGTGTGTGTGTACATGGTTTTGTGTTTCTGGATTTAAAAATGTATTCATCACTTAGGATGATATTTTACAGTTCCAACCATTTACCTAAAAATTTCATGAATTCATTGTTTTTAATTGCTGAGTAGTATTCCATTGAGTAAATATACCACATATTCTGTATCCATTCCTCCACTGAAGGACATCTGGGTTCTCTCCAGCTTCTGGCCACTACAAATAGGGCTGCTATGAACATAGTGGAGCATGTGTCCTTATTGAATGCCTGAGAATCCTCTGGGTATATGCCCAGGAGTGGTATCACAGGGTCCTCCAGAAATGGCATGCCCAGTTTTCTGAGGAACCTCCAGACTGATTTCCAGAGTGCTTGTACCAGCTAGCAACCCCACCAGCAGTTGAGGAGTCTTCCTCTTTCTCAGCATTCTTGCCAACATCTGCTGTCTCCTGAGTTTTTAATCTTAGCCATTCTGACTGGTGTGAGGTGAAATCTCAGGGTTGTTTTGATTTGCATTGATTTTGATTTCCACCCAGTCACAAAACAATACACATGGAATGCAGTCACTGATAAGTGGATATTAACCCAGGAGCTCTGAATACCCAAGACACAATTAACATATCAAATGATTCACAAGAAGAAGGAAGGAGAGGGCCATAGTCTTGGAAAGGCTTGATGCAGCATTGTAGGGGAGTACCAGGACAGAGAAGTAGGAGGGGGTGATTGGGGAAATGGGCAGAGGGAAGAGGGCTTATGGGACATATGGGGAGGGGGGAATTCATTTGGAATATAAACAAAGAATATAGAAAATAAAAAAAGTTTCCATGCAGCACATCGATAGCTTATTCCTTTAGAATTTTTGATTACCATAAAAGCTTTTTCCAATATTTAAAAATCAAGAATTATCCCCCCCTACATTTGCTTTTTATTAATGATTATACTCTTAGAAATTAATACCTTTTAATTAACATAGAAAAAATGTAATGTGTTTTCTTGTGGCATTTCTAGATCTTCTCCTAGTCCTCCATCTCTTCCTTTTCCCTTTGCCCACTAGCTGTTGATGGTCTTTGATTCCCAGCATTTCCCCTCACACTTTCATATTCTGTACGCCCTTTAACCCTCATTCTTCCCACTCCCTTAAAACACCAGTTCTTCTCAATCTCATGGCACACTAAAACTTTTGGTCCTCTAAAAACACATTCCTTTGTGGTCTAAAGAGAAAGCTATGGCTATATTGATATCTTGGATAAGTGTCAAGAATGTCCATTTTGTAAATTGTGTATCATGACATTATTCGGTAGATTTCACATATGGAGGAACTAAGAACAAAAGTAGCTGAAAATAGATGTGGTTGAGATGAGAAAACTGATACTTGTGCTATTCAAGCACATACTCTCCATTACTGAAATATTTAGATTCATTTACTTATTTATTTATTCATCTATTTTTATGTATATGAGTACACTGTAGCTGTACTGATGGTTGTGAGCCATCATCTGGTTTCTGGGAATTGATCTCAGGACCTTTGGAAGAGCAGTCAGTGTTCTTAACTGCTGAGCCATCTCTCCAGCCCCACTGAAATATTTAGAGAAACACCAATCCTGTTATTTAAAATACAAGAGTGAGCTACAGTGAGACTTGTATTCTCCTGGTGCCTGTTTTCTGTTTTCCTTTCCATATTGTGACTCTCCCTGTCCCCCCCAGTGCTCACACAATTCTCAGGTGATGTGTTTAGAAAGAGAATACCTGGATGAAATTTATGCTCTACAGTCTTCAAAAACGTGTATTGGGCTATCAAAAATGATAACAATATCTTCCAGCGCATGAATCAACTCAACACACAGGAGGAAGAGAGGGAGAAACATTCCTCCACGGCAGTCAGTAAATAAAAAGCTCAGCTTGCAATTGAGAGGCCCTATGCTAACCACATGACAAGTAATTTAACTTTAATTTCAGTCCTCTATCCACTAAATGGATTGTATGCTGTCTATATCCTCAAATTTTATTAATGACAAATAAAACAATATATAAAAAGTGAATGCACATTGTAAGGATGCTGTAACATTAATCACTTATTTACTAATGAAATAATTATAAACACTGATCTGTTTCCTTGGGTATTCTGTAGATTACACACTAAAATCAATGACACGTACGTAAAGTATAAGATTCTTTATTTTACCTTTCTAAGTCTTTTTATTCTCAAACTAAAATTTAATCCAGATATCTCAAAGGGTTCAATGAGAGAAATAGAAATGAGATCTTCTACTTTACTAAGTAAATTTTAATATAAAGAATGGGTTACAGTGCAGTTTGGGAACTAAAATGAAAACCAGGTCTCAGAGGTTAGACAAAGAATGGGAAATTCTTCCTGTGTATCTTGATAGTGAGTGAGACCTGGACCACTTCATTAGAAAGTGAAATATGGCCTCTTCAGAACTCTGGTGCAAAAAGTGGAATGGAGAAAACAAAGAGAGACAAAGAGTTGGACTGACAGTGACAGACAAGTGTGAAAATAACAACTGAAAAATTGACAACAAGAAATAATCCCTGGTAAATTTACCCATAGTATCTCTGCTTATAAACAAAAAATGTTTATCTGAAGAATAAGTTATTTCTGATAATTATTAAACTGATGGACAAAATAACAAGATTACAAGAATGGTGTCTTATAGGTGTTTTTGTTTGTTTGTTTTCTTTTCTTTCACTGAAGATAGAGAAGGGTTTTTGCATAACATATCCTGATTTTGGTTTCCCCTCCACATACTCCTCCCAGGTCCTGCCCACGTTTATTCCTATCTAGACCCATGCCCGTTCTGTCTTTTATTAGAAAACAAACAGACATTCATAGAATAAAAGTAAAATATAATGAGACAGAATAAAATAACATAATAAGGTAAAACAAAAACTATATGTCAGAATTGGACAAAACAATTAAAAGGAAAAGTATTCAAGAATACGCAAAAGAAACAGAGACCCCCTAATTAGTATGCTCAAGAATCTCATAGAAACACTGGACTGAAAACCACAATATACAAGCAATAAATCTGTAATGTAAAAGGAAGGAAGAAATATATATTATATTATAATATAGAATATAATATATATGATATAGTAATATTCATATTATAAATAAATAATATATTATATATGATATGTAAGATAAATACATAATTTATAATATAATACATAATACATAATATATAATGTAGAATGTAGAATGTAGATTATAGAGTATAGAGTATAATATATAAAGTATAATGTATAATATTTAATATTTAAAAACAAATATATTTATAGATTTGTACTTATACAAACATATATAATTTATATAAATATTTGGATACATATAATTTTTTAGAAGGATAAAATTTAAAAAAGAAAGGAAGAATCCTGACATGAGATTACAAGGGAGGTATGGATGAATCTTGAAGCCAGAACGATTCTCATCTTCCTGAATAAACATCACACTGATTTTCATAGTGTCTGTAAGACTTCACATTCCCGCTAGCAATGGATAAGTGTTCCTCTTACTCCAGATACTCACTATCTGGCATTGCTACTTGACTTATTGATTTTAGCCATTCTGATGGAAATAAGATAACATCTCAATGTAATTTTTATTTGTATATCCTTCTGCCATTTGTCTATGAGCATTGTTTCTCAGTCATGTGAATTTTCTCTTTCAACATACTGTGTTGATCTATACCTCATTTTAAATTGGGATAATTGTTTTCTGGATATCTAATGTTGGTTGTTGTTTATTTGTTAGACATACAAATGGATCCACCAGCTTACTTTTTAAGTCCATTTGCTTGGTGCATCTTTGTCTCATCCTTTTGCTCTAAGGTCATAGCCAATCCTACATGTTAAAGAGTGTTTCTTGATTGCAGCAGAAGGGTGGAGCCTACTTTACTGTTTTAGATTCTGCCCTGTTAGTATCTGTCTTCTTATTGGGGAATTTAGACCATAGATGTTGAGATATGAATGATTTTCCTGTCAAATCCTGAAGTTCTATTGTTGCATGCTCTCATTCTCTGTCTCTGTCTCTGTCTCTGTCTCTCTCTCTCTCTCTCTCTCTCTCTCTCTCTCTCTCTCTCTCTCTCTCTCTCTTGTGTGTGTGTGTGTCTGTGTCCCTTTGTTTGATTTGCTGGTCTGGGTTATTTATTTATTTATTTATTTATTTATTTATTTATTTATTTATTTATGGGTTTTTTGAGACAGGGTTTCTCTGTGTAGCTCTGGATGTCCTGGAACTCATTCTGTAGACCAGGCTGGCCTCAAACTCAGAAATCTGCCTGCCTCTGCCTCCCAAGTGCTGGGATTAAAGGAGTGTGCCACCTGGCTTGGGTTATTTATTATTACGTGTGTTTTCTTGCCTGTGCTTAACTACTTTACTTTCAAGATTTTCTTCTAACACCATGAGTAGGCTTGTATCTATGAATATGTTTTGAATAAAATCGGTTTTAGCATGGAATATCCTTTTTACTACTTCTATTATGATTGAAGGTTTTTCTGGGTATAGGTTTCTGGGCTGGAATCTGTGGACTTTTGGAGCCTAGAGAACATTGTTGCTGCACTTCTGGCTTTTAGAGTCTCCATTGAAAAGTCAAATGCTATTCTAATAGTTCCACTATCATGATACTTGGTTTTTTCCATTGTAGCTCTTAATATTCTTTTTTTGTTCTGTATGCTTAATGTCTTAATTATTAAATGGGAATTTCTTTTCTGGTCTAATCTAATTGGTGTTCTATATGCTTCTTATATCTTGATAGTTTACCTTCTTCTTTAGGGTAAGAAAATTTTCTTCTATTATTTTATATAAAATAGTTTCTATGCCTTTAACCTGCATATCTTCTTCCTATATTACTATTATTCTTAGGTTTGATCTTTAAATATGTCACATATTTCTTGGATACTATATGCCAACATTAGAGTTAATATTTTATCTAACTGAGATATTTATTGTTTGTGTATTATTTTTAATGCCCGTGATTCTTCCATCTCTTGTGTTTTGTTCGTGAAGCATGACTTTGAGGCTCCTCTTTGAGTTTCTATATTTTTCAATCCCAGATTTCCCTCAGTTTGTTTCTGTTATTGATTCTACTTCTTTTTTGGTACTTAGACTGTTTTATTCATTTTGTTCTATTTTTGGTTTAGACATTTTGTTAAAAGGAGCCTAACAGAGGACCACTCAGACATAGTTTAAAGCTATTTGAAATCTTTCTTTTTCCAGCCAGCTAGGTCTATTGCTGGGCATTTCAGACACAAGTATTGTGATGAGTATTTAGGGGATGAAGCATTTAAAGAGAAAACCATATCCTGGTATTGTATTCAGCAACTTCAGCAAGAGGCTTTACAAGAGCAAAACAGAAGATGAAAATTTAGCAGAGGCATCATGACCTAAGGTTCATAAACAGAACTGCGTAATTCTTCATAGAGCTTTCTGTCAATGAGATAGAATTCTAGTTCAACCTAAAATGGCCACAGCAAGAATACAAAATGGAGGAATCTCTGCTCTTTTTTGCTTTGTCTCAGTATTGTCCTGGCTGTTATTGTGTTTTTATACTGGGATCTATGAATCTAGGTTTGAGCTGATTATAATTCTAAGCACCTGTTCTTGCCGTTGTTGGACAGGTGTTTTCTTCCTTGGTATCTGTTTCCTCTCTTGTTCTTAGGAGAGTATAGTAGCTTTGTTGCCTGGTAGGACATTTGTACATGATACTGCTATGTATGGTCACTGGGACTTCCAGGTAATATATGTTTCTAGATACTGGAAGCTGACACTTAGGAACTGGAATGAGCTATGAGAGGAACCTCAGAAAAGAGTTAATCTTTAGACCAGAATCTGCTTGGTTTCCTGGGAGCTGGGACAGAGATGGAGGAAAGACCACAATAGATGTTCGGATACAGAGCTGGGAATGGGACTTGGGCTTTGGATATGAAGTAGAGGAGGGAGAGAAAATATCTGAAGTTTGCCTACCTGCAATGTTAGACTACTGACCTCCTTGTCAGGCTTGGCTGGTGGATTACAGGAGAAAAGCTTTGGACAGGAAAATTTGTGGAGATGGGGGTAGGAGTGAAGAGAGGCTGCAGAAGGTGTTCTATTGCTGAGCTCTGGTTAAACCTTGGATATTGGATTTGGAGAAATGGAGGTAGAGGTGGAATCAGCAGTTACTGAATCTGTTCCCCTGATTGAAGTGTTCAATATGTTTTCAAATCATCTCTTAGAAGGATATCTATAGATATCTTGAAATAACAAATGGTAGGACCTGGGAAACTTACTTATTGGTAGACCTTTTCTGGCATGCTTAAAACCCTGTGTGAACTCTCTAATATGGGGTAGGGGAGAAGAAAATAATGATATATTTAATTATTTTTTCTAGCAGTAGGCATAAAATGTAATTTGATCTTTCTAATACTTTATATTACCAGTTATATGCTATTACTAGTATTTAGAACATTTCATTTTAAACTAAATTTAATGAAAATTGTTGGATGTGAATCTTCTATTCAAATTTTATTTCCAAATGCTCATTGAAAATACATATTGTGGGTGGGAAAACAGGGGTAGGGAAGGGGGCTGATGGGACTTTCAGGGAGTGAGGGTCTAGAAAAGGGGAAATCATTTGAAATGTAAATAAAAATATATTGAATAAAAAAGAAAAAATACATATTGACTTACAGAAACACATATGGTGAAATTATTTATGAAAAAATGCAAGCAATAATGTCATTGAGGATCAATACATTAGTTTGACTCATTAAATTACAGTATGGAAATATATACATATTTTTTATTCAGAATTTAAGCAAAAGCAGCCAAAAGGAAACTATTGGTCAAAGTTAATTTTTCCCATATTCCCAAAATTTTTGTTTCATTTTATTTAGGAAATCTGATGATGATGGTTTCAAGATGTAGAATCCTTATATGTGAAGTATCCCAAATGAAGTTGAGGAATCTGGATTGAAAGTGCTTCATATTGTGGTAAGAAGAAACAGTTCTTTTGTGTTGACCCTTAGGAAATATGTTGTCAAGCACATACTTTGTGTGTGTTTTTGTGTGTAGTATGTATGGTTGCCTTACCGTTATGAATTGATACTGAAGCATATGCAAAATTATGACTGTAACTAAGTCTATAAGTGCAATATTTCTAAATCCTCTTTATTATTTTGCAAGTTTCCTCAAGTAGACAGCAGCATATTGGAAAACTTACATAATGATATATTTCAATTCTGTGTCTTATTTATATTAGCTACTGTTATCATAAGATAGGTTTTATCATAGCCATAGCACAGATGTGAAAACAGGAATTTGAGAAAACTGAAACCTTTTTAAAAATCTTCCTGACAATTGATGGCAGAACTGACTCTACTTCCTTCTGATGTGTTATCTTAGTGCTGTGATAATGGGGAAGGCACAGATTTAATTTTAAGGCAATACCCCAATGTTTTAATCAATGACTTAGAAAAGAACCATATTTTGTTCATCACAATATAAAACATAATATATAACATAAAATAATGATATTCATTTATATATCATTACTCTTGAAGACATTTTTCTGCTAGTCACCAAACAGTTACATAGACACATGAATCAGAACATTAGATAACATGAAAATTGAAAAAAAAATGTGAGATATTTGTGTTAGTCATCTTTGCTATATATACTACATATGTGAATATGAATAAATTGATAGGCTTTCTCTAAACAAATAATAATTCATGACCAATGATAAGGTTTAATTGAAATAGTTATAACCTACCCTTTTTGAGTAACTGGTATATAACCTTAAGAACTAAAAATATTGTAATTTCTCTTGCAACTATATATGTTATGTGGTATTGAAAGTACGCCACTGACCTAAGAGGTAGTATATGCAAATCATCTGCCTTTCGGCCAGATGCACTACAAATATTCAATATATTGAAATCACATCAATATCATCATGATGGAAACATTAAAATATGGTCAGTACTTTGTTACAGTGGGAAGGGAAGTTGGGACCTCACTAAAGCTGTTTTCAGTGTATCCATTCTGGGATAACTATGTGCTATTGATACTGTATTCCAATTCAATTCAAGAGTAATGAGTCTGCATAGAAGTTCCTAAATAAAGATTATCAGATTCCGATATTATGGCTAGTTTTGCTTTAAATTAAATAGCAGTTGTTTAATAGCAACAGAATTTGCTATGTGAAGGGCTGCATGTAATAATCTGTTTGTTTCCTGTCCTTTTAACTCTAGGTAGTGCTAAAGTTGCTCACCTTATTTGAGCACCAGGGCCAGACCCTTAATGCAATAAGGGCCATGTGATTCACATTGCCTACAATGCCTACAATTTCCTGGATGTACAACTCACCTGCTTCTTGAATCATTGCTAATGATCTAAAAGGGCAGCTGCCCTTCAAGATCTACTTATACAATTGGTAATAGACAACTCAGCTAAATATCTGATAAAGAGTTTGTTGGAATATTTTCTCACTAATGATGAATGTTTGGCATGACTTAGTAAGTTGTTAGAGGAAAATGAAGGGGAGCATCATCCTTTCAGAAAAACAATGAGCTAAGGAAATAATCATTACAAAGATGTATTACCAGGCTAAGTACAATATATATTTATCTTAGATTTGCTTGTATGATGTGTGTGTTGTATATGTATCTGTAGGTCAACAATTCTCAGGTTTTAAAGAATTTAGATTCTTCTGGAAATCTTGCTTTATATTCCCAGTAAGGGGATGGTACTCTTGTGGATCTTCGTCAGTAGACTATCCTAGTTAAAGCAATCTACATTTAAAACACGGCCATTCAGACTAAAACACTTGTATACTCTTCTAAATGGGACTGGGGATTTTTCTGCCTTGTAGTTTAACGTTTTATAATCTAGTATAGGAGTTTTACTATTGGAGATGAAACTGAAAAACTTGATTCAGTAAGCATTAGTACACATATCTAAGAAATAAATAAATTTCAATAATAATTTTGTGCCTATTTCATAGTTAAATAATTGCATTCTATCTATGTACATATAAAACTTTGATGAAGCGAATTTAAAACTGTAGATCAAATTCTTAACAGTAACCATTGTGATTTGGCTAATGTTAATTAAAATTCTTCTAGTGAGAAGTGGCTTTCAGACATGTAATAATGTGCCAAATCATCTATCAGCTACCTCCATTCCGTAGGTTAATAAAGTAGAAGTTTATCAGTAGAACTTATTGGCTCCAGGTTTGAAGTTAAAACACGATGGGGTTAGGCTTGAATCTTGGCACCAGGAGAGTGTACATCTGCTATAGCTGCTTGTTAATCCTAGGATAATTCAGTTTTATAGCCATGAAGAGTTTTGCTTTATAGCAGCCAGCATGATGACATATGGGAATAATTGGCCTATATTTGTTTTGTTTAAGTTCTTGAACAGTGAATTCATGATCACCTGCTAAGTTAGTCTTTGAAAGGTATGAGTAGATTGGCATTGATGTGTGAAACTACTCCATTAGGAATATTATAAAATGTAAAATGTCTAAGTATCTGCACATTTTTCTAATCATTGAACTTGTTTATTTTAATCAATACTGTTGATTTTTTAAACATCATTTATCAGAAAAATTAATATTCAGAGATTAAGCTGATCTTGTATTTATTCGATCAACCTCCTTCTAAAACCAAAATTAATTAATTCATTCCTTGTGTCTGTCTACCCTGTCCTCTTTCTGTTTCTCCACAGATACACACATACCATAGACAAACCTTTGGCCCATCCATCTTTTCCTAGATTATTGTGTGTAAATTTCTTACTTCTTTCCAATCTCACTCTAAAAGTATAACTTTCTAACTTTCTATTTCAACATACTTCATTAACTCTTCTTTCTCTTAGAAGAAAATAACATGTTTTTCATTCTTGCTTACATTTCCCAGGCTTTGTCATCTTGGGAGAGAAAAACTTTAAGAAAACTGTAGAAAACAATCAACCAAGGATGTGTACCTCCCAAAGGCATAGTCTAAGGATAGAGAAAAATCAAGAGGGATTAGGCTGGGTTGTATGGAGTATGCCATACTTCCCTGAAGTGGCAAATTTATTAGTGCCACTAATTCGACTATTTCTGTTTACATTTCAGCCACTTCAGTTTTCTTCTCAAGTACTTACCATCCTATAAGATGTCAGATAAAAATACTACATGCCTCTGTTTTTAAGTGACATATATGTAAATATATGTGAGGTATGTGTTATAACAATATGAATGATTTATTTTTCATGTCATCTTTAAAACTTATATTAGTTTTTAGAATGATTTAAAAGGAAACATTAAATCATCTTCATAAAGTTATGATTCTCTTTCTTGATAGTGTCTGAAAGAAATCATAGGAACACAGGGAAATTTTGTTGTAGTCATGTTTCTCTTACTCCTCAGATCACAAAATTTCAGTACGATTTGGACATTGTTTTTTTTAATTATAATATCATTTTATTAGTTCTAATGCTTTGAAGATTAGTATTATCTAAATTTTTATTATGACTATTCTATTTCTGACTTTACTCCTAATGTTATTGAAAAACTAATATGTGATATATAAGCCATTAACTTTGTCTTTATAAAAAACAAGGTAACTATAATATCATGCACATTAAATGAATGAATAGTTGTGAAGAGTT
This sequence comes from Apodemus sylvaticus, assembly GCF_947179515.1. Lineage (NCBI taxonomy): Eukaryota > Metazoa > Chordata > Mammalia > Rodentia > Muridae > Apodemus > Apodemus sylvaticus. Next base: position 50,582,557 of record NC_067474.1, on the reverse strand, counting down.
TGTGTTTTAAGATAGCAACAGAAAAACACAACTGATAGATCTTTGTTGAGAACAAATGACTATTATTGGTTTCATAAATAAGCATTTTTCTAGTTATAAAGAGAACTAATTATGCAATATCTATTACTTAATTTTGGTAAAAAAAATGTGTTATATGGGAAACCATTTTGACCATTAGGAATTTAGGGCTTTAGAAAAGATGTCCACTCATTCTTTAACCCAGTGACCATTTATTGGCTACCTTTGAATTCCAGATACTCTTTTTCTCTGTGGAAATAGGAAAAGGGGTACAGTGGACCATTGACTTTCAAGATATACATATGAGGGACTAGCAAAGGGAAAATCCAAAGCTTTTATTAATTTATTGGAAATCCCATGAAGCCATACTCAAAGGAGTGATTGCAGTATCTTGCTTTTAAGAAAGACTATTTTATATGTCTCTGGAAGTAGAAGTCATGACAGGAAGAGGATGGAGATTGAGGGATATTAAGTCCACGTTCTTGTGCACATCTATGGAAAATGAAGGGTAGGAAAACACAGAATAAGTACAAATAAGAAGTTATATGACATGTACATGAAATGGAGGATCTATACCTGGAGGCAAAATTGCTGGGAAGGCTGCTTATGAGCAATCTTGCAGACCTCAAGATTGGATGGCATAGTAGGTCATTTAGGGAGGAGCCATTGTAAACTAATGGATGCTGTGAGTGTCTTCAGTGGCTGTCTGGCTGCAGGTTATAAAGTACTCTTTCTCATTATTCTATATCATTATTTGTAGGCTGTACTTAGTTCCAGCAACCTAAAAATGGAATAGAGCTACACAGATATATTTTACAAAACTTTGTGCACACACTAATAACAGAAGGCAAAGTTTTGCCATTTGCTTAAAATAAAATCAACATCATTGAAATTTTTTAGAGTTTATTTTTCTATCATTTTTATCCTATGTATATATTTTAGTTTGTGTATATAAGAGGAGCACCAACAGAAATTAATAAATGGTGTTCGATTCATTGGAGTTAGAATTACAGACCATTGTGAGCCACATGCCGTGTGTTCTGGGAACTAAACTCAGGTCTTTCACAATAGCGGTGGACCCTGCTTGCTTCTAAGTCATCTCAATAGCCCCTGAGATTTAAGATTTGAGATACAATATAGTATAATATGTATGATACATCTTAGTATAGTTTACCTATGATAAGATAGAAGAGCAAAGAGTTGAAAAGTAACAGTTTTCTGAAAAGGAATTAGAATTTAATGGTTTGGAAAATTCTCAGCCTATAAATGTTACAAAGATGAGAAAGTTTGTTCTGAAAGGAACATATTGGGTTAAAGATTATACAGTCACACCCTAAAGAGATTGCCTGTAGATGTATTCATTTATTTTTGAGAAAAAAATCAAGAATAATAGATTAGATTACAGAGTCAGGATCCCAGCAGTTTAAACTAAATGGGCATAGGTGAAATAAAATGAAGGCACTCAAACTTCTGGATGCTCTAAGTGTCCCAGAAGAGCAGAAATACATGACCTAATGACTTTACAGAAAACATTTCCTCTAAATACAAAGAGAAAGAAATGTTTCTAAATGAGTCAGAGGTTAGCACCTCAGTTGTTGCTACCATGGGGCCTAAGCCTACAGACCTGAGAACCAAGGTTGTCTCTGTCTCAGGGGACAGTACCATATCCTTGTTTTGAGAGGTAGTTACTCACCTGGACTCTCAAGGAAAAGGATATCTATTTGAGTGAGATGGAAGTATCTCTTCACTGAAATTGGTACATGGGGCTGCAACCCTACTGTAACAAGAGAGCAGAGCATAAAACCAAAAAGGCTTAATATTTTACATTTGAAGATGGCTAGTGAGCCTAGTCTTGCTGAATTCAAGACTTACTCGCTTGTGGTTGGTTAACATTTCTTCTCCCCAGTCCCCAGTTTCTAGTGTTTGAAATAATAGCATCACAACTCTACCTGAAATACAATTGTATTTGGGGAGCAGATATCATGTATGACTTCAGAGTTCAGGGGTGAACAGGAATTTATGCCTCTGAATGAATTATACCTTCTATATATCTTCCATGTTTGACATGCGACTTTGGGCATATGACATATACTGATTTAGGCTAAGTGGTGTGAATGTTTTTTGACATGGATATATTTTACATGGCAGAGGACTTGACGCTGAAGAGAAGAGAAGAAAGAAGATAATGAACTATCCCATATCTCTCAAAATCTATACATTAAAACCTATCTTCTAGTAACACTGTAGTCCAATTGTGCAGTTCCAAACAACTCTATGCATTACTCATCTATAGTTTAATTTTATTGTCAATTCAGATGTATTGGGATGTAATCTACCATTTTTAGAACTGTCTGCAACACTTAAATAAGATCTAGCAAAAATGGGTGTTTAAGCACGAATATCAGCATCACTATTATCTATTATTCATTATTGTTAATATAATCATTGTTTTACAAGTGAAAATATATATGATCATTTTAGTATTTACACACACAAATATACATATATATATTTATTTATATACATATATATTTATATACATATATGCATATGTGTATATATACATACATATCTTATATCTTTGCATCTATGTGTGTATTACTGATGGAAACTTATTTCAGCAGTATGACTTGTAATGTGGGCCAACTATTTAAGTACTAGTAGAATGATTTATGGTGATTAGGAAAGTTGAATAAGTACTATCTTTTAAGCTACTTGACACTTGGATGCAGCTTTTCAATTTGGAAAGGGGAATTATAGTTAATCCCTATGTAATTCCAGAATATGTATTTATTAGACAGTGTTGTTTATATATAATTGTGCTTTACATTTCTGTGTGTATATGGGTAGACTCTTCAATATGTATGTCTTAACTCAGTATGGCTACATACATTAAAATATCAAGAATTTAAAAATTCACATTTTAATAAAACTGTTTAAGAGCAGTTGCTAGTTCCACTGTGCACCAAGGTTTATCAACTTGAGTTAACCCATATTGTTACTTTTTTAACTTCTTAATCTATGTTTTTAACTAAGTCAGTTTAACTTAGTTAGTTTAACTTACTAAGCTGTAACTAAAGAGAGAGGGCCAAATGAAGCAGGTAAAAATAGGTCATGTGGTATGACACTACACCAAGAGCTCTTTTTATCCCAGGATAATTTAGCAGCTCATGATTAGACAGGTCTTTAAAATCAGTGTTGTGCTTTCAAGCTAGGTGAATGTCATGGTCTTATTACTATAAAAATATAGGTATAATTGAGAAATTAGAATAACATATTACATATAACATGCTAATATTATGTTTAATGTTATTTTGTGTATGCATCTCAAGAATTTTTATGTCACTAATATATACTTACCTTCATTTGTATTTTGTATCTACATTTGTATTTTTATTATGAATAAAAATAAAACTCAATATTAATGGTTATTCTTTTTTTAGAGAATTTAGTTATAAACCAACAGTTTAATTCCTTAGCAAAATCAAAACCAATATCAAGACAGAGATCTTAGAAAACAGTACATTCCACTTTAAATAGACAGCATTGTTATCATGATGGATTCATTCAGCAGACAATAGCTGTATTACCAAAGCAATCTGAATTAATCTGAAATTGAATCACCCCATGAACAAGCATAGGAGAAATTGAAGCAATTTTAGATTAAGATATACAAATTTTATTCTGTTAACTTCAAAATGGATTCAAAATAATTTGAACTGTTACTGTCACACTTTGGCTGATTTAATTTTTAGCAATGTGTTACAAAGCACAAAGTTGCAGAAGGCAAAAGTGCCTGATGGAATGCAAAATATAAATGAAATAATATATTTAAATTATTAAGTGATTTTACTTCCCATTCCTTTAAAGGGGAATATTTAATTTATATCATATTCAATATGAAATTGTATATAGCTTGTGAAAGATGAGTGCAGATTTAAGCCCTTGACATCAAAGTAATTAGGCTACTTGTCTGTCAAAGTCAATTGCAGAAGGGTCACAGATGTAGACATTTATCTGATGGACTCTCCCTTCCTCACATTAGTCATTTGCCTGCTCTTTCTAAGAGACTTATTAGCTCATCTATTTGCAAATGATTGCCACTGTCTGGGCATTCTGCCTTTGGGTTCTGTTTTACTGAAGGATAGTGGTCTCTTGAAAGGCAGCCATAATTACCAGCTGAAGCAGTATAATAGGAATTGAAGGCATGTTTAGAGCAAAATTATTCAAAGAATAATAAAAACCAGGTGGTTTAAAAACAAAGTTCAACAACTTAATCAGAGTTGATGTTTTCAGATAACCGAATCTTTGCCTATATCTATGTTTGTAAATTAGGTTAAAAAAAACCCTATTACATTACTATACATATCTACACCCAGTCCTTGCACAAACATAAAATGTCATTAAATGCTATCAAATTTACTGATGTCTAGGGGCAGACATACTCTATAACATCATCAGAATTTTCCCCATGTAAAATACTCTATGTTGCTTTTTTCCAGTTATTATCTCACCAAGATTTCAACAGAGAAGTACTAAAAATGATACTAACAACAAAAATGGTTAGAAATGACTGTTTGGTGAGTTAATTAAAGAGTGTTTTGTATTTGGTAGGTAGTTTAGAAATTCAGTATCTGAGAGATAATTGGTCCTTGAAAACATTAAACTACAAGTTACGAGTTTAAAAGTCATAGAACTCCATGTATCAGAACAATAACGTATCAACAATTATATTTTAGAAATCTCCTTTGGCAGTTGTATGGGGGAAAAGGGATAGGAACAAAGTAACCAAAGGCAAAGAAACTGTCTGGCAGAATATTATAATCTTAAAGATTGTAAGGATCCAGAGGAAAGCCGGATCAGTGAAAATAGCATCACTGAACTGAGAAGTAGCTGGATGATCAGTTCATAAGACTGCAATTATTTGTTGATCAAGGTGTGCAAGGAATCTTGAATGGAACCTGTTTTGTTGTTGTTCCATGGTGTACTCAATTCCAGGGCCTCTACACACACTGTGGATGTTCCCTGGCTCTAAGGATTGCCTGCAACCCTGACCGGTATTCTCCACTGCCAATGTGGTCATTAGGAAAGAACACCGGGTGAGCTATGGAAGTGTTATCTGTGGAGGCTTAGCCGACAATCTAAAGAGCTGTTTTGGGAATTCAGGAATTTCTACATGGAAGAAAAAATACGTAGTTGGATGACTTCAATATTTAATGAGATTCTGTGTGTGCCGTGCTTAACACAACACCTGGGATGGAGTTAGTGCTCCAGAATGATAGCCATTGTTGGGGTTCCTGTGATGGAAAGGAGACTGGAAAAGGATGTGTTAGACTAGAATGGAAGTCTGTTTCCATGTTTAATGAGGTGAACAAGTAAGAGAAAGTACTCAGGCAACCAGAATGTTGCTCATGATATTCAGCTCAGATACTGTATCAGTGACTACACCTAGGAAAGGTCACTAGACTCCAGGCAAAGAATAGAGTATCTTTCTCACTCTTCCCTATGAAAATTAGACATATCTCCAGCCTTACTTTGTCTTGTTTTAAAGTAACCATTGGAACTGTATTAGCATCATGTGTAAGTACTGTTTACAAGAAACATTTTGTGTCTTCAAAATTATTCATTAGCACTGTAAATACTTATCGGATGATTCAAGTTTTATACCTTACCCCTGATCTTGGAGTCTAACCAAAGTGTTGGGAGAACATTTTATACTGTGTCCTACCTCTTATGGCACAAATGAACTATAAGGCCACTCACAAAACAAGATGCCTTTAAACAGAGACATGTAAAGAACGCATATCATAGCAGTAAACCTTTACAGAAGGAGTCAGTCTAGTTGGTCTTTCTGTGGAATGCAAGCGCTTGTATAGGTAGGAGAAACTTGATAGCATACTGAGTAGATTAGACTGCCCAGGTTGAGGCAACGATGCTCTTGGTGGCACTGTGAAACAAGCTCCTAGACAGCAGAGAGACAGTGAGCTGTCTTCAGGGAACTGAGAAATAACTGTAAATTAAGCAAGTCATGGTTATTCACTCCTGTTAGTGTCTCTACAATCTATAAATGCTGTTTAGGGTTTCCCCATACTCAAAACTGTCATTTAACACAGAGTGATGTTGTTATCCATTTGAGAGTCAATTTACAAACTTACTGAAAAGGATCTGACATCCAAACAATAGAGTTTATATCTGGGGACATTGTGGCAGTTTATTTGCTATTGTGAGTTTAATCTGAGTCACCAGATATCTAATTTATCATGAGAAATGAGATTACAGGTTGTTTTCCCTCCTTCCTATGCAGATTTATTGAACAATCTAGATTCTTCTAGTGAAGTACATGGCCCTAGTGGAAAACATTTAAATGCCAGTAATTCTTTAACAGTAGTCTTTTGAATCTAAAATAGCCTACAAAGATATGCAGCAGTGTAAGCTAAGACACATCTTCTCACAGGTCACTGACCAAACCTAAAGGCTTCTATATAACATTTGTAGGGAAGTAATAATAAAGGACTATTCTATGTCTAAATTATGATATCTAGTCCTGAATTTGCCAGTCCTGAATTTTCTTTAATCACAGGAATGTAAAATTGCACCCTTCTTTCTAATTCCCCCTGTACCATCCCACCTCATCTCTCCTGACCTGCTTTCTACTCTGAAGCCCCTATTCCTCTTTTTCTTTCAGTTCATTGTGCCACATACCAGCATACAAAGAAAATACACCTCATCAACTCCAGCAGGGCATATGTATTGTTTTCTCGGTCCATAATAATACCACATAACCTCACACAGGCAAAGCTATTGTGATTCCACTTGGAGATAACGTGTATTGAGCTCTTACCTGCTTAAAAGCATTAGCATGTTGAATACATATCCACTGAGCCCTATTCTATGCAAAGTATGGGCCTAAGGAGGGTAATAGAAATAAGTACCAGGAAAGCAAAAAGGTTAAGAGGAGGAAGACCCTCATAATTTGCTCTGAGCTTTTCCAAGCAAGGCTTTCAGGACTGCGATCTAAGTTTAATGTGAAGGGATAAGTAGGCTGTGACAGATAAGGATATGGCATTTTTGCTGTATAGGAAGTAAACGAAGGTGCTTCCTGTAACAAGCAGCTTTTGCCCTCAGGAACAGCAAGATATCTGAGGACTTGTGCATTTGAGGGTGTGAAGAAGTCAGTTAGAATTACCCAGAAGTTGCTGCACAGATTTCAAGTCATTATTTCAAAGGTTTGGGGATTTATCTTAAGTCATGAGAAGGCCTTAAGCTGGAACAGCTTAATCATATTTATATTCATGATTATGAATTTAAAAGACCATTGTAAGGTGATGTAAAATAGATAAAATAGGTATATGTGACTTATGTATCTATTAGTTAATTGCAGGAAGTCTCATATATTAAATTAGAGTCTTTGTAGTGCAATAAATTTATAATCTGAATTTGTGATCCTACCAGCTATGAAAACATTAATATAAGCCATTGATAAGGTTTGAGCCTTTAGTTAGATGTTTAGAGTTATTACAAAAATCACAAGATTCTGATCTTTCAGAGTTACTAAGACTTCTAGGGGACAGAAGTGGACACAGAAGTCATCTGTTTATGCATTTATTGAAACATCCTTGATTCTTTCTTTAAAGTTTCTGCACATTCACCAGTCTGGCATGGAGACTAAACACTTTGAGGAAGGTTTGTAGGCTTCTTTGGGCCCCATGAGTCCTTGACATTTTCTTGGCTAATTGTACTTCTTGAAGACATTAGTTATCTCCATTCAGAGTATGGAGTCCTCCACCTACGCTTCTTGTCTTAATAAGGTTAAACCTGGGTTGCCTGTTTTTCTCCCTTTGTGTCTTTTCCCTGCTTGTTCCTGGTACTCTGTCTTTTCTTGCCCATTAGCATGCCTTCAACTCTGCTAAGCAGTCAAGCTTTTCAGCAAACAAAAGCCAGAAAGAACTGAACTCTGCTTGACTGACTGTCCAAGTGACTGATCATTCCATGTATAATGCATCCCTTCTGATTTAATAGAGCAGAGGAGCCAAGTTATTAACATTAGACTTCAACTCCGGTCATAAAAACATAAGCAGGCATAAGTAGAGTTATCTCAAAATATCAGTCTGTGATCTTTACTTTGTACATGGTTTCTCCCTTGCTCTGCCACTGTGTTGAATTGGCTAATTTACAAGCATTTTCTTCTCTCTCTCTCTCTCTCTCTCTCTCTCTCTCTCTCTCTCTCTCTCTCTTTTTTTTGTTTGTCAAAACAATGGGGTGATTGACAAGAAAAAATTGGTAAGGTATGTAACATTATGAAATCACAATTACGTTTTCTATAACATACAGGCACTATAGAATGTAACAGTTTTAATTATATAATCAGTAATATTCTGAAAGAACATACTTTTTAAACATCTCATACCATTCTTTTGACGGTGTGGTTACTCATTATTTTTGAACTGTTTCATTATTATATTCAAAATTATGTAAAAAAATAAATACTTAACAGTATAGACATCCAACAGTTAACAAAAATAGAAATGACTTATCTCATTCTGCAGAAAGGGAAGACTAGGGATCCAACAATAGACAATGTGCACACTTACCACATAGACAAATATCTCTCGCCACTTATAATATCCAAATTATTCCATATATTTGTAGGAGTCTGGTTATCATTTGTAGCATAAAATATTGAATTAGAGAGCAAACATAAATTAGTAAGAAATTCAAGGGTAGCTTTCTAAGTTTTGCCATTTAAAAAATCATCTCTAATTCTATTGAATTTAGTTTAAGACTCATTGGTTTGGTTGAAAAAACGCTTTGCCTATGTATCTTAGACTAACATAAAACACAATACCCTTGCCTCAGAATTTCAAGTGTTGTAATTACTGATATGAGATGCACAATATAACTTATTTTTCTTTCAATGCTTAATTATATCTTAACACTGATATTCACATATTGAGATAAGAGTTACCTGATCATATTTATAAGTTAATATAAACAAGCAGACTTTTTTTATCTCATCAATATAAATATAATTTAAGTGATATTTTAACTACAAGATAGGATTAGATATGTCTCACAAATTCATTGTTAATATGAGAAGGGATACTTAATTATTAATTAATGGCAGATAGAACACTAGCTACTAAAAGCCTGATCATAGCAATCTGTAAAACTTGCACTTAAAAAAATTAAACACATATTTCTTTATCTTTTATATAGCTAGTGCATTACACAGCAGTTGTTACTATTGTTTCTGATAAGGTGAGCCTGGAGTATCAGTTGCTTCTTCAATACATTTGAATCCATTTTGAAAGAGAGAGGTTACTACATGTTGACAAAATTAAGGGTAAACAGTAAACTGTGCTATGTCCTTGAAAAGATAAGCATTATTCCCTCCATGGGGCTGCAAACCCCTGCAGCTCCTTCAGTCTCTTCTTCAACTCCTCCACTGGGGACCCTGCACTCAGTTCAATGGTTGGCTGCAATCATCTGCCTCTGTATTGATGCCCCAGTGTAGGGGAATGCCAGGGCCTGAAGACAGGATTGGATGGGTGGGTGGGGGAGCACCATAATAGAGGCAGGGGAAGGGGTTTTCTGAAGGAGAAACCTGGAAAGGGGAAAATATTCAAAACGTGAAGAAGATATACAATAAAAATAAAATTAAAAAAAATGAGTTGCTAGAGAGGAATATCTGGGTGGCAGAGAGTGGTTTAGTATTATTGAACTGTAAGGGAAGATTTCTCAGTGAGGGAACACAAAAACCCTGTAAGAAAAACAGAAAGTATGAGTTTGCCTGGATCATGAGACAAGCAGAAGAATACAGTTAAGTTAAAAGGTAAAATTTGGCTGAATTTTCAACAAGCAGACTAAATTGTCCAGCCCAATTCGTTAATAGATCATGCAATATAATACCACACATAGAGTTAGATTAGTATATTTTGCATATAGTACAGTGAGATGTTAGCTCTACACTAGAAGAGCAAGCTTATATGCTGGTGTTCTAACACCTAAGCCAGCACTAGATATAGGGGAAATCTTCATATCACTGGAGCAAGGGTAGAGAATTCTGAAGTTTTCCATTTAGATTACAGTGTTTACTCCATTCTGCATTAAGGTACAATCTTTCTCTTCGTCATGCATAGCTGAGGATAGTTCTTTTACTTTCGACATTGTGCTTAAAGCCTATATTCAGAATGATGTTGGCTTAAGGTCCAGGAAGTGAAACTTCAGTGTAGCTATTCTGAATGAATGAAATAGTTTCATTTAAGGCAAACCAGATCACAGTTGGCATCTTCAGAAGACATTATCTTTTTAATGACTATTTATGTCCCTTAATTAAAGGTAAGACTACATAGTTATTTGTTCTAGGTTTCTATTTGCTATAAACACAGTGTGAAATAACAGCTGTTGTGGTTTGTAGACATGCTTGAAAGAGCATGCCACCAAAACTTGTAGGCAAAATTAATATATTTCTCAACTAACTGCTAACTTTAAAACAATTGCTTAAATGTTTAGTGGTTGGCAATGCTACCATTGCTGAAAAATGTAAAGAAATCACAAACACTTTAATAGAGTTAATGATTTATTACAAAGAAAAGATGCAGTTTAAAATCATTCAAGAGAAGAAAAACAAAGGTCAGTTTCTAAGAGACACTAAAAATTCTGATGCCCCCTGTCCCCTACTAAAGCCTTGGCCAACATTAATTATTTTGTTTTTTTAGCAACTATATATCACACAGTCTACATGGAGTACTGGCAGCCAAAAATATTTTCTCAAGACTCTGGTGCTGAATGGTAGTAGAATTTTGTCCTATAGTCCTGATTGACTGTGGAAGTAGCTGGCCATTAGTATTTAGATCTCTGCAGTTCAAGCAGAGATTATGTATCCATAATAAATCCCATTGTTAAACCCTTTCCTACCTCTAAATTTACAGTGACACAAATGTAATTTTATGAGAAACAACATTCTAAACATTTAGAAATTACCCATTAGGGTCAAAAGTAAAAACAAGATGGCTTTGGTTAATTGATTTCAGCTTTAATATTAATTTATATTAATATGTATATTTCTAGTATATTTATATATATATTCTACTCATTATACTTCTAGTTCTACTGTATTTTAATATATTTATACAACAGGGTAATTAAAATAATCTAATAACAAATACATCACCTTATATAATTTTATGGCTGAAATTTTGAAAATTGACTCAATGTTTTTAAAATATAAAAAAATGATTAGAGTGGAGGGATAGAAAAATGGATTCCAAAAGAATATTATCCAAAATTGGAAGCATGACAGTACGAAATAGATGCAAAATTAAGTTCCTACATTTATAATGCATATACAGACAGACAGAAAGACACACACATACACATGCATCACAAAATGTAATTATGTTATACAGCTGGGCTAATTTATAAACTGTATAGGCAATTCAAAATAAGATATGTATCTGTATCCATGATAGCACTTAAAAGCTTACTTCTTACATAGTTCTCCTTCGATACTTAAAAATGTTTTCATACATTTGAGCCAAAACAACTTTTAAACACAATCTTGATACAAGTAAGTTCATTTTTATACAAGTAAGTCCTTTTTTATTTCTATGAATAGACATTTCCTTTCCAAACACAAGCTATTCAGTTAGGCTATTGCTGATAGAATCACCTGTCACATTGCAAAGTAAACCGCTTGGTTTCCATTCTCTGATAGAATATTATCAGGGCAGAGCAGAGAGCTAGTACAGAGACTGTGAGGTAAGGGTGAGGAACACCGCGACAGAGAGGAAAAGAGTGGCCCCAAGGCCCCAAGAGTGGCAGCATCAGATCATAGAAACATTTGCTATGGTGCTGAATGGTACTCAGTGTGCAGTATGACCTGATATGATTTATTCCATCCTGAAAACCATCTGGATATTGTTTGCTCCTTTAAAGCAAATTTTCTTGATTAATTGTGATAATTTGCATCAGTGACTTTTCACATCCACAACCTTCATGTCTCTGTTTCTGTCTCCTGCTTTCTCTCCTCCCCACATCTCTGTCCCATCTCTCTCCTCTTTTTCCTTTCTCCCTCACTCTCTTCCTTTTCTCTCTTTCTTTTCGTGAGAATGTCTCACATTGTAGTTTATTCTTGTTCGTAAACTCACCACATAGCCTAGTCTGTCCTGAAACTGAAAGGCTTGACAGTCATCCTGCCTCAGTCACACATATAGCTTGTAGAACTAATTTCTACTTGTCAAGAAAGAGCATTCCTTACTTTTAACTATTTTAAATGTGACTTAGTCACTTAATAGCAAACTATAAACCCATTTTAGAGAGCATCTCTGAATAATCTTTGAAGGACATTTTCCAGTTGGGATTTAAGCGGACCCCATTTTCCCCACTGGTCCTGCACTCATTACTAATTGTAAGTCAATAGATCCTGAGTGAGAAACCTCTTTCTTTTTATGCAGTTTACATCCAGTTGTCCCAAATGCCTTGTCCTATTCTAATGTCTATCAGGGAATTCATTTCTCTTTCCCTGATAGACAGGCTCGCTCTTATAACATCCCAACCCAAGTCCCAAACAGATGTCTTTGTTTTTGAGTTCTAGGCAAAGTATTTTGGGCATATCAGAACTTAGTGGTCCATGGGGCCAAAAGAATTTTTCCTCTTATTTTTTCAGAGCTTCTGAACTTAAGTCTTTTCTATGAGAAAATCAAGATTAATAACTCAGAAAGTTATGTAGTTCATAAAACACACTAGCCACCAGTCATAAGTTCTAAAAATGAGATCTAGACAGTGTAGGAGCTGAGTGTAAGAGAGGGAAAGAGTCCTAGTTACTTTTGGATCAACTTGGTTATGAAAAATTATTCTCCTCATTTCAAGATCCAAACTCAGTAACATCTGCAAAGTCCTCACAGCTAGGTATCCTCACCATCTATTATTTAAGTACAACCTGCAAACATTGTAAGATTTAACTTTCCTTCTATTTACAAGTAATGACAGAAGTAAGAAAACATGTACATTTTACAGATGTTAGGTCATCTATCAACAAAATTTCTTTTGTCCATCTGTTCATATCGTTATTCATGTCTGATCCTATTTACTAATTTAGCCCTAGATTACCTGGGAATAAGAAACAGAGATGATTTCAATTTAGCTGAGATATACTATAAGTCTACTCAGCACTTTTATTGCCTGTTGACAATTAGTCCTTTTCTTTAAGAGTGAACATTACCTGCAGTCTCAATTAACCTGGACCCCTGAGACCTTTCAAACACTGGACGACCAATCAGGCAGCACACACCAGCTGATATGAGGCCCCCAACACATATATATATCAGAGGTCTGCCAGGTCTGGAATCAGTCAGGAATGATTCACCTAACTCTCACAAAACTGGAGGCCCCAGGGAGTTTAGAGGTCAGGTGGTGTGGGGGCTTGGGGATGGAGGCATCCTAGTGGAGACAGGGCTTGGGGAGAAAGTGTGGGATGAGAAACAGTCAGAGGGTGGAAAGGGGGGGATCTTGAGTTGAAAGAAAGAAAGAAAGAAAGAAAGAAAGAAAGAAAGAGAGAGAGAGAGAGAGAGAGAGAGAGAGAGAGAGAGAGAGAGAGAGAGAGAAAGAAAGAAAGAAAGAAAGAAAGAAAGAAAGAAAGAAAGAAAGAAAGAAAGAAAGAAAGAACAAAGAAATGTGAACATTTTCACATCAAAATTTATCATTCATTTTTCTTGAAGAACTTTTTACATCTTGTCAATTTAAAAGCTGTGTGAGAAAATGTATCCCTCATAACAATAACCAACCCTTTGCCCATAGTCTAGATCTTTCCAAATCTACCAATGTGTATAGAATAGGTTTTATAGAGTACATAAAGGCTGATTATACTGCTGAATATGAACAATTGGTTGATCATTAGCATTCCTTGAAGTGATAATGAAGTATGTCACAGAGGATGTGACTTCAGAAAGATGGATAAAAGGCCTTACTAATGAAGTTCCCATGTTTATAGCTGAAGTTCAAGTAGACTAGTCACTGTGTCAGTGTTACCAGTTTATATCTAAATTGTTTATATATGAATTCTAAATAGCTTATTTTTAATACCATGTAATTGAGAATATTGATTTTACTAGAATATTATGATTTCATTTTTTATCTCTGTTATGTGAGAACATTTTATGATTCCATTTCCATTTATCGCTAAATACTTTATCAGTGAATATTTAATATGCAATTAAATGTATATATGGTATTATAATGTCTTACAATTTTTAACTTAGTATTCACTTATGATCATGAACATCTTATAAGCTAGGTATATTATCTACATTTTGCAGATTTGAATATGTTAGCTAAAACAACAGTGAATATTGCCAACAACTTGGTACTTAACTAGGCATTTCAAGTAAGGATCTTCTGATCTTGGGCAAACATTTGAATATAAAATGTTCAAGAAATAGTTGTACGTATGAGTGTATATGTATATAGTTTAGACTCCTGGATCATTTTTTAAAATTCCATAGAGATTTAATTCCTTTTATTTATTCGATATATTTTTTATTTACATTTCAAATGATTTCCCCTTTTATGGTTCCCCACTCCCTGAAAGTCACATAAGCCCCCTTCCCTCCCGCTGTTCTCCCACCCATCCCTTCCCACTTCCCTGTTCTGATTTTGTCTTATACTGCTACACTGGGTCTTTCCAGAACTAGGGGCTACTCCTCCATTCTTCTTGTACCTCATTTGAAGTGTGGATTATGTTTTGCATATTCCAGTTTTCCAAGCTAATATCCACTTATTAGTGAGCGCATACCATGATTGATCTTTTGAGACTGGGTTACCTCAAAAGAGACTGGGTTAGTATGATGTTCTCCAGCTCCATCCATTTGCCTAAGAATTTCATGAATTCATTGTTTCTAATGGCTGAATAGTACTCCATGTGTAGATATAACACATTTTTTGCATCCATTCTTCTGTTGAGGGATACCTGTGTTCTTTCTAGCTTCTGGCTATTATAAATAGGGCTTCTATGTATATAGTGGAACATGTATGCTTATTACATGCTGGGGAATCCTCTGGGTATATTCCCAGGAGTGGTATAGCAGGATCTTTCGGAAGTGACATGCCCAATTTTCTGAGGGACTGCCAGACTGATTTCCAGAGTGGTTGTACTAATTTGCAACCCCACCAGCAGTGGAGGAGTGTTCCTCTTTCTCCACATCCTCACCAACATCTGCTGTCTCCTGAGTTTTTAATCTTAGCCATTCTGACTGGTGTAAGGTGAAATCTCAGGGTTGTTTTGATTTGCATTTCCCTGATGACTAATGAATTTGAGCATTTTTTAAGATGTTTCTCTACCATCCGAAGTTCTTCAGGTGAGAATTCTTTGTTTAACTCTGTACTCCATTTTTAATAGAGTTATTTGGTTTTCTGGAGTCTAACTTCTTGAGTTCTTTGTATATATTGGATATTAGCCCTCTATCTGATGTAGGGTTGGTGAAGATCTTTTCCCAATTTGTTGGTTGCCAATTTGTCCTTTAGATGGTGTCCTTTGCTTTACAGAAACTTTGTAATTTTATGAGGTCCCATTTGTCAATTCTTGATCTTAGACCATAAGCTATTGGTGATCTGTTCACGAACTTTCTCCCTGTACCAATGTCCTCAGGGGTCTTCCCAAGTTTCTTTTCTATTAGCTTCAGAGTGTCTGGCTTTATGTGGAGGTCCTTGATCCATTTGGAGTTGAGCTTAGTACTAGGAGACAAGGATGGATCAATTTGCATTCTTCTGCATGCTGACCTCCAGTTGAACCAACACCATTTGTTGAAAAGGCTATCTTTTTTCCATTGGATGTTTTCAGCCTCTTTGTCGAGGATCAAGTGGCCATAGGTGTGTGGGTTCATTTCTGGATCTTCAATCCTGTTCCATTGATCCTCCTGCCTGTCACTGTACCGATACCGTGCAGTTTTTAACACTATTGCTCTGTAGTATTGCTTGATGTCAGGGATACTGATTCCCCCAGAATTTCTTTTGTTGTTGAGAATAGTTTTAGCTGTCCTTGGTTTTTTGTTATTCCAGATGAATTTGAGAATTGCTCTTTCTAACTCTGTGAAGAATTGACTTGGCATTTTGATGGGTAGTGCATTGAATCTGTATATTGCTTTTGGCAAAATGGCCATTTCAACTATATTAATCCTGCCGATTCATGAGCATGGGAGGTTTTTCCATTTTTTGAGGTCTTCCTCTATTTCCTTCATCAGAGTCTTGAAGTTCTTGTGATATAGATCTTTCACATGTTTGGTAAGAGTCACCCCAAGGTACTTTAAACTGTTTGTGGCTATTGTAAAGGGTGTCATTTCCCTAATTTCTTTCTCAGCCTGCTTATCCTTTGAGAATAGTAAGGCTACTGATTTGCTTGAGTTGATTTTATAACCTGCCACTTTGCTGAAGTTGTTTATCAGCTGTAGGAGTTCTCTATTGGAGTTTTTTGGGTCACTTAGGTAGACTATCATATCATCTGCAAATAATGATAGTTTGACTTCTTCCTTTCCAATTTGTATCCCTTTGACCTCCTTATGTTGTCTAATTACCCGAGCTAGTACCGCAAGTACAATATTGAAAAGATAAGGAGAAAGTAGGCAGCCCTGTCTAGTCCCTGATTTTAGTGGGATTGTTTTAAGTTTCTCTCCATTTAGTTTGATGCTGGCTACTGGTTTGCTGTATATTGCTTTAATGATGTTTAGGTATGGGCCTTGAATTCCTGTTCTTTCCAAGACTTTAAGCATGAAAGAATGCTGAATTTTGTCAAATGCTTTTTCAGCATCCAATGAAATGACCATGTGGCTTTTTTCTTTGAGTTTGTTTATGTAGTGGATTACATTGATGGATTTCCGTATATTGAACCAATCCTGCATCCCTGGGATAAAGCTGACTTGATCATGGTGGATGATCGTTTTTGTGTGTTCTTGGATTCGATTTAATTCCTATTTGCTAAATATTTTACAGATTGATTAGAACATAGAAAGCATTCTTTAGTAGGAAGATTTTAAGGGATCCTTTGTCTATATGTACATTTCTATAAAATGAAAAAGAATGAACTAGTCAAAGTGATGTCATATTTTAATTACATAAATATATTGGCTCATATTCTGAAAATTTCTTTTCTTAAAAAATCAAGCCCTAGAGTTTACAACATGGATGTTAGAAAATGCACATGAAAAAGAAAAACATTGATATAAAGGAAAATTTGTGATCTATTTATAAGAATTGAAACTTCTGAACTTAGAAACATATTATACACATTATGCTGGCACTCTGGAAGCCTACAAGGAAATTATGAAATTACATTCTAATTGATAGCAGACTTGATTTGGCACATGCTTCAAGACAACATTTCTGACCTTCAGAAGTAGTCATAGTTACTTTAAAAAAGAAAACTATGACATTAAAGGATAAAGATAAAGATTTGTTCAATAAAATTGAATGAATTTTTGTTTAATTTTATAAAATACAGAAATACATTCTCATTTAAATAAAACAAGTAAAGCTTATTAAATGTTACATTATAGGTTGATATCACTTATATAAAATGTATATTTAACAAAACAAAATAAAATGATACAGCAAGGCATGTTATCAGAGGTTGCATTTGAAGAGCTAGGTTATATCATATTTATGAAAAAAATACATTTACCTATAATATATTTTAAATATAGCTTTAACCCTTCTATATCTTTATATTCATTTGCAGCATGCTACTAAATAAAGGGATTTTCATGCCTTTTTTTTTTCAAATTATATTGCCAGGAAATGGTTTTTGAGTGTGGTTGTTTTGAACAAATGATTCACTGGCATGGCTATTTTCAGACTGACTGCAGACCCTAGCGTGTCACTGACCCAGACATTTATCTTAAAGCAACATTACTCATTCATAATAACTCACAGCACAAGGCCTGATATATTATATATTGTGGTTCTTAGAAATGGTGTCAGTATAACAGCAGGCTGTAATATTGAACCATGGGACTGGCATATGGGTTTGATAACTGGGCCAAATATATAATAAATGATAGTAGATATGTCTCATAATGAGTGTCATAATTATCATACAGATTCCTAGCTGAACCATCAAGTCTTGAAGTAAACTCGTTAAGCACATCAGCCTTACCTTGTTGACAATGAAAAATAGTTCTGCCAGTGTGTAGTTGCATGTCTGGCTCTCCACTGTGCCTTAGATATTTTGCATTGTAGAAAGATAAGTATCCTCACATCCTTAAGGGAAGCCTAAGGTAACTAATAAAGACATCTCTATATTGGAGTATTTGGTAAGTACACTTTAGATCTGGAGACTCTAGTTGAGCATATCATGGTGCAGTATACCCACTGAAGCAGTTCTAGTCAACATCCTGGTACATGTGTTTCTCTCAATTTGGTCTCTCACAGACTTCCTTAAATTTGAAAACTAGCTCATTGTTTAATGTAGCTATTGTTAAGTTTGGACTTGTTGTAACTTTATTATATTTTACAATTTGTTTTGACTTAACTACACTTGAGAATGAATAGATAGAGATGGTACATAGATGTGGGACAAAAAATGGTGGAGTGTTTGCTGACACACATTGAAATATGTTTCTGAGTATATTGGCCCTAGTTTTCTATTTTGTAATGTCTTTTATACAACCTTCCAAATAATATCCAAATATATGAATATATTTTACCCTTGTATATATGTACATGTATATGTGCTCATACAAACACATTTGCAATCTGATTACATGGTCATTTAATGATTAGAAAGATAGTATATTTACATGAGCCTTAGTTCTTAGAGATGATATCAATACAAAGAGAGGCTGTAATAATTGTAATGGTGGTCCTTGAGATTGTCATATGTCCTAATAAAAGGAGTCAGAATATACAGTGAGCGATAAGAGGTGTCTGATAAAGAGCACCTTCATTGTCATATAGATTTGTGTGTGTGTGTGTGTGTGTGTGGGTGTTTGGATCTGTATGTGGATATGGGTATGTGTGCACAATGTATGATGTGTGTGATTGTCCTGCTGTGACTTGCAGTGATTGCACAATCTCATAATTTTAGAGATTATGAGAATAAGATGTGGTTATAAGAATATGTCTTCATTCTTCTGCATGCTGACCTCCAGTTGAACCAGCACCATTTGTTGAAAAGGCTATCTTTTTTCCATTGGATGTTTTCAGCCTCTTTGTCGAGGATCAAGTGGCCATAGGTGTGTGGGTTCATTTCTGGATCTTCAATCCTGTTCCATTGATCCTCCTGTCTGTCACTGTACCAATACCATGCAGTTTTTACCACTATTGCTCTGTAGTATTGCTTGAGGTCAGGGATACTGATTCCCCCAGATTTTCTTTTGTTGCTGAGAATAGTTTTAGCTATCCTGGGTTTTTTGTTGTTCCAGATGAATTTGATAATTGCTCTTTCTAACTCTGTGAAGAATTGAGTTGGGATTTGGATGGGTATTGCATTGAATCTGTATAGTGCTTTAGGCAAAATGGCCATTTTAACTATATTGATTCTACCGATCCATGAGCATGGGAGGTTTTCCCATTTTTTGAGGTCTTCTTCCATTTCCTTCTTCAGAGTCTTGAAGTTCTTGTCATACAGATCTTTCACATGTTTGGTAAGAGTCACCCCAAGATACTTTATACTGTTTGTGGCTATTGTGAAGGGGGTCATTTCCCTAATTTCTTTCTCAGCCTGCTTATCCTTTGAGTATAGGAAGGCCACTGATTTGCTTGAGTTGATTTTATAACCTGCCACTTTGCTGAAGTTGTTTATCAGCTGTAGGAGCTCTCTAGTGGAGTTTTTTGGGTCACTTAGGTAGACTATCATGTCGTCTGCAAATAATGATAGTTTGACTTCCTCCTTTCCAATTTGTATCCCTTTGACCTCCTTATGTTGTCGAATTGCCCGAGCTAGTACCTCAAGTACAATATTGAAAAGATAAGGAGAAAGGGGGCAGCCTTGTCTGGTCCCTGATTTCACTGGGATTGCTTCAAGTTTCTCTCCATTTAGTTTGATGCTGGCTACCGGTTTGCTGTATATTGCTTTTACTATGTTTAGGTACGGGCCTTGAATTCCTGTTCTCTCCAAGACTTTAAGCATGAAAGGATGCTGAATTTTGTCAAATGCTTTTTCAGCATCCAATGAAATGACCATGTGGTTTTGTTCTTTGAGTTTGTTTATGTAGTGGAATGTATTGATGGATTTCCGTATATTGAACCAACCCTGCATTCCCGGGATAAAGCCTACTTGATCATGGTGGATGATCGTTTTGATGTGTTCTTGGATTCGGTTGGCAAGAATTTTATTGAGTATTTTTGCATCGATGTTCATAAGGGAAATTGGTCTGAAGTTCTCTTTCTTTGTTGGATCTTTGTGTGGCTTTGGTATCAGCATAATTGTGGCTTCGTAGAAGGAATTGGGTAGTGTTCCTTCTGTTTCTATTTTGTGGAATAGTTTGAAGAGTGTCTCCTTGTACTAAGCTCAAATCCAAATGGATCAAGGACCTCCACATAAAGCCAGACACTCTGAAGCTAATAGAAAAGAAACTGGGGAAGACCCTTGAGGACATCGGTACGGGGAGAAAGTTTCTGAACAGAACACCAATAGCGTATGCTCTAAGAGCAAGAATTGACAAATGGGACCTCATAAGGTTACAGAGTTTCTGTAAGGCAAAGGACACCATCAAGAGGACAGATCGGCAACCAACAAATTGGGAAAAGATCTTCACCAATCCTACATCAGATAGAGGGCTAATATCCAATATATATAAAGAACTCAAGAAGATAGACTCCAGAAAACCGAACAACCCTATTAAAAATGGGGTACAGAGTTAAACAAAGAATTCTCACCTGAAGAACTTCGGATGGCGGAGAAGCATCTTAAAAAATGCTCAACTTCATTAGTCTTTAGGGAAATGCAAATCAAAACAGCCCTAAAATTTCATGTTACAACAGTCAGAATGGCTAAGATTAAAAATTCAGGAGACAGCAGGTGTTGGAGAGGGTGCGGAGAAAGAGGAACACTCCTCCACTGCTGGTGGGGTTGCAAATTGATACAACCACTCTGGAAATCAGTCTGGCAGTTCCTCCGAAAACTGGGCACCTCACTTCCAGAAGATCCTGCTATACCACTCCTGGGCATATACCCAGAGGATTCCCCACCATGTAATAAGGATACATGCTCTACTATGTTCATAGCAGCCCTATTTATAATTGCCAGATGCTGGAAAGAACCCAGGTATCCCTCAAAAGAAGAGTGGATGCAAAAAATGTGGTATATCAATACCATGCAGTTTTTAACACTATCGCTCTGTAGTATTGCTTGAGGTCAGGGATACTGATTCCCCCAGATTTTCTTTTGTTGCTGAGAATAGTTTTAGCTATCCTGGGTTTTTTGTTGTTCCAGATGAATTTGATAATTGCTCTTTCTAACTCTGTGAAGAATTGAGTTGGGATTTTGATGGGTATTGCATTGAATCTGTATAGTGCTTTAGGCAAAATGGCCATTTTAACTATATTGATTCTACCGATCCATGAGCATGGGAGGTTTTCCCATTTTTTGAGGTCTTCTTCCATTTCCTTCTTCAGAGTCTTGAAGTTCTTGTCATACAGATCTTTCGCATGTTTGGTAAGAGTCACCCCAAGAAACTTTATACTGTTTGTGGCTATTGTGAAGGGGGTCATTTCCCTAATTTCTTTCTCAGCCTGCTTATCCTTTGAGTATAGGAAGGCCACTGATTTGCTTGAGTTGATTTTATAACCTGCCACTTTGCTGAAGCTGTTTATCAGCTGTAGGAGCTCTCTAGTGGAGTTCTTTGGGTCACTTAGGTAGACGATCATGTCGTCTGCAAATAATGATAGTTTGACTTCCTCCTTTCCAATTTGTATCCCTTTGACCTCCTTATGTTGTCGAATTGCCCGAGCTAGTACCTCAAGTACAATATTGAAAAGATAAGGAGAAAGGGGGCAGCCTTGTCTGGTCCCTGATTTCAGTGGGATTGCTTCAAGTTTCTCTCCGTTTAGTTTGATGCTGGCTACCGGTTTGCTGTATATTCCTTTTACTATGTTTAGGTATGGGCCTTGAATTCCTGTTCTCTCCAAGACTTTAAGCATGAAAGGATGCTGAATTTTGTCAAATGCTTTTTCAGCATCCAATGAAATGACCATGTGGTTTTGTTCTTTGAGTTTGTTTATGTAGTGGATTGTATTGATGGATTTCCGTATATTGAACCAACCCTGCATTCCCGGGATAAAGCCTACTTGATCATGGTGGATGATCGTTTTGATGTGTTCTTGGATTCGGTTGGCAAGAATTTTATTGAGTATTTTTGCATCGATATTCATAAGGGAAATTGGTCTGAAGTTCTCTTTCTTTGTTGGATCTTTGTGTGGCTTTGGTAACAGCGTAATTGTGGCTTCGTAGAAGGAATTGGGTAGTGTTCCTTCTGTTTCTATTTTGTGGAATAGTTTGAAGAGTATTGGTGTTAACTCTTCTTTGAAGGTCTGGTAGAATTCTGCACTGAAACCATCTGGTCCTGTGCTTTTTTTGGTTGGAAGACTTTCTATGACTCCTTCTATTTCTTTAGGCTTTATGGGACTGTTCAGATGGTCTAGTTGGTCCTGATTTAATTTTGGTATTTGGTATCTGTCAAGGAAATTGTCCATTTCCTCCAGATTCTCCAGTTGTGTTGAGTACAGGCTCTTGTAGTAGGATCTGATGATTTTTTGGATTTCCTCAGTTTCCGTTGTTATGTCTCCCTTTTCATTTCTAAGTTTGTTAATTTGGATACTTTCTCTGTGCCCTTTGGTCAGTCTGGCTAAGGGTTTATCTATCTTGTTGATTTTCTCAAAGAACCAGCTCCTGGTTTTGTTGATTTTTTGTATGGTTCTCTTTGTTTCTACTTGATTGATTTCGGCCCTGAGTTTGATGATTTCCTGCCTTCTACTCCTCCTGGGTAAAATAGCTTCTTTTTGTTCTAGGGCTTTCAGGTGTGTCATTAAGTTGGTAATGTATGCTCTCTCCATTTTCTTTTTGGAGGCACTCAGGGCTATGAGTTTTCCTCTTAGCACTGCTTTCATTGTGTCCCATAGATTTGGGTATGTTGTGTTTTCATTTTCATTGTGTTCTAAAAAGTCTTTAATTTCTTTCTTTATTTCTTCCTTGACCAAGGTATCATTGAGTAGAGTATTGTTCAATTT
This sequence comes from Apodemus sylvaticus, assembly GCF_947179515.1. Lineage (NCBI taxonomy): Eukaryota > Metazoa > Chordata > Mammalia > Rodentia > Muridae > Apodemus > Apodemus sylvaticus. Next base: position 50,559,325 of record NC_067474.1, on the reverse strand, counting down.
CCACGTGTATGTGGGTTTTCTGTTGTTTCTGTTGCTATTGAAGACCACTTTTATTCCATAGTGATCAGATAGGAGGCATGGGATTAGTTCTATCTTCTTATATTTGTTGAGGTCTGTCTTGTGACCAATTATATGGTCGATTTTGGAGAAGGTACCATGAGATGCTGAAAAAAAGGTATATTCTTTTGTTTTAGGATAGAATGTTCTATATATATCAGTTAAATCTAATTGGTCCAAAGCTTCAATTAGTTTCATTGTGTCCTTGTTTAGTTTCTGTTTTCCTGATCGGTCCATTGAGGAAAGTGCAGTGTTGAAGTCACCCACAATTATTGTGTTAGGTGCAATGTGTGCTTTGAGTTTTAATAAAGTTTCTTTTATGAAAGAGGGTGCCCTTGCATTTGGAGCATAGATGTTCAGGATTGAGAGTTCTTCTTGTTGTATTTTTCCTTTGACCAGCAAGATGTGTCCCTCAGAGTCTCTTTTGATGACTTTGGGTTGAAAGTCAATTTTATCTGATATTAAAATGGCTACTCCAGCTTGTTTCCTGAGACCATTTGCTTGTAAAATTGTCTTCCAGCCTTTTACTCTAAGGTTGTGTTTGTCTTTGACCCTGAGGTGTGTTTCCTGTAAGCAGCAAAATGTAGGGTCCTGTTTACGTATCCAGTCAGTTAGTCTGTGTCTTTTTATTGGGGCATTGAGTCCATTGATGTTAAGAGATATTAAGGAATAGTGATTGTTACTTCCTATCATTTTTGACGTTATTTTTTAAATTTGATTGCTTAACTTCTTTTGGGTTTGATGAAAGGTTACTATCTTGCTTTTTTCAGGGTGAAGTTTCCCTCCTTGTATTGGTGTTGTCCTCCTATTATCCTTTTTAGGGCTGGGTTTGTGGATAGATATTGGGTGAACTTGGTTTTGTCGTGAAATATCTTAGTTTCTCCATCTATGGTGATTGAGAGTTTTGCTGGATATAGTAGTTTTGGTTGGCATTTGTGTTCTCTTAGAGTCTGCATGAGATCTGCCCAGGACCTTCTAGCCTTCATAGTCTCAGGTGAAAAGTCTGCTGTGATTCTGATAGGTCTTCCTTTATATGTTACTTGGCCTTTTTCTCTTACTGCCTTTAATATTCTTTCTTTGTTTAGAACATTTGGTGTTTTGATTATTATGTGACGGGAGGTATTTCTGTTCTGGTCCAGTCTGTTTGGAGTTCTGTAGGCTTCTTGTATATTCATGGGCATCTCTCTCTTTAGGTTAGGGAAGTTTTCTTCCATAATTTTATTGAAGATATTTGCTGGCCCTTTAAGTTGTAAATCTTCACTCTCATTTATGCCTATAATCCTTAGGTTTGGTCTTCTCATTGTGTCCTGGATTTCCTGGATATTTTGGGTTACAAGCTTTTTGCATTTTGCATTTTCTTTAACTGTTGAGTCCATGGTTTCTATGGAATCTTCAGCATCTGAGATTCTTTCTTCTATTTCTTGTATTCTGTTGTTGATATTTGCATCTCTGTCCCCTGATTTCTTCCCAAGGCTTTCTATCTCCAAAGTTGTCTCTTTTTGAGTTTTCTTAGTTGTTTCTAATTCTGATTTTAGATCCTGGATGGTTTTGCTTAGCTCCTTCACTTGCTTGTTTGTGCTTTCCTGTAATTCTTTAAGAGATTTTTGTGTTTTTTTTTTTCATGACCTCAGCCTGTTGACCAAAGTTCTCCTGTATTTCTTTAAGAGATTTTTGTGTTTCGTCTTTCATGACCTCAGCCTGTTGACCAAAGTTCTCCTGTATTTCTTTAAGTGTTTTTTGCATTTCCTCCTTGTTGGCTTTTGTATTCTGCTGGATTTCTTTCAATGATTTTTGTGTTTCCCTTGCAAGGGCTTCTAACTTTTGATCCATTTTCTCCTGAATGTCCTTCATGTGTTCCTGTACCAGCATCATGACCAGTGATTTTAAATCCAAATCTTGTTTTACTGGTGTGATGGGGTATCCAGGACTTGCTGGTAGAGGAGAATTGGGTTCAGATGTTGCCATATTGCCTTGATTTCTGTAAGTGACGTTCCTGCGTTTGCCTTTTGCCATCTAGCTCTCACTGGTGTTACTTGGTCTTGTCAGTGCTGGACTCACCAGTGCAAGCTGCCCCTTCCTCGTTGGCCTCTGGTGCACAGCTTACACTCTGCACTGCCTGTAGACAGGGTGCTGTTGTTCAGGCTGTTCAGATCCCGAAGCAGGCACCTGAAGGCTCCCGCTGGGACCCGCAGGATTTATTGGAGCACACCGACTTCTCCCAGCTGGCCGCCCGGAAGCCCCCACTAGCCTCTTGAGGGACCTGGAGATGTGGCGGCCACCCAGGCTGATCTGAAGCGGAGAGAGTTGACCTGACAGCTTCTGCCTGAGGCCTTCCCCAGATTGTGTCTGTGGGCCAGATGGAACCCGTGTGCACCCCCAGGGAGCTCTGAAGGTGTATGTTGCTGTGACCTCCCCTGTGTTCCGCTCACTCCGCTGGGCAGCTGATTTCCCCAACCGGGCTGGCGCACACTAGGTTAGCCTTGTCGCCCGGGCCCTGAGTCCAGGCAAAAGTCTGGGAGGCCAAGGTCCGAGCAAAGTTCCCCTAGGGCTATGACTGTTATTTGGGTCCGCCAGGTGACCCGGATGGCGGGCGTGCGCGTCCGCGCTCCCCGAAAGCACCGGGAGAGTCTGTTGTGCTAATAACCTCCCGGGCGGGTTGACACACAGATGGCCCACCAAGCCGCCCAGTTCTTGGGGTCAGTCCTGTGCCTTTTGGGGCCTAGACCCCCGTTTTGTTAGCCTCAGGCTACGCTTGTTAGCAGTCTCTGCCCTCCCGAGCACTCTGGCTCCTGTAGGCAAAATGGCGGCGCGTGCGCCGGCCAGGGCAAAAAAAAAAAAACTCCTGGCTGGGTTGGCGCCCCGATGGCCACTCGAACAGCCCAGGGCCTGGGTGCAGGCCAACGCCCGTCAGGCTCAGACCCCTGCGGTGTTGGGCCTAGGATTATGTTTGTGTACCTCAGTCTGTCCGATCTCTGGAGCCCGGAATCAAGATGGAGGTGAGTCTCTCCTGACTGGCGGGAAGCCGAGTTCTGAAGTGGCTTCCGTGCAGCGAAAGGCTCCGCAGAACCGCAGCTGCTTGCCGCCCGGCTGGTCAGCGAAGGTCAGTGGTCGTGGGTGCAGGGCCTAACTGGACCCTGTGTCGCCTTGGTTCCACCGCTGATGGCCCTTCGGTTTTGGATTATCTTAATTGGATAGAAAGGTATACTCTGAACACCGATGCCCACCATTCTGTGGGTCAATATCTGGGCTCAATAAAAATGAGAAAGGGGCTGGCTATGTACCAGCATTCACCTCTCTCTCCTTCCTGACTACAGATGCCAAATGACCACCATGCCTTCCCTTGCAACATGGAGTAAATGTTCAAACCCTTATCCTCATGTACACCAAACGTCTTTTATCAAATATTTTGTCACAGGAAAAGTAGAGAGCTGTACATGATAACCAATAGCATAGGAATATTTAAAAATTACATAGGGAGCCTCTGGGGACTTCTGGAGTACAAAATTTACCAATAATTTAAACTATTCAATTGATAGATAAAAAGGTTATCATGTGTGGGGGTTAATTTTGGAGGAAATAAGTTATAGAAACTAGTACATCTATGAAAGTCTTATGTTGTCCCTGGCCACATCCTACCTCTTTCTCTGATTCCTGAAAACCATGAACGGCACAAGCGTCCTTCACCACTCACTAGTACCATATTGATCTGCACTCCCAATGTGCTACAGCAATGAAACAGAATGGTTCTATATTGAAACTTCTGAAAATAGAATTTTAAGTTAAATTTTGAGAGTATATTTCACAGAAAAGTTACTAAAAGAGAAAAAGACGTATGGAAGACATGATTTACCTTTTGAGACTGGGTTACCTCACTTAGTATGATGTCCTCCAGCTCCATCCATTTGTCTAAGAATTTCATGAATTCATTGCTTCTATTGGCTGAATAGTACTCCATTGTGTATATATACCACATTTTTTTGCATACATTCTTCTGTTGAAGAAAGCAGGAGTGGTCCCTGGTTCTGGAAAGACTCAGTGAAACAGTATTTGGCAAAACCAGAACGGGGAACTGGGAAGGGGTGGGAGGGAGGACAGGGGAAGAGAAGGGGGCTTACGGGACTTTCGGGGAGTGGGGGGGGGCTAGAAAAGGGGAAATCATTTGAAATGTAAATAAATTATATCGAATAAAAAAAAAAGAATATGTCTTCAAGGCCAAAAGAAGCTGAGAAGGAGGGTTACTCAAAGGGAAGACTAGCAGTCTCAACTAACTTGAACCCCCAAACTAGCAGTCTCAACTAACTTGAACCCCCGAGATTTCTCAGACACTGAGCCACCAACCAGGCAGTATGCACTAGTTGATATGAGACCACCAAAATTACAGCAGAAGACTGCCTGGTCTAGCCTCAGTGAAAGAACCCTTGAGAGACTTGAGGACCCAGGGTGTGAGTGGGAAGGTCTCAGGGGACGGGGCACTGTGTGGGCAGACATCCTCTTGGAGGTAGGGGATGGAGAACTGTGGGAGGGCAGATCAGGAAAGGGCAATGGAAGGACTGTAAAGAAATCAGATTAATCTGGAAAATATTATCCTAAGTGAGGTTACCCAATCACAAAAGAACACACATGGAATACAGTCACTGATAAGTGGATATTAGCTCAAAAACACTGAATACCCAAAACACAATTCACATATCAAATGACTTCCAAGAAGGAGGAAAGAGAGGTCCCTGGTCCTGAAAATGCTGTTCCAGCATTATAGGTGAATACCAGGACAGAGAAGTAGGAGGGGGTTGACAGGAGAATGGTCGGAGGAAAGAGGGCTGAGGGAACTTATGGGGAGGGGAGAACTGGGAAAGGGAAAGTCATTTTGAATGTAAACAAAGAATATTGAAAATAAAAAAATGATAAAAAAGGTATCAGAGTAATCTAAATAAATAAATAAACAAATAAATAAATATTAAGAAATAGGAAACATTTAAAGAGGAAATAAAAATAATAGAGTCGAAAAGAATACTGTCATCATAATTGTGAAAATTTAGGAAGTCTTAAGAGGAAGAGGAAAAGGAGGAGGAGCAGGAGGAGGAGCAGGAGGAGGAACAGCAGGAGGAGGAGAACTCTTCAAAAATTCACCCAGTGCTAATCAAATATTCTCATCAACTCCGAGAAAACACTACACAGAATGGAATAATCACTTATGGGTTGCTAATAATGTTGCCTCATATAAATGAGTGTTAGTTTTGGTACATAAATCACTATTAAACAATATCCTTTCTAACATCACAGCAGCTTTGTACTATCCAAGTTCTATTTTTTAGGCTAATATATCCTATCTCCTCCCACAGATCATTCCCTACATGTGAGTTGGTTTCTTGGTTTTTAGTCAATAATCTTTTTTTATTTGATCTATTTTTAAATATATTTATTTTTAGTTGGTCAGCATATTTCTTAACACACTGATCAAATATATGATACACTTTTTCCAGAAGTTGTATTTTAAGTAAATAGTTTAATGCTTTAATTATTTGATTGATTACATGCTTACATTATCTATTTTGTATGTAGTAACCTTTCATTACTGCTCTATTTTGTATGATTTCTGAAATATTGATCATATCATTATAGTTATAATTACAATTATTTTCAAATGGAACTGGTAAAATTAACAGTTGGGCTTTTATATCTTTTGGCAATGGTGTTTATCATCTACTAATATGGTATAAAAATATCACTGACACTATTACTGATGCTATGTTGTGCTTACAAACAGGAGGCTAGTATAACTGTCCTCTGAGAGGCCCTACCAGTAGCTGACTAAGAAAGACATAGTTACTTACACCCAATACATGGAGTGAGATAGGGGACCTCTATGGTTGAATTAGGGGAATGATTGAAAAAGCTGTAGGGGAGGGAGACCTCATAGGAAAACCAACTATCCTGAACCACAGGGAAAAACTAGAGACATACACACAGGTTGGTCCAATGCCCTAGTCACATACACAGCATAGAACTGACCTCAGTGGGAGAAGATATGCCTTATCCACAAGAAACATGAGGCCCCAGGGAGGGGTAGGGCTGATGGGAAACACCCTCTCAGAGGCACGGGGGAGGAAGAATGGGATTGAGAACTGTGGGGGGGGGACTGGGAAGTGAAGGCATGTAAACAAAAACAAACAAACAAACAAGTAAAACAAATTAAATAACAGTGACTAAAATACAATCAAAATGTACTTATGTCTCCCAAGTGATATAAGGATGTATTTTGGAAGGATGGGTTAGAGTTGGAATTATGGCAAGTTTTGGTTAAGGTTATTTTGTGTTGTGGTTAGGGCTGGTCTGGCTTAGACATACTATGGGCTAGTGTTAAGGCTGTCAAGAAGTTGTCCACATGATAAGGATAAGGATAGCTTTAGCTCCCTGCTCTAATCTTTTCTTACATCCCCTACTTAGCATAAGAGAGAAAGAAGGTGTCCTGCCCAGGATTTTGTCCAGTTGACACAAGCTAGCATCATTTATGAAATGGAACTACAGCTGAGAAAATTCATCCATCCCACACACTGATCTATGAACAAGACTATCAGTCAATTTCTCCCCCTGCCAACCCCCTTTATTTCTTTCATTTCATTTTATTTTTCTTTATGTATTTTTATTAATGTATTTATTTATTGAATTTACATCCTAATTGCAGCTACCCTCCCTTTACTTCCTCCTGCACTCTCATCTCTTTCTTCCCTTCTCAGAGAATAGGAAGCCCCACTTTGGTACTTCCCCACCCTAGCACATCATCGCGAAGTAGGTCTGGGTATATCTTCTTGAACTCAGGTATAACAATGCAGCCCAGTCTGGGGAAAATGCAGGAAACAGATTCCATGTCAGAGATTGCCCTTTCTCCAGTTGTTGGGGAACCCACGTGTAGACCAGCTGCATATCTGCTACATATGTGTAGGAGGCCAAGGTCCTGTTCGTGCATGCTCTTTCATCTGTAGTTCAGTGTTGGTGAGTCCCCATGGGCCTAGATTAGGTCTATATAGCCATAGGCGGATGATGTAGGTCTTCATGTGGTCTTCTGACCCTGTCCACATCCCTTATTCCTTCCCCCAACTCTTCTACAAGGCTCCCTGAGCTCTGCCTGATGTTTGGCTGTGGGTCTCTGTATCTGTTTCCATCAGCTGCTGGATGAAGCTTCTCAGATGACAGTTGTGCTAGACTCTTGTCTGTTAGCACATCAGATTATCATTAATAGTGTCCGGGGTGAGCTCTCTCCCAGGGCCACTCAAGTTGGGCCAATCTTTAGTTATCCATTCCTTCAATATCTTTCTATCTTTACTCCGTCACAACTTGTAAGCAGGAAAATTTTAGGTCAAGGTTTTTGTGCGTGGATTAGTATTTCCCTCCCTTCTCTGGAAGTCCTGAATGGTTACAGGAGGTGTCATCTACTTTAGGTTCCATAACCCTCATTACTAAGAGTGTCATCTAGGGTCACTCTCATATCCTCCCAGTATCCACCAGAGTCTATCTCTGGCTTGTCCCTGAGATGCTCCCCTACAAATTTTCCTTCTCCCTCTCTACCCTCTTAAACCCAATCCCCATTTGCCCTCTCCATCTCACTCCCTAACCAGTTCTCTCTCTCCATCCACATCCAATGTCTATTTTAGTTCTTCCATTAAGACATTTCCTTAATTAAGACCTTTTCTTAATTAATCTTGTTGTCCAAAATGCTGAAATGTATTTGGAAGAATAGTGGATGTTCTTCAGTATTGTTTTGTGTGGTACTCATTCATTTCATTTAGACACACAGGAAATAGTTGTCCAGGCCAGGTAAAGGACAAGAACGATATACCCATAGTTTGCACACAATTAAAATAAGAGCCCAAAGGGAAATCCATGGAATCCTCAATGTTAGTTTCACAGCATATCCTGAGACATTATCTGGTGTTAAATGAATGTATGCCATTGCAAGTTCACAACTCTTTTCTTCTCACCCCTTCTCTCTTCTAGATCCTGTTCACTTCTACACACTAGAGGGTAGGTAGATAACATTCCATTTAATAAAACTAATTTGAGTAGGTATATAATGTTATCTCTAATTAGTACATGAACCAAGCAATTAATGCTGAACATTCTTTATATACATTTATTTAACAATACCAAAAACCCTTATGTTTATATTTAATTATCTAGTAGTTTTCACTACCACTGAAGTGATTTATCATTTCAAAAGAAAATTAACTTTAAAATATCAATCCATTGATCTTTAGGTGTTTTAAATTACATAGTAACTTTCCAGGAAGAGTCCATTATCTCTAGATCTTGTCTCCTGGAAGTTTACTAGAAACATAGACACAAATTTTCCATGAATTGGTTCAGAAATTATGGATGACATGGGAATCTGCATTTTAAATTACTGCAAATGTTTTCAGATAAACATTCAAAATGTGAAAACCAAGCCTGGTATGTGTTCATACTCAGGAACTTCCTACATCCTCAGAGATTGTACAAGTGTTTATAGTTGCATATAACTTATATATTATTTTTACTTGAAATTGTATAGAGATATTTCTCTAAAATTAGCATAATTTAATCCATTTCCTTGAATGAGAATATTGTTTGTTTTTGTTTCTTTACTTTGCTCAAGAGGATGTTCCAAATATCCTAGTATTAAGTGCTTCATAATATAAATTTTGTCATTGCCTCACAGTGGTAACTGACTGTCTGAACCCATTTGTTTGTGAAATGCCATGTAAACCACATAGGAGGAAAGAAACATGACTAGACACAAGTTAGCACATTTTGGAGCCTTTCGCACTGTTAATTGCTAAGAATTAAAAGATATTTCCCTTTCTTACATTTGTACAGTCAGGTGGTAACTCAATAAAGGCTTCCCAATCACTGATATGCAATGATCAAAATAATAAATATTTAGTAAGATAAAAATCTCATTAAAATTCAAATTAAATACTATTTATATACATTATTTACTTATGTCAGAGCCTGTCTCTAAATAGTCAAATCCAGTGCAAAGTCAACAGAGATCTAGATAGAATGTTGATTATATTATATTATATTATTTTCACATTGCCATATTATCAGTATAAGAAAGTGATACCTGAAGGTTAGCCATTGAAAATACACACACACACACACACACACACACACACACACACCTAATGATATACCCTGAAAGAAAGTCATTTTTTTTCTCTAACAATTTGTTTCAAAGTCTTGTCATTTATAGCATACCTTTATTTATTGTATGAAGACAGAAAGGGAAATGTTGAGCCTTTGTTCTAAGAGACGTCCTTCCATTATTTCTTTGTAGCCATTAGAAATGTATAAATTTCTGTGAGCAGTGATGTTCTGCTTAAGTTTTTCTGCTGCCAGGCTTAAGTAAAGCAAGGAGAAAAAATTGATAAATGAGAATGGATTCTGTATCTCCAAGACAAATCAGCCACAATGTATTCATACTAAGGTGATCACTCCAAACTTTTTATGAACCCTAGAGGAGAGACACAGGCCACTATATTCCAGAAAGTGCAAGTGGTAGAGGCTTTGATGGATGAAACCAGCAAATACATAGTTCTTTACAAGTACTGCAATTTATTCAATTCTTAGATTCTTGACTTATTAGTGTCAAGCTTAGCATGTGTAAACACACAAAAATAATCAGGAGCATTATGTATTTTCTGAAAAGGAGTTTAGGAGTTCACTCTGAGATTATCTTTTGCTCTGATGCTGACTAAAATTGTGACCTCTTCAGATAATGTGAATAATGACTTCTGGTCTCACTTATTTTTCAAGATTATAAAAATCAAATATAAAACAAAAAAAGAGGAAACTGTGGATTTCACCATGAAAGGCAAATTGCTTTATGTTGTAGACTTTGCTCTGTATAGTATACACAATCTACATTTCTTGTTGTCCAATCTTCCTAAATTCTAATTCAATAAATCATTTCCTGAAGACTATTTTGTTCTATAAAGAACACTTTCATTATTGTGTGTATGTGTGTGTGTGTGTGTGTGTGTGTGTTACATACATGTGTATACATGTGCGTGGAGTTGTGTTCACTTATACTGAAAAATGTAGAGGCCAGAGGTTGAGTCAGAATGTTTTTCCTAGTGCTTCTCCACTTTATTTTTGAGACAAGGTTTCTCATTGTTCATTGATCTCATCATTATTTTTACACTAGTTCCAGAGCCCAGTGGGTAACTACCTATCTCCATCACCATTCATCACATTTGATACAGGCATCGGGGATTCAAACTCAGGTCCTCATTCTTACTTGGTAAGCTTTAAACACCAAGGTTTCTACCTATATCATTTACTTTAAATATAAAAAGAAAGGAAATACTTCTTCATTTTGTCTTGTGTGTGCTTGTGTGTTTGTGTGTGAGTGTATGTGTGTCCACAAATGCACAGATGCGTAAACACAAAGGGAAAGGAATATATATGGTATCTAAAAGACTTCTAAACAAGAAGTATTTATTCAATTTTCTTAACTATACATTAAATTTTACATTCTTGGATTCCTTCTAAGAGAATTTACATGAGAGATACTGATATTACTTTTAAGAAGTTGAATGTTTTTCAAACTTATTTAAAAAACAGTTGGAAAAATATTTAACATAAAGATACTATAAATGGAAAATTAACTTACCACTAAGATTTATAAAATTAATATTTCAGGATTAAGTAACGTAATTTTTCTCAATGTTTTTCTCAATATTTTAAGACTAAGCTTCCAAGTCTAAACTTATTCTTAAGAATATTTATATACACATTTCATACCTTATTTCACATTTCAATTGATGAAGCTATTTTTTATTCACTCAAAAATATGCTGTAGATGTGTACATTAGACAAGGATATTTTAAGAAAACTTTTATGTTAGCTGCAGAGAGATAGAAAGTAACTTATATGCTGCAAAATTCTGGTGATAAGGCAAACATCCCATTTTATTTTATGTGAACATTTGGTTTTGGATACTTCTGTATATATTTATATTCCCTGTGCATTTAAGATTGTGTTTATTGTGCTAACTCTGATATTCCTTGGATCTAGTGTTTTAATGCTCAGCACTTTTGTGCCTATCAAACACTCAGTCCTCCATAAATGTGGTCATTATTTTTCTGTTCCTTTTCAAACATGTTCCCATTGCATATAATGCAGCATCACTTACTATAAATCCACAGACTCATCCATCTATGATCATGCATATGGAATATTCCATATTACTTAGCTATCTATGCTTTTGTTAACAATAAAGGGCACCATATTCGAAGAATTGACTCAAATTGAGAAAATTTATGTGTTTCAGTAAGTCATCTGAAAAAACTTTCTTGCACTTAGTATTTCTTCACTTAACAACTGAGCCATGACTTGACAGTAATAAATTCTGTATCATTATATACTTACTTACACCGCTACACATTAAATGTAACTTATGGTTATTCTTTCATTCATTTTACAATAGTATTCTTAAAATGATACTGAAAACAATTTCCTACTCTCTGAAAAATGTTTGATACTATTTGCTTAAAATAAGCATTTTTTCTTTTTTTCTTTCTCTTTTTGGCGAACCATAAAATTCACTTTAAGATACTCTGGAAACAACTCAAAATGTTACCATTTTGTTACTTATTATTACCATTTGGTGCAAAAGTGTTGGGTTTAGGCTAGAAGCTGAGAAAACTCACTTCAAATATGGAGGGTTAAAAAAAAAAAAAAGCTTTACTTTCTGAGCGTTCCAGCGGGTGGTCAGTTTGAGATCTGAACCATGTCCCCAGGATAGAAACACAAGGCAGGGGAGAAGCAGGAAGAAGCTGCAATATTTTGTCATTATATTTTAACATTATGAGTTAAGTGAGGGAATACCCATTGGAGACTGTGCTGTATTCAGGGTACCTGGCTTCAAGGTTCTTTTTTTTTTTTTGATATATTTTTTATTTACATTTCAAATGATTTCCCCTTTTCTAGCCCCCCACTCCCTGAAAGTCCCGCAAGCCCACTTCTCTCCCCCTGTCCTCCCACCCACCCCTTCCCACTTCCCCATTCTGGTTTTGCCAAATACTGCTTCATGGAGTGTTTCCAGAACAAGGGGCCACTCCTCCTTTCTTCTTGTACCTCATTTGATGTGTGGAATATGTTTTGGGTATTCGAGTTTTCTAGGTTAATATCCACTTATTAGTGAGTGCATACCATGATTCACCTTTTGAGTCAGTGATACCTCACTTAGTATGATGTTCTCTAGCTCCATCCATTTGCCTAAGAATTTCATGAATTCATTGTTTCTAATGGCTGAATAGTACTCCATTGTGTAGATATACCACATTTTTTGCATCCACTCTTCTGTTGAGGGATACCTGGGTTCTTTCCAGCATCTGGCAATTATAAATAGGGCTGCTATGAACATAGTAGAGCATGTATCCTTATTACATGGTGGGGAATCCTCTGGGTATATGCCCAGGAGTGGTATAGCAGGAACTTCTGGAAGTGAGGTGCACAGTTTTCTGAGGAACTGCCAGACTGCTTTCCAGAGTGGTTGTACCAATTTGCAACTCCACCAGCAGTGGAGGAGTGTTCCTCTTTCTCCACACCATCTCCAACACCTGCTGTCTCCTGAATTTTTAATCTTAGCCATTCTGACTGGTGTAGGGTGAAATCTCAGGGTTGTTTTGATTTGCATTTCCCTAATGACTAATGAAGTTGAGCATTTTTTAAGATTCTTCTCCGCCATCCGAAGTTCTTCAGGTGAGAATTCTTTGTTTAACTCTGTACCCCATTTTTTAATAGAGTTGTTCGGTTTTCTGGAGTCTAACTTCTTGAGTTCTTTATATATATTGGATATTAGCCCTCTATCTGATGTAGGATTGGTGAAGATCTTTTCCCAATTTGTTGGTTGCCGATTTGTCCTTTTGATGGTGTCCTTTGCCTTACAGAAACTTTGTAATTTTATGAGGTCCCATTTGTCAATTCTTGCTCTTAGAGCATACACTATTGGTGTTCTGTTCAGAAACTTTCTCCCTGTACTGATGTCCTCAAGGGTCTTCCCCAGTTTCTTTTCTATTAGCTTCAGAGTGTCTGGCTTTATGTGGAGGTCCTTGATCCATTTGGATTTGAGCTTAGTACAAGGAGACAAGGATAGATCAATTCGCATCCTTCTGCATGCTGACCTCCAGTTGAACCAACACCATTTATTGAAAAGGCTATCTTTTTTCCATTGGATGTTTTCAGCCTCTTTGTCGAGGATCAAGTGGCCATAGGTGTGTGGGTTCATTTCTGGATCTTCAATCCTGTTCCATTGATCCTCCTGCCTGTCACTGTACCAATACCGTGGAGTTTTTAACACTATTGCTCTGTAGTATTGCTTGAGGTCAGGATACTGATTCCCCCAGAATTTCTTTTGTTGCTGAGAATAGCTTTAGCTATCCTGGGTTTTTTGTTATTCCAGATGAATTTGATAATTGCTCTAACTCTGTGAAGAATTGAGTTGGGATTTTGATGGGTATTGCATTGAATCTGTATATTGCTTTTGGCAAAATGGCCATTTTAACTATATTGATTTTACTAATCCATGAGCATGGGAGGTTTTCCCATTTTTTGAGGTCTTCTTCCATTTCCTTCTTCAGAGTCTTGAAGTTCTTGTCATACAGATCTTTCACATGTTTGGTAAGAGTCACCCCAAGATACTTTATACTGTTTGTGGCTATTGTGAAGGGGGTCATTTCCTTAATTTCTTTCTCAGCCTGCTTATCCTTTGAGTATAGGAAGGCCACTGATTTGCTTGAGTTGATTTTATAACCTGCCACTTTGCTGAAGTTGTTTATCAGCTGTAGGAGTTCTCTAGTGGAGTGTTTTGGGTCACTTAGGTAGACGATCATGTCGTCTGCAAATAATGATAGTTTGACTTCTTCCTTTCCAATTTGTATCCCTTTGACCTCCTTATGTTGTTGAATTGCCCCACTTCAAGGTTCTTAATTCATTCTTTTAGCCACTAGGTCCAAAGCTCAGAGTGATAAGGGGACAAAGGAATGAATCAGCTGCACACAGTTAATATGGGCATAATAGGCAAATTGGTTATATATATATTTATGACACATGTACATTGATTTAGATGTCATCGGGTTCTATATTCTTTCCTGGTTAAAAAAATAATTAAGAAAGCATTTGGAGAAGTGGGATAGGTATTCATTCTTAGGACTCGAAAGATGAACTTGCTTGATCTTGCCAGCAAGCTGGAGAAGCTGTCCTTGCAATGGCTGCCCTCAGACAACAATCTTCTCACGATTTGTTCTTGAGATATCTGGATGCAGACAACGGTTTACAACAGAAGCTCTTCAGCTATAGGGAAGTCCCCAGCTCTCATAGAAATTGGGACCTTGAGTTTCTATTTATGATTAAATAAAGACATAAAGCAAAATAGAAGTACTTAGAATAAGTTTCTTTTGCTTGTTCCTAACAAAAGGAAGGGTTTACTTTGATGAGATTGATTGTGTTAGTTTGTAACTCAGACCCCAGAGAAAGGTTCAGTTTTTGCCTGTGTCCATATTCACTGAAACTTGCCAAAGCTCTCCTCCTCAGTTTAATCAACAATCAGTCCTGGCATTCAGTGTAGCCACATAGACCAGTCAATGTGACAGAAGGGCATGACAGTTGGCACTGGTAAACCAAATCAAAACTAAACATCAATTGTGATCCCAATTTATTAAACCCCCCACTAATTTCAAAAAGCCAAGACATTTGACAATGTGGGTCTAAAGAGAAGGAATGAGGCTATAGAACATGCAATTATCACAATGTAGTTAGGGTGCTTTGATATAAAACATGCATTACTTGTTCTAAATGTGGCATACATTACAGTACCTTTTAAGGAAGGCCAAAACATGTTATCAGGCTATGTCTGTAATATAAGCAAAAGCTCAAAAAGAACATATAAGTTATAAATTAAACTATGATATGAGTAGAAAATAATGATTAGAATATAAGTCATATTTCAAATTTCAAACTTTCCATCTTATACGTTGTTTTGTAGCTGGTTATTCATTATATGGAAAAATATTGAAGATCTAAGATTATCAGAAAAATATGAATTCTTTAATGTTTGATCACTTCATATAGTAATGGTGAAGTTTCCTATCACAGTAAGAAAAAGACAGCATATCATGTTCACAGGATTTGAGAAAGAATAGATATATGTATATAGTATTACATGTTATTTTTCATCATATATTGCAGTTTATATATATATAAAATTGGGGTTTTTCCCACATATGTGTGTATGTGTGATATAATATATATGATATAATATATAATTTTCAGTAACATGTTCAATTTTTTATTTTGGGGTATTTTAATGTTTTGTGTACATAATCCTGTATAAAATGAAGTGTGAATGTAATGGAGTAATGGTTACCCATGCTTTACCAATTACAGTCTGCATCTTAACTGTTTCCCTTCTGGTAGTATACATTTTCTTTTTGGTTTTTTGAGACAGGGTTTATCTGTGTAGTCCTGGAACTCACTCTCTTGACCAGGCTGGCCTCGAACTCAGAAATCTGCCTGCCTCCCAAGGGCTGGGATTACAGGTGTACCTCACTACGCCCAGATGGTAGTATACACTTTACAGGTTGTGATTCTTCTCACTGTGATTTTTAGTGTACCTTGGTCAGATGATCAGAAGCAGGATCTGAAAGCAGTGTTATTTTTTTCCATACTGGAGATGCACATTCATCTCTTTCCACTAAATTTTACTCTTATTCCTACTTGTCACTTTCTTTCAGCATTTGCTTTACCATGTACCCAACTAGTATCTTTGGGTGCAAACGTCTTTTCTATGACATACTTATTCCTTTAAGTTTATTAGAATGGATATATTCAGGTTTCATCTGATCTGTGTGCTTAGTTTACTGTTACATTTGTCAAAATATAGTTATTTTTATGTTCAAGTTTATAGAACAAACATTCATTTTTGTTTGTTTGTTTGTTTTTCCTTCACAACAGGCCTCTTATACATAGTTTTATTTTTTAACTTATTTTGTTTATTTTTTTTATTCTATATATTCTTTATTTACATTTCAAATGATTTCCCCTTCCCAGGATTTCCCCCTCCATGAAAGTTCCATAAGACCTCTTCGCTCCTCCTGTTCCCCAATCAACACCTTCTAGCTTTCCTATCCTGGTATTCCCCTACACTTTTGCACTGAGAATATCTAGGACCAGGAGCCTCTCCTTCCTTCTTCTTGGGCATCATTTGATATGTGAAATGTTTCCTGGTTATTCCAAGCTTCTGGGCTAATATTTGCTTATCAGTGGGTGCATGCCATGAGTGTTCTTTTGTGATTGGGTTACCTCACTCAGGATGACATTTTCCAGTTCCACCCACTTGCCTAAGAATTTCATGAATTCATTGTTTTTAATATCTGAGTAGTATTACATAGTGTAAATATACCACATTTTCTGTATCCATTCCTCTGTTGAGGGATATCTGTGTTCTTTCCAGCTTCTGCCTATTATAAATAGGACGGCTATGAACATAGTGGAGCATGTATCCTTATTACATGTTGGGGAATCCTCTGGGTATATGCCCAGAAGTGGTATAGCTGGGTCCTCTGGTAGTATTATGCCCAGTTTTCTGAAAAACTAACAGACTTATTTCCAGACTGGTTGTACCAGCTTGCAACCCCACCAGCAGTGGAGGAGTATTCATCTTTCTCCACATCCTCAACAGCACCTGTTCTTTCCTGAGTTTTTGATCTTAGCCATTCTGACAGGGGTGAGGTGAAATCTCAGGGCTGTTTTGATTTGCATTTTCCTGATGACTAAGGATGTTGAACATTTCTTTAGGTGTTTCTCAGCCATTTGATATTCTTCCGGTGACAATTCTTTGTTTAGCTCTGTATCCCATTTTTAATAGGGTTATTTGACTCTCTGAAGTCTATTTTCTTGAGTTCTTTGCATATCTTAGATATTAGCCCTAAGAACAGAACATTCTTTTTGCGAACTATTTTGCTTTAGTAGATATCTTCAGGTGATTCATTTCCTCATATATACCAGGAGAGAAATTTGATAAGAAATGAAATCAATTAACTTCGTAACAGTATATCAGCAGATGAGGATAATTCATGTAGCCTTGATATTGAAGGCCAATACACTAGCATATGTTTATTGTCATGCTTAATTTGAGATAAAAAATCAGTGGAGCATGGTGGTTAAATGCTACATTTATTCTGTGCAAATGTAGGAAGCAGTAATCACATGGTTACCATGCAGTAATAACTGTATTGCATATTAAAACCCAACTATTACCTGCATTTGATGAAGCAATAAAAAAATCATGATTGTAGCATTATAGAATTACTTTATTCTGTGCCCATCATTGGAATGATAGAATATGAAATGCATAGAAAAGTGCATTGATTTCCCTTAAGCTGGAACAAGCATTACTGTATAAATTCAAGGTAAACTCTAGGTATGCTGTAATATGAATGATGTGGGCAAGTAGCATTTCTCTTCATTAAAATAAGTGCCACATTTGCATGCCCTGCTGTGCAGAGATTGCTATATAACATGACATCTATCAACACAGAATAATAAGGTGCATTCTCTTTGCAAAAATGACAAAAATAACATCATATAGGCACACAATTTGAAAAATGGTATTATCTGGAAAGATGCATATAATCTAGACAAACCCAGGTACAAGTTTTTGCCGGTATATTTATTTTTATTTCCTGCCCATTTACTTATCAAGAAAAGTAAAAATGAAATTTAACCCAAAACATCTATTTGTCAAAGGACAACAATTGATTGAAACATAAATAACAAAAAGGTCATTAAAAACACAGGCTAGCATTTCCTTGATTTTTCAAGTGTTTATTTGTTTGATTGGTTGTTTTGGTTTGGTTTGGTTTTTTTGTTTTGTTTTTTGGTTTTTGTTTGTTTTTCTTAATTTTGCATTTCTGTGTAGCCACGTTTTAAAGACATTCTTGAAGAAAAGCATTTAACCTTATTTTTAAAATAACTGATAAGTCTTAACTGACAATATATAATTTGGAAATACATTTCATACATCATGCTCTATAATATACTTTGAAAACTATCAGGCACTTACTTATTGTTGTGTGGATATTCCTTCCAGATCCATATGGATCTTAGTGTTGAAGCTCTGATTGCCAGGCTTAGTGGCAGCTTTCTTACCACAGACTTATCAAATTTGTCATTTGTAATCATTTCCTGTTTTGTGTTCTTTGTGTTTCAGAAATACATATATCAGTCTTCAGATATTTATAATATCATTTTCTCTTTAAGTCCTGTTTTCTTTTTATGAATGATCAATTTTGACCCAGGTATAAGCAACATGGAGTTTTCATTCTAGAAATTGAAACAAGAATCAACCAACACAGTGTTTTTGTTTTGTTTTACCTAGGACCACTTTTTACATGAGGGAGATATAGTTCATACTGAAAAGATAATCAGTCTTATAAAATTTGATGTTCTTTTTACAACAGCTCATTTCCACTACAATAAAATGAAATTGACTTTTAAGAGAGTGCACAAGAGGTCAACAGATAGCTGTTCCAACATGAGGAGTGGACCTTCCTTTCTTACCAGTTATTTATAGGCCATTGGGCACACAAACAGCCATTGGTTGCTTAATGATGAGGATAAATGAGTCATTATTTATCAATTGGTTCTGTCACTGAGCAGAATTTTGGAATTTCTGTACATAACCCACACGATTGATGTCAGTGCCTCTTGATGCAATCAAGAGACAAGGGAAACACAGGCAACGGATGGCTGCTGCTTATTTTACAGTAAGATTTTCTCATCATATTTATTCTCTCTCTCTCTTTCTCTCTCTCTCTCTCTCTCTCTCTCTCTCTCTCTCTCTCTCTCTCTCTCTCTCTCTCTGTGTGTGTGTGTGTGTGTGTGTTGGGCTTGCAAGTATTAAGCCATATATGATAGCCTGAAAACAACTTTGGAATCTGGAATCTGAATTTTCTTTCAATATGTAAGACCTTGTAGGCCATTCACATTCATATCATCAGGCTTAATAAAAGTATGTATAAATGACAAGTAGCAGCAGCCCTCCCTACATTTTGTCATATGAACATACTATTTCTGTTTATAAGGATCTTAATGACCTGCCAATAAAAATTAAAAAATAATTTCTATTTTATTCCAGGCTGACTTCTGTTCCAGCATTGTTTATGTGTGTGTGTGGGGGGGGGGGGTAGCATGATAGTGTATGCTTATATATGTGTGTGGATGTGTGCATCTATAGATTCACACAAGGAGGGCACATGTTAATGTTTTGAGTCTTCTACAACTCTCTGAATCATTTTAATCATATTTTCTGTCCACCGCATTTTGATCATGTTCCCCACTCCCCACAATCTCTTAGATTCTACCTACCTCCCTAACCCTCCTGAAACAAAGCAAAAAGAACAAAAGTAACAAAAGCCAAAACTAATACTGATATACATAAGAATTCACAGAGACTGTAATAGCATGGACAAAGTTGTACTGCTTCAAGACAGAGTCCCAGAATTTAAAAGAGTGAAAGTAATGTCTTACCTCAATGTTTTATTTTTAAGGCAGATTCTCTCCTGTTTACCATCTTTAACCATTTAATATGACTGTGTGGCTAAGAAACTCTAGAGATCATCATACCTCTGTCCCAAGACCTAGGTTACAGTTACGTACCATCACACAGGTTTGACATAGTTTTAAGAAGCATTGTTTTATTGTCTACATATGGAAACAATTATGATCACTGACTGTATGGACTCATTGATAACATTATCTAGCACAACAGTATGAGAAATTATTCTATTGTTCATAGAGATACAGTCCATCCTGGTGAGTAATTATGACTGCATAATAGGAGGCAATTGGTTCCTTTGGATCCAGATTATGTGGCAGAGCATGTATACTCATCTGGTTTTCTCCATTTACGCAATCCAGGAACAGAGCCTGTATAGTTGGGTGTCCATGTTTACAATGGGTCTTATCAATTCAGTTTCCTTATTTCAGATTTTCCCTCAATGATGTGCCCAAAGCCTTATTGTTTCTATGCCTCTCTGCCCTGTCCAATAGAAAATTGTGATTACCCAGATCAATAATAAATCACTTTTATTGATTGAGAAAAATAAATTCTATGTTCTGATATAAATATAAGAAAAATTCTTAGTTTTATGAAATCAAATCTAACTCTTTAAAAATTTGATTCTTTTGAGAAGAGTTAAAACATTAGTAATATTTGTATAGCATCTATATAAAAGGCCCTGAGAGAGAAGTACTCTTGAGAAGACAATGTTTTGTTTATTTTCTGTTATTTCTCCACAAGTTTCATACATATTATATAAATTGATCAATTGGACCCCACATAAAAAGTAGTTATTTTTTATTTTACAGAACAATGATATTAAGCATAGGAAGCTTGTAGCTAATCAAAATCATAAGTTACATTTGAGGACATGTTGCCCATCTGAAAATTACACACACTTCATTCGTTGTTTAATTTTAAAAATGTAAGAAAATAAGATGGCAATGAATCAGAAAACAACTTTCCATTTGATCAATTTAGCAACCTACCTTTCACTTACTAAACACACCACACTATCTGATTTCAGTGGCGCTCCATACATGTTCTGTATGACCAGAACAGAACACTCTGTAGAGCATTCCTGAATATCCAATGATACTTGTATTAATATTAATATGCTTGTTCTCCTTTACTTTATACTCTGCAAACTAAAGCAGAAAAATGTCCCATTGTTAATAGAGATAAATATCATTGCACAATCTTTTGTTGTTGTTGTTTGTTTGTTTGTTTGTTTTCAGATACTTCCTTTATTTACATTTCAAATGCTATCTCCTTTCCTGGTTTCCTCTCTGAAAACCCCTATCCCATCTCCCCTCCCCCTGCTTATCAATCCACCCACTCTCACTTCCCTATCCTGGCATTCCCCTAAACTGGGGCATCAGGACCAAAGGCCTCTCCTCTGATTGATGTTCAACAAGGCCATCCTCTTCTACATATGTGGCTAGAGTCATGGGTCGCCCTCCATTTCTACTCTTTGGTTGCTGATTTAGTCCTCGGGAGCTCTGGGGGTACTGGATGGTTCATATTGTTGTTCGTCCTGTGGGGCTGCAAACCCCTTTAGATCCTTGTGTCCTTTCTCTAGCTCCTCCATTGAGGACCCTATGCTCAGTCCAATTTTTGGCTCCAGCATCCACTTCTGTATTTGTTAGGCATTGGCAAAGCCTCTCAGGAGACAGCTATATCAGACTCCTGTCAGTAAGCACTTGTTGGCATTTACAATAGTGTCTGGGTTTGGTAATTGTATATGGGATGGATCCCCAGGTTTGGAAGTCTCTAGGTGGCCTTTCCTCCAGTCTCTGCTCCACACTTTGTCTCTGTATCTCCTCCCATGGGTATTCTGTTCCCTCTTCTATGAAGGAACGATGTATTCATGCTTCGGCTTGTCTTCTTCTTGAGCTCCATGTGGTCTGTGAATTGTACCTTGGGTATTCCAAGCTTCTAGGATAATATCCACTTAATAGTGACTGCATACTATTTATTTTCTTTTTTGATTGGGTACTTCACTCAAGCAGATATTTTATAGTTCCATCCATTTGCCTAAGAATTTCATGAATTCATTATTTTTAATAGCTGAGTACTACTCCACTGTGTAAATATAACACATTTTCTCTATCCATTCTTCTGTTGTCAGATATCTGTATTCTTTGTAGCTTTTGGATATTATAAATAAGGCTGCTATAAACATAGTGGAGCATGTGTCCTTATTACATATTGGAGAATTTTCTGGGTATATGCCCAGGAGTGTTTTCCCTGTGTGTGTCCTCCAGTAGTACTGCATCCAATTATATGAGGAACTGTCAAACTGATTTCCAGAGTGGTTATACCAGCTTGTGATCTCACCAACAATGTAGGCATGTTCCTCTTTCTCCACATCCTTACCAGCACCTGCTGTCACCTGAATTTTTGATCTTAGCTGTTTTGACTGGTGTGAGGTGGAATCTCAGGGTTGTTTTTATTTGCATTTCACTGATGACTAAGAATGCTGAACATTTCTTTAGGCTTTCAGCCATTCAGTATTCCTCGGTTGATAATTCTTTGTTAAGCTCTGTACCCCATTTTAAAATAGGGTTATTTGTTCTCTGAAGTATGACTTCTTCAGTTCTTTGTATAAATTGGATTAAAAAACATGCAATTATTTCATTAGAAGCTAAGAAAGCATTTAAGAAAATCCACACCCATTCATGATTAAAGTATTGGAAAGATCAGGAATTCAAGACCCAAATCGAAACATAGTAAAAGCATTATACAGTAAACCAGTAGCGAACAATGAACTAAATGGAGAGAAATTTGAAAGAATCCAACTAAAATCAGGGATGCCCACCCTCTCCATACCCATTCAATATCGTACTCAAAGTTCTAGCCTGAGAAATTAGACAACAAAAGGTCGAAGGGATACAAACTGAAAGGGAGTCAAAGTATTCATATTTGCCAATGATATTATAGTATACTTAAGTGACCCCCAAAAATCCACCACAGAATGCCTAAATCTGATAAACAACTTCATCAAAGTGGCTGGATATAAAATTAATTCAAACAAATCAGTGGCCTTCCTCTACTCAAAGGATAAACAGAATGAGAAAGAAATTAGAGAAATAACACCCTTCACAATAGTTACAAATAACATAAAACACCTTGGTGTGACTCTAACTAAGCAAGAACTTCAAGTCTCTGAAGAAAGAAATAGAAGGTTGCAGAAGATGGATAGGTGATCTCCCATGCTCATGGATTGGTAGGATTAATATAGTAAAAATTGCCATCTTGCCCAAAGCAATCTATAGATTCAGTACAATCCCCATCAAAATTCTAACTCAATTCTTCATAGAGTTAGAAAGAGCAATTTCCAAATTCATTTGGAATTAAAAAAAAAAAAAAACTAGGATAGCGAAAAGTATTCTCAACAATAAAAGAACTTTTGAAGGAATCAGTGTCCCTGACCTCAAGCTGTACTACAGAGCAATTGTGATAAAAACTGCATGGTGTTGGTGCAGTGATAGGCAGGAAAATCAATGAAATAGAATTGAAAACCCAGAAATGAACCCACATATCTATGGTCCCTTGATCTTTGACAAAGAAGCTAAAACCGTCCAGTGGAAAAAAAGGATTTTCAGCAAATGGTGCTGGTTCAACTGGTGGTTAGCATGCAAATCTGTCCTTTCTTATTTCCTTGTACAAAGTTCAAGACCAAGTGGATCAAGGGCATCCACATAAAACCAAACACACTGAAAGTAATAGAAAAAATAGTGGGGAAGAGCCAGGAGCACATGGGCACTGTGGAAAATTTCATTGCACCATCTTCTTGTTTAGTACCAGAGATAGATAAAACTATAGTACAAAGTCATCTTTACAATAACTTTCTTATCCAATGACTTCTTGTTTCCAGTAAGCAGGCTTATTGGGAATCTTTTCACCACCTGTTGATGCTTTCAAGAATTAGTTACACTTTCAAGAGCATTTGTCTTGGTAATGTAGGTAGAATTTTCTGTCATTTTCCAATAGAGAGTCATCATTGCTTCCTAAAATGCTCTTTGTTTCTGTCTTCAGTATGTCATGGACAGGGAAAGAAAAATATTTGTTTCTGTAGGATGTGTGTGTGTGTGTGTGTGTGTGTGTGTGTGCGTGCGCGTGTGCGTGTGCGCGTGCGCGTGTGCGTGTGTGTGTGTGTGTGTGTAAGTGTAGACAGTAATAAAGTACCCTGTGATGATATCCTTAATGTCCCTAAGTTATTTTATGTAATGATCATGTTAATAAAATAGAGGAGCCATAATTTTGCACATGAGAAAATTGAGAATTGGAAAACTTCAGTGGGGGTCACATACGAAATTTGCTCTCTCCAAAGCAATGTTTCTAATAAATCAAAAGATCTTCTGGGTAAATGCTTTATTGTACATCTTTACCTCATTATTAATTTTTACAGCACTTGAGTATAAAGACTAAATTTTACTCTCACTAAGAAATAACAATGCAGGCTTAGAAGCAAATTGTTATATAATTGTGTGCCAACATTCTCAGTATGATATTTCTTGCTCATATTCTAGTTGACATCTTGTTCATAAATAGTCACATCTGTCTTGGCTCTGAAACAGTGATACATATAATAAAATCTGTGACAGTTCTTGGAAAATATTCTCATTTAATACAGAAACAGGAAAATATGAACTGAAATAAAGCCTCACATAACATATGACCACCAATTATCAAATAAATATATAATTTTAGATTTGAGCTGAATGTAAGAGAAGTATCCCAAATTGTACTGACTTTTTATATGACTGACATGATGACCAGCAAATTCACCTGTCTTGAAAATAAGTCTCTTCTCTTTAGAAACAGTGCTTCCACTCAGCTTCCATGTAATATTCTAGGGCAGATCATCTATATCTTTGCTCAAGAGCTTCATTTGAAAAGGTTTCCAATTTCTGTGAAATTTTATATAACCGTTAAATCATTCTTTTACTATTTTTGTCTTTATGAGCACTTAATATTAGAAATTAATGTAAATCATATTGATGCTTTATGTCAAAAAGTTGCACATTTAACTAGAACTTAGGTAGTTCCTAAAATTACAGTAGCCTCTAAAATATGTGTAAATCTCTGAGAGTCATTTTTAAGTTTTTAATGTCCCAAACTGATATCTAACCTCAAATGGTATGTGCACTGATACAGAAGAAACTTCACCTAATATTCCATCTATAAGTATTTATATCTAATTATTTGAGAGCATGCTTTACATTAAAAATTTATGTTACTTTAATTACAAAGAAATGGAAAATTACAGTATAAGCTTCATTTTCCAAAATAAGGTATTGATCAAATGCCCAAAGAAAAATATTTATTTCTTAACAAAGTATTGCAAAAGGTTGACACACTAAATATTGATTGGCAAAAATTGCAATCCTTTTATAGATAAAAATAAGTTGTAATTAAATTAAATACCTAAGACAAATATAACAATATCAGAAGTGTAATTTTATGATAGCAGATTAAGAAAATTTCTGAAAATAAAGAAAATCAGCTTACCGGATGATAATTAATGGATTTAATTATATCCATATTTTAAAAGTCTATATTCTATAGTTTCATATGTATAAAAACTTAAAGAAATGTATGAAGCAAATACTTGTGATTGATGTGACACATTGTTGATATCTTTAATAATGACAAAAATACCATGATTCACCTTTTGAGTCTGGGTTACCTCACTTAGTATGATGTTCTCTAGCTCCATCCATTTGCCTAAGAATTTCATGAATTCATTGTTTCTAATGGCTGAATAGTACTCCATTGTGTAGATATACCACATTTTTTGCATCCACTCACTAATAAGTGGTTATTAACCTAGAAAACTGGAATACCCAAAACATAATCCACACATCAAATGAGATACAAGAAGAAAGCAGGAGTGGTCCCTGGTTCTGGAAAGACTCAGCGAAACAGTATTTGGCAAAACCAGAACGGGGAACTGGGAAAGGGTGGGAGGGAGGACAGGGGAAGAGAAGGGGGCTTACGAGACTTTCGGGGAGTGGGGGGGGCTAGAAAAGGGGAAATCATTTGAAATGTAAATAAATTATATCGAATAAAAAAATAATGACAAAAATAGTTTCTAAAATAAATAAAAAGTAATTAAAATAAGAATCAGATTATAAAAACAATTGATAGAGAAACAAGAAAACTTACTTCTCACAATAAAACATCTCATGTCTTTGAATGAAGGATACAATTACTCCTCACCTGGGAAGATGGCTAAGGAGGTTAGAATGCTTGCTGCTCTTCCAAGGTGACTGAATCTGCTTATTGTTCGCACACACACACACACACACACACACACAACATTAAATAAAACAATTAATAAAAAGAAATCTTTAAAAAGAATATGACTCTTCTCCTGGACTCCAGAATCCCAATAAAAATGTCTTGACAGATGTGTGATTATATTCAAGCATAAAAGATACTTTTTGAACTCCAATTAGATATAAATACTTACAGATGGAATATTAGGTGAAGTTTGTTCTGTATCAACCCACCTGTAATACCAGTTCCAGGAGACCTGATACCCTCTTCTGCCCACCTCTCTCTCTCTCTCTCTCTCTCTCTCTCTCTCTCTCTCTCTCTCTCTCTCTCTCTCTGTCACACACACACACACACACACACACACACACACACACACACACACTATTAAATGAAACAATTAATGAAAAGAAATCTTTTAAAAGAATATGACTCTTCTCCTGGACTCCAGAATTCCAATAAAAATATATTGACAGATGTGTGATTATATTCAAGCATAAAAGATACTTTTTGAACTCCAATTTATTGCAGCCATTCCTGTCATTCTCATAGATCACATAAGATAATAATGAAAAGAAAAATGTAAGTAAAATATTGGCTTGCTGCTTCCTGAAATCTATTTTTGTTTTTCAAAGATTATGTTCTGAAACTAGTATAAATTAGTATAAGATGCTTATCAATAAAATGGATAAATACATAAAACGCGTGTTGAAATTCAAGACTTTTAGACTATAAAACTCTTCCAAAAATCCTCTTCAGCTCCTACAAATATTTTACAGCATTCATATTATCTGTAAGCAATTGGTTTGTGCCTAAGAAATACCTACCGTATGATTTCTAGTTATTTTCCTCACTATGTGCTTGCAAATTTTATGAATATTCTCTAGATAATATATTTCTGTAATGAAAAGTTGCAAAAAGTTAATTGTCCAACAGTGATAATGGTGTCAAGGAGTGGTGACTCTTATTAAGAAATGCAGGAATAGTGTGATGTTTGATTATTCTAAATAACATTTCTACTTCACATTGTAACAGTTTCCTAGGAAGAAAGAAACCTGGTCAAATCTTAAGATGTCCCAGTTCCTGATGATGATGAAGGCATCACAATTTGATAAATGCAGTCAGTTTGGTATAATTTGACTCATATTCTGTAGAGATTTTTCTTAGGGATTCATTTCCATATTAAAGGTTTCAACATTAATATATAAATTTAACACCAGAGCTCTGACATCCAATTTATTCTATCTTCTATTTTTCAACCTCAATAATGCTGGAGAGAATAACAGGCAAACCACTATGAGACAGACGTAGCACCATACATAACATTTTTTGAAAATACAGGATTGAAACTCAATTTAAACGCATTGGCATGCACCTACAGAGTACATAATGGATAAATAACTCACTCTGATGATCCACTCTTGGATTATACCATTATTTTCTATTTAATATTTCTCTTGAACATTTTCTCACATATGTGAACCTGTTGTGTGCATTTTGCTCTTAAGCTAAACATTTTTGTTTTCTTTCTTTGTTTTGATTGGTTTTGTGAGATAGGGTTTCTCTGTATTACAGCCCTGGCTATCTTGGAACTCATTTCATAGACAAGGCTGGCCTTGAACGCACAGAGATCTGCCTGACTTTGCCTCTTGAGTACTAGAATTAAAGTTGTACACTATCATGCCCAGTTCTATGCTAATTTTCTTTTATTTTACTTTTAGATTTTGCTCATTTACTTTACATAGTGCTCATTTCCTCAGTCACACCTCCCAGCATCCTTCCCAAATCTTTCACCCCTTCTCCTCTGAGTGGATGGGGTACACTGGGTATCTCGCCAACCTGGCATTTCATGTCTCTTCAAGGATTGGTGTTTCTGATACCACTGAGTCCAGACAAGGCAGCTCAGCTAGAAGAATATATTCCACTTACAGGCAACAGCTTTTGGGATAGCCCTCCTTTCAGTTGTTCAGGACCCACATGAAGGGGCAAACTCTACTTATGCTATATATGAGCAGGGAGGCGTAGGCCAGGCCTTTGTGTATAAGTTTTAGCTGGTGGTTCAGATTTGAGAGCCACAGATGCTCAGGTAAAGTTGACTCTGCCAGTCTTCCTATGGAATTCCTATCCCCTTTGGGACCTGTAATCCTACCTCCTAGTCTTCCAGAAGAATCCCCAAGGTCTATCCACTGTCTGGCTGTGGGTATCCATATCTGTCTGAGTCAGTCTCTGGTTGGAACCTTTCAGAGAACAAAATGCTCCTTTCTTTATGGTTCTGGAGTCTTGGTTCTGATGAAGGGGAGGGAGAGGCAAAGAATGGAGGTCCCCCTGGGATAGCAGGCTGCCAAGGTCATTGACAGACTGTGTCTTATTATGTCATAGACATAGCAACATAGAATTATCCTGCCAATATCTATTTTGTGTCAAGCATGTTCATTTGTAACATTTTACCACATTGAATATTCATAACATTGTAAGTTATTAGGATCTGTGTATGGGAGAACTTCTACACATGACTGTAGGTTTTTTTAATGGAAAGAGGGTACTAAAGTATCCCTTTATCATTGGAACAAACCAGTGGAGATATAATTTTATATAACTTCAATTTTCTAGAAAAACTGTTCACAGTGACATATAGTCCTAAGCAAATCTTCATCTGGATGTTTTTCACAAAGTCTTGGTCTACAATAATGCATCTAGAGTCTAGGATCTGATAGGGAAATTAAATATTAGGAAGATAGTTGACTATTAGAAGACAGTAAGAAGGCAACATATTTTCTTTTATATGATAATAATAACTTACATTTTGACTAATAAAATGAGATGCTAGTAATTCTGTATTTCAATATAATAATAATTGTTAAACCCAATGCATTTTATTTGTTTTATGAACTTGTAAGAGAAGAAAAAATTTCTAGCAATATATTTTATGTATGCATGATTTACTCCTAAGTGTTTCCTGTCATTACCTAGCAAAATATATTTATACAAATAATAAAAAGTGAAGTAAAGTAGCCTAAATTGTAATTTTAGGAATAAGAAAACAGAAACTCCCCCATAGAGTGAAAGGCTCATCATGGCAGTTTTGTCTGGGGTGGCGGCTACAATTCAGATCTCTAAGTTTTTATCCCTGGGTTTTTTCCATTTCTTCATGATGTCAAATGCATCACATTGTCCTGAAATGCATGGCATCACTGAACAATGAAGACTGATGGATCAGCTCGGGCATTATTGAAAATAATCAGGACAGATGGCCAACAGCAGTGCCATAAAGTCAAGAAACTATCCATCACTGTATCCTCAAGACAACAGCAGTGACTAGCATAGAAGTTGCTGAGCTAAGATCTGTTAAGCAAAGGAACAGAAGTGACTAGTGCACTGGATTTTCACTGTACTTGAGTACAATGAGTCACTAACCCCGGCTACAACATGGCAGACACTACAGCAGGAACTGGTAACAGTACTCCTTTGAATTGATGGACATGTCAGCATCTGCTTATGAACAACGGGCACCTGCTTAAAATCAGTTTGTGTGCATTTGCAGGAACTTGTGAGTCTCCTATTGAAAATGGACAGGAGACTGACAAGTTCCCGGGAACACCCACAAATCTTCCTACTCATTCCTCCCTCCTTGCCATGGACAACACTCTGTGACTGGTGTTTGCCACTGTTTCGATTGCTTTGGAACCCAACTCCATATTTGAGTTACTCACAGAAAGTTATTTTTGAAAACAAGAGGAATTTTACCTAGAAAAAATTTACTTTGAGACTCACTGTTGATGCTATTTTTATTAGATCATTTTCTCTGGGTGTAAATTTGGTTAAGGAAAGACATTTCTTTTTAAACTCAGTCCTAATAATATGTTTGTTAGATGAACATTTTATCAGAGTCAACTTGAATTGTTTCTTTCTGTTTTACTTCTCATGAACAATTTAATAATGAGAATGTCAATATTTGTATGAAAGGTTTAATAGAACTAGTAGGAAAAGAATAATATTAAAATTTATATGTCTACATATATGTCTATATTAGTGTTCTCTTCCAGTTTCTCTAATTATGTTCAGTCAGAACTTTGTAGGCATATAAACATAGTTTTCTAAGATATCATTTCTTATGTATATGTACATGTGTAAAATACTAAATCATGTAAATGCTGTTTTATTTCAGGAATATCAAATAAATATACTTAGTGCCACTATTTATAGTGCAAACCAATTCTTACACTTCCTGATGAAGCCTTTCTTAAAACTGCACAAAGTTAATCTGCCATCATGATTCTTTTTGCACGGTGGTAAATGCAAACATTGAGGAAAGAGTACATGTGTGCAATGGGAATTATGCTATACATGTTGGAGGAGTCTCTACTAAAAAGTAACAGACGCATTTATAAAGTTTTTCAGATTTCTTCATAAAACTTATGAAACAGTTACATTTATATAAATGTTCAGGAATAGTAAATGGTCAAGGCTCTGTTTCTGTTCATTCATCCGCCTAAAAATTTGCTTTAAAAGTACTCAATATTTATAGTTTTTTTTATAGTTTGAACATGAATTATAAAATCCAAATCATTTTTTTAATATTGGCTTCAGTTAAAATCCAACATGGTACTCAGTTTTGAGTCTTCCTTTATTGGCTTTTAAATGTGTATCACAGAAGGCTTGCAGTTTATCATCCAGTGACAAGAAAATTGTCTTGGTCCAATGAATTGATCTAACCCTTGTCTATGATAAGAAGAAGGAAAATAATCACCCTCATTTCATAGACATAGAAAAATAACATTAAACACATATGTCAATTTATTCCAACTGTTCAGGCATCTTCTGGGTTAGAAAAGATAACAGGAAATTATGTGTATAACTTTGTGCTCTTTTCACTATAAGGTACACACCATTATGTGTAAGACCCTGATATATATTAAATTCTTAAATTAACTTTTAATTGTATAATATTTAACTTTCCCAATAATTTGTTTCTTTCTGTGCTCTACTAAAAATGTATTGAATTTCATTTCTTTCAGTTCACCTAAGTAAAATCTCACTGGTGTATCTCATTTTTCTCATAATAGCAAATCATTAATTTTATCTTTATCTGTCTCTACATCATACCTTGTTTGTCGGCATAACTACTTATGTAATTAAACTGTCTAATTTTTCCAAGGTTATTGATATTTCTGTCATTTGAGCAGTCATCACTTTCTTTATTGGCTACACCAAAATTTGAGTGGCTTGGGATGTGTAGGAATATCATGGTATGGTGTATTTCCTTTTTTTCCTTTTTTTGTGATTTTATTAATTATTAAACCATTAGTCTTTAAAGGGAAAGAAAGGGAAACAGCAAAAGAGTATCCATAATTTATTAGTTGATGAATCTGGGTAATCAGAAGCAACATTTTACTTCAACTTTTTGTAAATTTGAATATTATCAAAGCAAAATTATCAAAATTAATAAAACTGCATTGAAACATGATCTACTTTTTTATAATGTTAATATTTATAATATTATTTGGTATACATTTCTAAGTTTCATATCACCTTTCATTATTATTAAATAAATTTTTGCTTTATTGTGTATTTATTATAACTGTGTCACTCTCCATGTTCTATTGGAAACATACAATGTGTTGACTGTGGTTTTGTATTACTTAATAATTAAATATCAGCATATTGGATGATGGTTTGGTGGATAAATTGTTGATATTCAAGTATTAAAACTAATTTAGATGCCCATAATCTACATAGAAACTTGGCAGATGTGTTAACCCCCTGGCAATAACTATAGCTGGACTGTAGAGATAGACTATCACATGGGCAGCTGGCTAGGTATTCCGGTCATTGTCAGGGACTTCCAGGTTCAGAGAGATAGGAAATAAAGATGAAAATACTAAAGGAAGGTGCCTAACTTCATTTCAGTTCTTAATATTCATGTTCATGCTTGTGCATACACAGGCGGTCAAACACGCAAATATGAACACACACAAATACTATCCTCAGGCAAAATGACTTATAGTATCAATTTTGCAAATATTAAAATTAAAATGAAATTAAGACAATATAGAGCAGTATTTATGTGAGTCTCTCTTTTAATTCTGTTCTTCTTTTTTCCTAAACCCATTGTTTTCCGTGTGACTCTCACGCAAATGAGATTTTTAAAAGAATCAATTTTGAGGACTCCAATAAATATGGGCATCACAGAATCACAGCATCTAAAATCATAGATCACATTTTCGAAATTAATTGGCATGTTCTGACTCTTCTCTAGTCCATCAAAACATACTATATCTGAAAACATAACTTATTACCAACATAGATTTTAGAAAAATAGGTCTAGTGATAAGAAAAAAAGAATGGGATAGTAATATAATTAAAAATATTTGTCACTTAGGACCTAAAATATCTGATGTGGAAATAGTAGAAAAAATATCAGAACATGGACTTCTGTCTTACAAGATTTTAGTTTGGAAGTGTATCAAGGCTGAGAGAAGAAACATGTTAAACAAAGAGGAAGTCTTTACAATACCCAGGAGAGCGTGAGAAAACCAACAGGTTTATATGGAATGATTTTATCAATATAAATCTATCCAGAAATTCAAATCTTTACAAATCACTTTTAGGCTTTGAAATGATTCTAACATTATGTGATCAATCATAGCTAATTATTTAGAGACAAAACATAACTATTCCCGATTAAATATCACAAACAAAAACAAAACAAACAACAAAACACTGGTTCTTATACATTTTAATTAATTAATTAATTAATTAATTAATGTATTTGTTTACATCCCAAAGGCTGATTCCCTCCAGGTCCCTCCTTCACCAAATCCTTCCCCTCCATCCACCCTTCCCTTCTACTCTTAAAGGGTGTGAACCCCTTGGTTATTCCCAGATCCTGGCACATCAAGTCTCTGCCAGGTTAGGACCATCCCCTCCCACTGAGGCCAGGCTAGGTATCTGTGAAGTCTGAACTGCCTGTCTGTCTGCTATGTATGTGCTGGGAGACCTTGTTTCAGTCTGTGGGTGTTCTCTGCTTGGTAGCTCATATTGTGCGAGTGTCCTGGGGTCCAGGTTTTTTGACTCTGTAGGTCTTCCTATGGAGTTCCCATCTAAGTCTAAGCCTTCAATCCTTGCCCGAACTCTTGCATTAGGGTTTTTAAATTGGAGTAAAGTAGTGATGTTGAGTGTTATCTTATGCCAAAATCCAGGAGCATGTTCTCCTCATGAAACTGTGAATCTAATTAAGGTTTCTATTGTCCTTGTCCTCAGCTGCAAAGAAGCCCTGTCTTTAATTAAACACATCAACAGAAGGATTCTCACTTTGCTGAGAATTAATTGGCTCTTCCAATCATTCTTTCTCAAAAGAATATATTAATTTCTAAAATTAAAAGATTCCTGTTATCCCTTTCAAAGTACAGTTTTACCTCTGATTCCCTTCTTTCTGCCTCTATTTACCATCTTAATCACAGAATTTAACAAGACTGTCTTTAAATAAATCTAGAATTATTACTATTTATTTTCCAGATTGATCATTTCCATAATGAATTTTCTGCCTCTCTTCACCTTTAGCTTCTAGATCCCTCAATCCAAAAGCATGTTTATGTTGATGTTGATGTTTAACTAGAACTTATTTGGAGAGTCCAGTTGCTAACATTGAACAGTGACCCCAGTCCTTACAGGCTCCTGAGTTCCCTGATCTACCAGTACCCTCTTTTTATTTATTTTTTATTTTTTAATCTTTTATTACAGTCCAGACTTTATTTCTCTCCAAGTCCACGCTCACACTGTTCTACATTGCCCACTTCCTGCCAACCGCCCCCCCCCAGTCTCTGAGAAGAAATCCCCACCCTCCCCATCCCACCAGACCTCCCCACTCCCTGGGCCCCCAAATTTCTTGAGGGTTAGGTGCATCTTCTCTGTCTGAGTCCAGGGGCCTCATATCAGCTGGTATATGCTGCCTCTACCAGTACCCTCTTTAATAGTGTTACTTCCTAATCACCTTGCAGCAATTATACCCCCTCCCTTATAAACTAGCACAAGCTTATATAGCTATGAATCCATGATAGCATGGCTCACAGTGAATTTCTTAATTACTCCAGCGTTGATAATAGTCTCTACTGTTGTACATACTATTTCAAATACAGCATCATTGGATTAATTTTATATTTGATTGCTGACAGCTTCTTGACACCAGCAGTGCCATTTGCCCTACATATTAATATTTATCTTGTTTTTCACATTGCTTTTTGCAAAATGCATTTTAAGTTCTAAATACTAACTTGATAGTGTGTCACTTTCAAAGCAATTTTATAATTTGGAAATTATCTACTTTAAAAATTTCCAAATTAAGTGTTGATTGCATTTAAAGTCAGATAGCTAGGCAGATAACTGAACATCTGTAATCATCCTTTAAATAGTCCTAAATATTTTCTCTTTTTAAATCACTATTTTAAATATTTTACATATTTAAAATCAATTATGCAATGCCTCAAAATAATGCACCAAAGGTAGTAATACTCAGAATAACCTGATCACCTGATAGTGACTATTTCATGCCTAACAGGATAATTTGCTGATCAAATTTTAGTAACAGCTGTGATACAGTTGGCTAACGACCCTTAATAATTAATTTTTCAGATTCATTAAGCATAATATTATAATAGTATATGCTGAAGACATTCTACCATTTTTCCTTTTAAAATTACTTCACATATATTATATAGCATATACATATATCTGTATATAACATATACATATATCTGTATATACACATATCTGTATGTGTATGCATGTATGTTCATACATATTTTTGCATGGGTACTTATGTAAGCCTCATTTTGCATATGAAGGTCAATGGACAACCTCAATTATAGTCATTTCTTTAATTTTCATAGACTGAAATATTTCATTCTTGTGACCAAGCATTTTTTAAATATAAGGAACAGAGGGAAATACTGAATGAAGTAAAGTGTACTCAGCGAACAATAGATTTATCTTTCTGATCTGTTTATTTTTCTAAAGATTTGCATTCAGTAATAAACATCTAACCAAATATGTTCGCAGGGGTGTTGTTGACATTAGTTACCCCTAAACATGCTCAGTGCTTGATTCTGAGAATGTGAAACTCCATGATGACAGTTTTCATTCAATTAAAACTAATGAAGCTGAAATCAATTAGACAAAAGCGGATTGAAGGTACAAGCTTCTGTAATAATTTTAAAATAATATTATATGAAATCTATTTGAATTTGAATTTCCTAAACAACCTTCAATATATCTTAGCCTTTGCTCTAGTTTCTTGTCTGGTTCTCCGGTGAAATATTTTGACCAAAAGAGCCACTATGGGAGAAGGGGTTGATTTTTCTTTACAATTCTGAGGGACATGTCAAAGCAAGAGTCTGGATCCCATCCACAGTTACATCACATCCACTGCCATGATAGTGTTTGTCAACTTGTGAAAAACTAGAGTCACCCAAGAAGGGCAAAATCAGCTGACAAATTGCATCATTAATTTCCTCTGGGCCATGTCTATGGGAAATTTTCTCAATTGAAGTTTAATGTGTGATCGTCCAGTTCACTGTGATTGGGGCCACTCCTTGGTGTTTGGTTCTGGGTTACATAAGAAGCAAGCTGTGCTGTTCATAGAAAGCTAGCCAGTAAGCAGATTTCTGCCCTGACTTAACTCACTGATGGACTAATTCCTAGAAGGGTGAAAAAAAAAAATCCAAACACCAAAAAAACAGAAAAAGAGAGAAAGAAAGGGAGGGAGGGAGGGAGGAAGAAAGGAAGGAAAGAAGGAAGGAACGAAGGAACGAAGGAAGGAAGGAAGGGAGGGAGGGAGGGAGGGAGGGAGGGAGGGAGGGAAGAAATCTTTGTACATTCCAATTTTCTTTTCATTATTTTGTTCATCACTGCAATAGAAAGCAAACTAGAACAACATTCAAGGGCCCAGAATAACAAACATACTCATTCTGTCTGCTCGCCTTCCTCATTGTTAATAGGTCCTTTCCTAGGGAAGTGCCTAGAATGGGCTGGGTAAATTAACAATCAAGACTTCCCCACAGACATATACACAGGCTAGCCTGATCTGGATAATTACTCAATTGAGACTCTCTTCCAGGGTAATTTTAGGCTGTGCCAAGGTAGCAGTTATAACTAACTAACATGTGCTTAATGAGCTATTTTCTGAAGTTGTTTGGGAAGGGTTCTTCTTATTGGTGTTAATCAAAGACATTATTTTATAATGAGAGCTGTAGATAGCTTTGAGGACTTCACTTTCAGTCCTGACACTTAATATGAAATTAAATTGCTATGTATTATTCATATGGTTTTGGACAAATCATTTTAAAATTAATATTGGATCCCTCCACTCTAATACCACAATGTTAGATATGAAGCCAAATTCTGAGAACTGTCTTAAGGAACAAATAGAACAATGTTCATGGTAAGCCTGTGACTACCCCAGATTGGTAATTGTGACTAACCCAGACATTGTTATCATGTGGCAAAAACGACACTGATGTTGGCATGTGTTAAATATCCCTCAGAGACTTTATCTGTTGTTGATATGGTCTTAGAGATTATGAAACTTGGAATTATGAAAGCTCTTTATTATTTAATATCTCTACTTTTAAATGAGTTGTTCTTTATAGACATGCTGCAAGTGATATGGGGCTATAAACCCAAAGGCTTCCAGTGTAAGGTATATAGAGAATGTGAAATGATCATATGCAAAATTTACAATTTATATAATACCAGAACCTCCATAAAGCATGGATATTCAAGAAAGAGAGTCTGGGTTCACACCAACTTTCTGAGTCTATCCCCTTTCTCACCCACAAAAACAAACAAATAAACAAACCAAAGAACACATGACTTTCAGATTTAGAAAAGAAAATCATCCTGAAAACAATCTATATTTTTATAAATTAAATGACTGGTCTTGTCTCAAGTCTTACAAATGTGAGTCATTAAAACTAAAGTATTAAGAGAGGCAAACCATTGCTGTTTAAAGCTAATAAAGGATTTGAGAAATGAGGGCAACATCTGAATTTGCTTAGTTCCTAAGCAGAGAAGGAAGAGACAGAGACAGCAGGAAAGCCTTTAAAGAAGGCTCCTGAGACAATTTGTAAATGTTGAGATGGAGAATACTTTATATAACTGTATAACACTTTTATTTTCTAATGTTGTTACTAATATTTCTGGAGATAGAACAACATGTAGGTGAAAACTTTTTTTTTCACAAAAGGTCACAGTAAACAAATAACATACATCTAAAACATATCCAAGAAGTTTGTGAGGTAGTAATATTTCTTCAGAAACTAAAATGATATATTTTTGAGGTAACCATATTTTATACATGGAAGTAAGTGAAAGTTCTTTCTATGAAAGTATTGAGGTATCCTGTACCTCAGGGTAGAACTTTATGTGGACACAGAAAAAGGTTTATCAGCATGTATTAAGAGAGAAAATAAAATCAGGCAGATGTACCAAATAAATTTATGGTATGTCTATACGTGTGTGTGTGTGTGTGTGTGTGTGTGTGTGTGTGTGTGTGTGTTTGATATAAATGAACACAAATATCTGTTATATTTGAGAGGGGTGTAGTATTCTTTGATATCAAAACAAAACAGTCAGTATAGCTAATACTTTTCAGGATTTGATTCTGAAGTATCTGTTATTATTCCAAAGTTATATTCTGATTAGTCACCATGCTAGCTTCTCTGTGGGTGGAGGTTATATGGAGGGTTGGTGTTCACTAGGCATGAACTATGGTTTAATTAAATCTGGTTAGAATGATAGGTTCAAGAACATAAAACTTTCTCTTCAAAAAGGAGCACTGATCGTACACCATGAACACTTGCCTTTAATTATTACACAACAAATACACAAATTATGAATGAACAATTGTTGCAGAGAGCCACCTTTCAATTAACTACTAAGCTTCAGGTTTGACACCTGGCAATGAAGATTCCATTGGAGCATGCCATTTAAGTCTTATAAGAATAGTGACAGCTCTGAGATGCTAAAACCCTGAGCATAAAAATGTTCTATATATTTAAAATAATGTACATGAAAACCAACATGGAGGATCATAGATCTATTTCACTCCTGAAAATGTTATGGATTGGGACTGTTATATGGGGCCAGCATACAGTGAACACAGCTGTCTACTAGGACTCCTGTATTTAATCTTTCCTGAGTTTTATAGTAGATAAAATTAGAAGAAATATATAAATTTATATGACATAGATTAATTCCCTTTTATGGTGCAAACCTTGTACCATCATAGGGAAAACTGTCAAAGTTGTATTAGAGTATATCCTATTTAAAAATATTTAAACACAACATTTTTGCCTCTGTTGTTACATTTAACCACCACGCTTTAATCATTTAGCTTGTTCATATTATTTATTTATGTTACCCAAAAAACTATATTTTCATTTAGTATTAGCTTTTTAACTTAATACTATAAATATATAAATTATATAATTGTATATTATATGTGAATTATTTTAAGAGTAGAATCTATAACATGGTGGCTTAGATAATCAATCACCTAAACACATCTTAGAATTATTGACTAAAAATACTCTTTATAGGATACCAAAAAAGAAGGAAGGTATTGAGAGATTGCTCAGTGGTTAAGAACACTTGCTTTTCTGCAGACCTGAAGTTAAGTTGTCAGAATCTATGGATTCTGAAAGAAGACCTGAGTTAAGTTTTCAGAATCTATGGATATAACCCACAAACATCTGCAATTTCAACACCAATGGATATAAAACCAATACTTTTGGTCTCTTCAGAAATCCATATTCAAGCACACACACAAACTTATGGTATAGATACCCACACACATATGCACCCAAGAGATAGAGAGGAGAGGAGAGAGGCGGAAGGGAGGGAGGGAGAGAAAGTGCTTTAAATAAAAGGAAGTAACTTCTCTGAGTATAAAACAACGAGTTAATAAAGCAAGCACTAAAATCTTATATAGATGTTTTTCAACATTCAAATTTGACCCATAAGATCATTAATATGTGTTAATGAATACAAATCAAATTACCTCAAGATAACATTGTTTGACAGGTTTCACTGGTCCAAATTTTTTATTCCCAATTTGAGTGTTTACCTCTTAAGTAAACTGGGACAAATGTTTAATGATGTTTTCCCCAGGATCCTCTGGAAATGACGTGCCCAGTTTTCTGAGGAACCGCCAGACTGATTTCCAGCGTGGTTGTACCAATTAGAGCAATACTTTTCTAAGTATTTTACTTGTAGAAAGGTAAGGGTAACAGAAAAAAGTTCAGCCACTCTTTGCTTCCTAACTGATGAATGATGAATCTTGATCTTCCAGTTTTCTGTGCATATTTCATTCCATATGAAGTAGTTTGGAGAAAATATTCCTTGCACTTCACTGTTTGTAAGCTACAAAGATAAAGAGCTCATTGGTGTACATTGAGACTTACTTTCATCAGTGATGTGAGCCTGGAACACAGTATCAGTTGATGTTAGAAAATTTTGACATTATTGATTTACAGGTAGGAAAATATGATTGAATGTAGTCATTGAATTTTGAGAAATATTATATATGAATCATTTTCATTGGGTTTTTCTTTTGTTTTTACTGGTGCAAACCTAATCCCTGGATAATGCACATCGGTTAACTTCTAATTTGATGTCTTTTTTCTTTTGTTTTGTTTTAATAATCATGGCTTTTTTAGTTAGCCAAGTTGAATATTGTCTCCTGAAAACTATCTGATTTTTGCCTAAATGATGTCAAATGAAAAACTATCTGCCCACTTGCCCCATTGCAAAGTTGTAGGTGCAGATCTTCAAGCTTGAGACTGTCAATCAAACATTTATTTAATCTAAAAATTATTAAATTTTCTAATAACTAAGCATGTATATGGAGCTTTGGCAGTACTACATGTGGATGAAAAGGTGTCAACTTTGCTTCATGAAGAATATTTTCTACAGATTCCTTCACACCAAGTTATGTTGGGACCTTTGGCAGCATCAACAGATGGTTAAACATCTGAATGTGTACCAATAAGATGACAAATGCTGGCTGAATTTGCCATCAAATCTAGAGCTGTAACCTGTTTTCATTTTTTCTTAAGAGATAACATCATTTCAGTTTCTCCTATTATAGTTCATTGTTCCCTACTGGTAGGCCTAATCTCTCCTGCTAAATGTCATCTCTTTCACTATTTCTAATATAAGTGAGGGCAAAGACAGTAGTGTAATTCCAAAGGAAATGTAGTTATTTTGCCTGTAATTGTCCATGTTATATAATAAAACTTAAGGACATTGCTGGGTCAGATATTGAGGCAAATGCTAGAATTTCTATTGTGTGAATGATTAAAATGGCCTAATATTTTTCTGTTTTTTAAATGTCCATCACTGTACTTTTGTGTGAAACCTGTGTGAA
The DNA here is from genome assembly GCF_947179515.1 of Apodemus sylvaticus. Classification (NCBI taxonomy): domain Eukaryota; kingdom Metazoa; phylum Chordata; class Mammalia; order Rodentia; family Muridae; genus Apodemus; species Apodemus sylvaticus. The sequence continues at coordinate 50,518,961 of NC_067474.1, read as the reverse complement.
ACTTTTAAATAATTATTTCTCCACTTGTCTGGTTCTGTGGTTTTATGAATAGAAGCATAAAATGAAGATAGTGTTGAAGTGAAAGGTTAAAGGCACTAATTCACAGTCAACAGAGGGAATCCTACCATTGACTGAACAGAGAGACGATCATTGAAAAACCATCTTGTTGCATAATTTATAATTCACTTCCAACTAGGACAAGAGTTCTTCTAGTTGAAAAAAACTAGACTGTATATTAATAACCACTAACTATGAAGAAATTATTTCCAAAACCTTGGTAGAGCAATACTATTCTTTTTTTTTATACGATATATTTTTTATTTACATTTCAAATGATTTCCCTTTTTCTGGCCCCCCACTCCCTGAAAGTCACATAAACCCCCTTCTGTCCCCCTGTTCTCCCACCCACCCCTTCCAACTTCCCTGTTCTGGTTTTGCCTTATACTGCTACACTGAGTCTTTCCAGAACCAGGGGCCATTACTCTGTTCTTCTTGTACCTCATTTGATGTGTGGATTATGTTTTGGGTATTCCAGTTTTCCAGGTTAATATTCACTTATTAGTGAGTGCATACCATGATTGATCTTTTGAGACTGGGTTACCTCACTTAGTATGATGTTCTCTAGCTCCATCCATTTGCCTAAGAATTGCATGAATTCATTGTTTCTAATGGCTGAATAGTACTCCATTGTGTATATATATCACATTTTTGCATCCATTCTTCGGTTGAGGGATAACTGGGTTCTTTCCAGCTTCTGTCTATTATAAATAGGGCTGCTATGAACATTGTGGAGCACGTATCCTTATTACATGCTGGGGAATCCTCTGGGTATATGCCCAGGAGTGGTATAGAAAGACCCTCTGGAAGTGACATGCCCAATTTTCTGAGGAACCGCCAGACTGATTTCCAGCGTGGTTGTACCAATTAGAGCAATACTATTCTAAGCATTTTACTTGTAGAAAGGTAAGGGTAACAGAAAAAAGTTCAGCCACTCTTTGCTTCCTAACTGATGAATGAATCTTGATCTTCCAGTTTTCTGTGCATGTTTCATTCCATATGAAGTAGTTTGGAGAAAATATTCCTTGCACTTCACTGTTTGCAAGCTACAATGTTAAAGAGCTCATTGGTGTACATTGACAGTGTAGTTTAACAACTACGTGCAAGAATTTGACAACATTTCTGAGCTTGGTGTTTCATGTTACCAAACAGATACTGAAATCTTTTTCTTATACTTTTTTTTTATTTATTGATATATTTATTTACATTTCAAATGATTTCCCCTTTTCTGGACCCCCACTCCCCGAAAGTCCCATCAGTCCCCTTCCCTCCCCCTGTTTTCCCACCCAACCCTTCCCACTTCCCTGTTCTGATTTTGCTCTATACTGCTTCACTGAGTCTTTTCAGAACAAGGGGACACTCCTCCGTTCTTCTTGTACCTCATTTGATGTGCGGATTATGTTTTGGGTATTCCAGTTTTCTAGGTTAATATCCACTTATTAGTGAGTGCATACCATGATTCACCTTTTGAGTCTGGGTTCCCTCACTTAGTATGATGTTCTCTAGCTCCATCCTTTTGCTTAAGAATTTCATGAATTCATTGTTTCTAATGGCTGAATAGTACTCCATTGTATAGATATACCACATTTTTTGCATCCACTCTTCTGTTGAGGGATACCTGGGTTCTTTCCAGCATCTGGCAGTTATAAATAGGGCTCCTATGAACATAGTAGAGCATGTATCCTTATAACATGCTGGGGAATCCTCTGGGTATATGCCCAGGAGTGGTATAGCAGGATCTTCTAGAAGTGAGGTGCCCAGTTTTCTGAGGAACCGCCAGACTGCTTTCCAGAGTGGTTGTACCAATTTGCAACCCCACCAGCAGTGGAGGAGTTTTCCTCTTTCTTGACATCCTAGCCAACACCTGCTGTCTCCTGAATTTTTAATCTTAGCCATTCTGACTGGTGTAAGGTGAAATCTCAGGGTTGTTTTGATTTGCATTTCCCTAATGACTAATGAAGTTGAGCATTTTTTAAGGTATTTCTCTGCCATCCGAAGTTCTTTTAACATTGAATATTTACCATATGCCTGATTATTTCTACTTAGTGTGAAGCAAAATGTTGAATCCTTCTTACCAATGACACCTCTGCATTTCCTCCATATCAAGATCCCAAATATAAACCATTAAATTAATACCACATGTCTCTTTAATGAACATGTTTTTATTTGGAATATGGCCTCTGATTTAATTATCAATAAACAGATCATTATACTCATATTTCTATGTATTTTGATGCACACAAATTTTCTATATATGACTAACATATAATTAATAAACACCACATTTAAGGAATTATTTATAATAGAGTTAAATTATAATTTTTAAATTTTTTCACATTGATAAACATTTAGGTTATTTCTATTTTTATTAAAATAGGATACAATCAATCTCGTTAGTATGCTTACTTAAAAATTTATATAGTTATCTAAAAATGAATATTACATAAAATTATACCCATTTATACACACACACACACACACACACACACACACACACATATATATATATATATCTGCATTTGTCTCAGTCAGCTGCTGGTAAGCCTCTCAGAGGAGAACCATGCTAGGTTCCTGTCTGAAAGGACAACATAATATCAGTAACATTGTAAGGGCTTTTTGCCCACCCATGGGATGGATCCTAAGTTTGGCCATTCACTTGATGGCTTTTCCTTTAAGTCTCTTCTTCATTTTTGTCTATGCCTTTTTGGTTTTAAAGAGGAACTATTATGGGCCAAATATTTGAATGTGAGTTGGTGACCCCAGAGACCCAGTCTATCTAGGGGAGGTGATCTCTTCATGTTCCATCTATCCATTGCTGGGCATTTCTACTAAGGTCTCAGGGATTTTCTAGGGGATCCCCCAACCCCCACTCCCAACATCTACATATTTCCATTAATTCTCCTGGCCCTCTGGGATTCTCTCCTGTTCCCCCCATACCTAATCTTGCCCCCTTTCCCCTTCCCTTCCCCTCTCCCACCCAGATCCCTCCTTCCCTCTGCCTTCCATTATTATTTTGTTCCCCCTTCTAACTGGGATTGAAGCATCCTCACTTGGACCTTCCTTCGAGTTAAACTTCTTATGGTTTATGGGTTGAATCATAGATATTCTATACTTTTTGGCTAACATTCACATATCAGCAAGTACATAACATAGGAGGACCAACAATGTCAACTAACCTGGACTTCTGAGAGCTCCCAGAGACTATCCACCAACCAAAGAGCTACCCTATGTAGTAGAGTTTTGCCTTGTCTAAATACAGTGGGAGAACCTGTCGAGAATTGATACTCCAGGAAAGGGGAGTGTAGGGGCAGGAGGGAAGTATTCTCTTAGGAGCAAAGGGGAAAGTTCATGGGGTAAAGAACTCTGTGAGGAGGACCAATAAAGGGAGTAACATTTGGTATGTAAGTGAATAAAATAACTAATTCAAAAAATATTGGAATTTTATAGGAAACTGAAAACTATGTGTGAAGAATCAGAGAATATTCACCAGGAACATGCACTCAGACCAATGGCATTAAGACTGACAAAATCTTTAGTAGGAATAAAAGACACTTCACATAATGAAAACTATTGTAAAATAAATAATAGAAATATAATATTGACAATAAAATAAATTATATACTAATAAAAATAATTTAAAATAATGCAAAAATTCCACTGTTCTGGAAACTGAAGTAGTTCTATATGGTTTTTGAAGCTAGCCTGTTCTACACAGCTCTGCTGCCATTACTTCTTCTGACCTAGCAGATCAGTCTTCTGGAACCTCATGGGCATCATCCATGTGTATTGGCTTTCATGCATTCAAAGGGATCCAGGAGCAAATACAGGTGTTTCATAAAGTAGAGCTCTTAAAATTACGTTTTCTAGATTAATGATTTCATCAGTGAGTTAAGCCATCATTTACTGAGAAGAAAAATGTGCTGAACTACATTTTCAAGGTGAAGTATTCACAGAAAGCCTACTCAGGATCTATAAGCCATAACACATTTCGAGACAGCAGGTGTTGGTGAGGCTGTGAAGAAAGAGGAACACTCCTCCACTGCTGGTGGGGTTGCAAACTGGTACAATCACTCTGGAAATCAGTCCGGCGGTTCCTCAGAAAACTGGTCACATCACTTCCAGAGGACCCTGCTATACCACTCCTGGGAAACCCAGAGGATTCCCCAGCATGTAATAAGGATACATGCTCCACTATGTTCATAGCAGCCCTATTTATAATAGCCAGAAGCTGGAAAGAACCCAGATATCCCTCAATGGAAAAATGAAACCCTGCCTCAAAAAACAATATGTATATATTTAAATGCCGTGTGTGTGTGTGTGTGTGTGTGTGTGTGTGTGTGTGTTGTGTTTGTATGTGCACACTTGCAGATGTGTACCACAGTACACGTGTAGAAGTCAGAGAACTACCTTGTGGAATTAGTTTTCTCTTTCTAAGTTGCTGAAGCAGAATCATTCCTATTGTTTTTCTATGCTCCAGACCCCAGGGCAGCTGCCCTCCGAGCTACTTATCAATATTCTTGTCTCTCCTTTCTATGTCAACAAGAGATCTGGGATTAAAGCTGTGTGTTACTAAATATGGCATATTTTTATGAAATCTGGAGATCAAACTCAGGTCAAAAGGCTTGCTCAGACTTAGCTTCTTAGCAATCTCATTTGCCTCATCATTTCTTTTCTCTAGAAAGAAGGATCTATATGTCATGCATCTAGTTATTATAGTAATTCTGTTGAAAATATAAATAAGTAGTATAAATTTAATGTCTTGTGGGATACATTAAATGTTTGTCCTTTTACAATCATCACCAATAGTAAAAGTCTGCCACTGAGGTTTTCTTGTAAATATCTGATTTTCCTCTAGTATCCAGTAATTTATTTTTATCCATTGAATTTCATTTTTATTTCAGTGTTTAGATAAAAGAGATTTTAACTGAAAGGAGAAGATCAAGCCATAGGAGGATCATATGAACTGTGCAAGCATTTCATTTCCTATTATGTTTTGCTTGCTGTGTATCTGTTCATTTGTTTTTCATATACAAGAAAGGATGCAGGCTTCCTTTGGAGCTGTGCTGCCAATTCTGCTCACCAGTATGGAATGTCACAATAGTAACATGACTTGGCCCATGAGTGCAGAACCCATCTCTCTTCAGCAGCCTCTACTGTTGGTTGCAACTATTATTTTAAGTAGCATCGACATTTGTTCTGCCGTTATGCTATCATCTTCATCTACATCTCCCCTTTTTATTCTGATTTGTGTTTTGCCTGGTGTGTGGAAAGGTAAAGTAAAAAATTCTGAGACTAGGAAAGAATCAAGACATTATGGAGATGTTGAACTTTCTCTTTAGATAGTTTAATCAGAAGCGAGACAACAGTTTCCAATTTCCTAATGGCACTTGTCTTCTAATATACTTGTTGACTAGGATTAGCCTAATTAAAAAGAGCCACGATTAGCTGAAACGTTTCCCCAGGTTGTTGAATAGTGCCAGACTGTAGTTAATCAGATGTGTTCAGGTTAACACTAGTGACTTTCACATTAATATCTGCCAGCAGAACACAGAAATGCCATATAATGGCGGGCAACGCCATATTGTCCAGCACATATCACATTTATGATGCCGTTCATTAGCTTGAAGGTCTTAGACATTGAGTTTGCCTCATCTCTCAGGTTTAGAGCATGGAACATGTTTCTTATATATAATTTATTAAATATTTTATCACATATAATTATGCTTTAGTTAAGACAAGAATATTGGAGACTCCACAGCCTTCTGTGCACAGCCCAACAGGAGAGTGTGATCTCCCAGCAGAGCTTTCACTTCTGAGTTCAGAGGTGAAATCTCCACCTTCTCTGAAGGGGAACAGCTAGGATCACACAGGGCCTAAGATCAATTGAGCAACTGGGACAGAAGTCTTCCCACTGCCATTTGCACCAGGAGTCTGGGAGACTCCACATCCTTCTGTGCACAGCCCACCAGGAGGGAGTGATCTCCCAGCAGTGCTTTCACTTCAGAGCTCAGAGGAGTAAGGACACAGGCTTACAGGCTCACAGGAGGAACAAACTCCAGCCAGAGACAATACCAGCTAGCACCAGAGATAAACAGATGGTGAAAGGCATGCACAAAAACCCTTCCAACAGAAAACAAGGCCTCATGACAACATCAGAATCCAGTTCTCCCACCACAGCAAGTCCTGGATGCCCCAACACACCAGAAAAGCAAGAGTTGGAATTAAAATCATTTTTCATAATGTTGATAGAGGGCTTCGAGAAAGACTTAAATGGCTCCCTTAAAGAAATACAGGAGAACATCAGTCACCAAGTAAAAGCCCTTAAAGAGGAAACAAAAAAATCCCTTAATGAAATACAGAAGAGAAAATTTCTGAACAGAACACCAATAGTATATGCTCTAAGATCAAGAATTGACAAATGGGACCTCATAAAATTACAAAGTTTCTGTAAGGCAAAGGACTCTGTCAAAAGGACAAAACAGCAACCAACAAATTTGGAAAAGATCTTCACCAACCCTACATCCAATAGAGGTCTAATATCCAATATATACAAAGAACTCAACAAGTTAGACCCCAGGGAATCAAATAACCCTATTAAAAATGGGGTACAGATCTAAACAAAGAATTTTCACCTGAAGAAATTTTGATGGCTGAGAAACACCTTAAGAAATGCTCAACATCATTAGTCATTAGGGAAATGCAAATCAAAACAACCCTGAGATTTCACCTCACACCAGTCAGAATGGCTAAGGTTAAAAACTCAGGAGACAGCAGGTGCTGGCAAGGATGTGGAGAAAGAGGAACACTCATCCACTGCTGGTGGGATTTTAAGATGGTACAACCACTATGGAAATCAGTTTGGAATTTCCTCAGAAAAGTGGACATGACACTTCTTGAGGACCCTGCTATACCTCTCCTGGGCATAAGCCTTCTTCCCCGGCATGCAATAAGGACACATGCTCCACTATGTTCATAATGTAAATCTTTATATCACAAATGTTTCTAATTCCACCTTCAATTTAGAAAGAGTTTTTATATCTACCATTTTATATGTAATATTTTCCATGAAATAGTCAATTTTAACTTGTTTTTCTATATATTTCTTGAATTTTGCCAGAAATATTTTCCATGTAATTCTTCAATTTTATCTGAAAATGCTTTATAATTCCACCTTCAATCAACTTAGAATTATCTTTATGCCTATCACTTTATATGTATAATTTCCATGATAATCTTTAATTTTAACATGTTTTTCAATATATTTCTTTAATTTTATCAGAAATATTTTCCATGTAAATCTTCAAGTTTATCAGAAAATGTTTATAATTCCACTTTCAATCAAGTTAGGAGTACTTTTATGCCTACCATAGAACATCTATTTAAAATTTTCCACGATAATCTTTAATTCTAACATGTTTAAAATTTTAACACCTAAAATTTTTCTACAATTTTATCAGAAATATTTTCCATGTAAAACTTCAATTCTATCATAAAATGTTTCTATTTCATATTTCAATTAATTTAGCAATGTCTTACATGTCTACCACTCTACTCTTTAATTTTCCATGAAAATCATCAATTTTAATGTGTTTTTTTCTATGTATATCTTCTATTTTATCTGAAATATTTTCCATGTAAATATTTAATTTCATCATAAAGTGTTTTTACTTCCTTTTTCAATAAAAAAGAAAAACAAAAACAAAAAAAGAGAAATTAAGACATGAATACCATTGTAGAATATCACTGCTTTCTGGCAATTTTAACATTGTTCTTGCTATAGAAACATCACAGAGTCAGACAATATAAGGATAAATGCTTTGCTTTACTTCACACCTTCTATGTGTAGTATATACTTATGAATCTATCCATAGGCCGAAACACAAAGCAGTCTGTAAGTAACTCTCTCTAAAGATGGTGTTAATTAGAAAATAAGACATGCCACATATGTCTTACTAGCTTTTTAAAAATCAGTGAATCACTGCACTATGCCCTTTTACCAATGGATAATATACCTCACATGTTTCTGACCTCAGACCCTGTTGGGGAAAGATTCTATTAGTTAACTGTATTCACCTAGAAAGGGGGTTCCCTGGCAGAATTTCTTATGTTGAAAACCATAAGAAAAGAAAAGCAGAGTGCCCAACTAGCACCAAAAACTAAATTTGGATTGTTGTGTACTTGTCTTGTGTAAATAAAAAAGAGCAAGTTGATGAATGAAATATTATAAAATCTGCAGTGAATTCACTCTGATGATTATTTTAACTGGATTTCACATTTGGAATGGAATGGTCATTCACTAATCTACTTAATGTTGCCTTTTTATATGTGGTTGTCTGTTTTCAGACTATCGGCTGGCTTCTGAATTTATCTTATCTACTCTACTGGTATAATGAAGCTCAAGGAAAAATGTGGCCTGACTCCTCAGGTGACAAAAGGAAATGCTGACTTGGTCGCTCTATTATTAGGGACGGTTATTATTGTAGACATGAGAGAGAGAACATCTAGATTTACCTGGAATAGTCTGTAACAGAGATAAAGAAAAGCAGATTGTACATAGTGAGAGCTATAGTGTGGATGTTGAAATGTACTTGTGGTACAGAAGGAGTTCAGAGGCCAGCAGCGGCTTTGATGAGCTAATAAGCAGCACAGAAACCACAGATACATTTCTCTGAACACCTATGTCCCATCTGCCATGAGGAAGGGAAGTGTTTCCTTTAATCGATGTGAACTGGTTCTGGGAATCCTGGCTTTTATTTAACCCTCAGAAATCCTCCTACAGTACAGATTGAGCTCATTCCTGGATGTTCTGGAAGCCTGTGACCTCACAATTATCTGTTCTCAAATCTTTCTTGGCTTCTGAATGTATTTCATCTACACAGCTTGTATACTGAAACTCAAAAAAATATTTGCATGATTTCTCAAGAAATTTCTTATGGGCCAGTTTGGTTATGAGTGCTGCACTGATCCATGAGTCCTAAGGCTCTTCCACACAGCTGTTTCTCTACCTTGCACATCTGCCATGCACATCTGCCATACATATTTCTCAACTTTGCAGTTTCTTGGTATCATCATTATTTTCTAATTTCTCTCATTTGTTATTTACATTCTGGATATGCTTGCTAGTTTTCACTTACATCTAAATTTTGTGTAATTTTCCACTTTTCAGCAATAGTGTAGCACAGAACAGATGACATTTTAATTTCTTCTTTCTACTGTTTGTAACCTGCATGTGCCCCATCTGCTTCAAATGTCCTTATCCTATCCTCATTGCTATATTGTGTTGTACCTTCAGGTTTTCAATTGGGTAATTCCTCAGAGAAGCCTCCTGCTAACACTGGATAATGTGGACTCTGAAAGCAACCTGTAGTAATGTGGATTCTTTTCAGTTGTTCTTCTCTGTTTTATTTATTTTGTTTTATCTGTTGCTTGAAGCCAGTGTGTGAATTGGGTTTGTGTTTACTTCCTTAATATCTGACAATCATCATTCCTGTTATATACCAGTCATACAATAAGTATATATGAAGATGTAAATAATTTTACAATTTTTTTCCACTTAAAGGTTTTCCTTGCATAGCCTGCCAGTCTGGCCTTCTCTTTTTGACTTGGGAATGCACAGTGACCTCTAGTGACAGTGTTGAACACTCTAAGATGATAGGCTCATAAATTTCTGAAAAATATATGTTAATTAATAATGACATTTCCTGATATCCAAACAAAGAGTAAAAATTCTCAAATCCATAGATGTCCTGAGTGATATACCCCTAGTCCATTAACATTTACAGATTATTTTCATTTCATTAATTATAAATTAAAAGTAGAGTTTCTTTTTAATGTTTAGATAAATGTTACCACTGAGGCAAAACATAATGAAGGAGAAAAAAGAAAGGATAAAAAAGAAAGATGTCTTATTCCTGTTCCATAAAAGCAATGCCCATTTATGGATTTTTTTCATTTTCCTTGGTGTGATTATTTTTTTATCAGAGTTGATGCTATTGAGGAAACTAAGATTTATTTCAGTAGCCTCTGTGAGTTTCAGCCAATCACATGCAAAACTATTACTCAAATGTAGGATAGAAAAACAGACAATATCTAAGAACTTATGCAATGTGTGTGTGTCTTTGTGTGTGTGTGCATGTGTGAGTGTGTATATGTGTGTGTGAGTGTGTGTGTATGTATGTTTCGTGTGTGTCTGTGGCAGATTTATTTAAGTAGCCTCTGTGGGTTTCAGCCAATCACATGCAAAACATTTACTCAAATGTACAATAGAAAAAACAGATAAAATCTAAGAACTTATGCAATGTGTGTGTGTGTGTGTGTGTGTGTGTGTGTAGTCTCATGGGAAGGCTGAGACTACTTTTTAGAGCAAAATGACCTTATATATTTATTATAATATGAGATGCACATATGTAATTTTATTCCTTATTTTATTTCCCTCCTCCCACAGACTTATTAATACCCATATCTCAGTTCTGTGTACATAGAGGGTATTTTACTTCTGTGTCGTGTCTTGGTTGTTGTTGCTTATACTTCTAATTGAGGTCCCTTTATATATAATACAGAAGGTATAATTTTCTTTTATGTGGTTTTCATAATTATCAGTGTTTCTTGTTATTTTGCGAATTAAAAGAAAATAGTATATAATATACATTATATGTTATTTAGTATATGTTATATAGTATACATATATATATATATATATATATATATATATATATATATAAACCTGGTGAATTTACAATTGTTTAATTGTTTATTCCTTTGTTCATATGTTGTTAAAATTAAATTAAAATTCTATTTTAATGCCATATGAAGGATAAAAAGATGTCTTAAATATTTTTCAATTTAGGACATTATGTCAAATGATTTTTATTAGTTCGTGTGTACAAGCATTTTATAAACTGTCAAGTGCTGTGGATTTCTCTGTGAATCACCATATCAAATCTAAGGTGGTGGTGGTTTGCAAAGTAATTCATAGTGCTTCACAGATGTTCCTACAGTTGATCTATACTTTGAAACCTAAGATTCTTTATTGAGCCATTGAGAACAAATCCTTGAACTATAAGATTTAATCCTTCCAAAGACAGTTACTTTGTTAATTAGTGAACAATAAGTAAATATCTATCAAGCACTGTAAAATTTAGCAAAGTGTATTATAGCATGCTTGTAATATAGCGTCTGAGAAGCTGAGGCAGGAGGATAGCAGAATTTGAGGACTGCCTATGATAAATCACAAGGCCATCTCATTCATATATATATATATATATATATATATATATATATATATATATATATATATATATAAATTTCTGTCATCTTTTTCATGACAAAACTATTTAGTAAGAGTCTAGTAAGAGCCTAAACCCATCCCTATGTGGTTAAGAACTCAGATCATGCATCAAGGGAACCAGAGTACAATTTCTAACAACAGGGTCACCAAACATCAAATAGCCATATAGTCAAAATGCTTTTCATAAGTCTAACATCAAGTTGTATTTATATTAACATAGTGCTGGGTGCCTTTATTCCTACTTGAAGTACATATAAACAGAGTTGCCAAAAGCAGTTAATTTTAAGTGTAGTTTGGAAATAACATATAGTCTAAATTGAACAGAGCTAGTGTCAAGCTCTCCTAAGTGTTCTTTTCTTTTTTTTTGGTGGGGGGGAGTGAAGGAGTTTAATTTTTTTAATTGGTTATTTTCTTTATTTACATTTCAAATGGTATTCCCTTTCCAGGTTTGCAGCAACCCCACGAAATCCCCTATCCCTTCCCCCCACCTCCTGCTTATATTAGGGAACTCGCCTAGCTACCCACCCACTCCTGCCTCCTGCCCTGGCATTTGCCCATACTGGGATATTGAGCCTTCATAGGACCAAGGGCCTCTCTTCCCACTGATGGCCACAAGGCTATCCTCTGCTACGTAAGCTGTTGGAGCCATGGGTCCCTCCACGGTGTACTTTGGTTGGTAGTTTATTTTTTTGGGATCTCTGGGGTCGTCTGGTTGGTTGATATTGTTATTCTTCCTACAGGGTTGCAAACCCCTTCACCCGTTTCAATTCTTTCCCTACCCCTCCATTGGGGACCCTGTGCTCATTCCAACATGTACTTCTAGATGTCAGACTCTAGCAGAACTTCTCAAGAGACAGCTATATAGGCTTCTGTCAGCAAGCACTTCTTGGCATCCACAATAGTGTCTGGGTTTGGTGACTGTATGGGATGGGTTCCCAGGTGGGGCAGTCTCTGGATGGCCTTTCCTTCAGTCTCTACTTCCCACTTTGTCTTTGTATTCCCTCCCATGAGTGTTTTTTTTTAATTATTTTTTTTAATTATTTTATTTCATTCAATATATTTTTTATTTGCATTTCAAATGATTTCCCCTTTTCTGGTCCCCCACTCCCTGAAAGTCACATAAGCCCCCTTCCCTCCCCCTATTCTCCCACCCACTCCTTCCCACTTCCCTGATCTGCTTTTGCCTTATACTGCTACACTGAGTCTTTCCAGAACCAGGGGCCACTAATCCATTCTTCTTGTACCTCATTTGATGTGTGGATTATGTTTTGGGTATTCCAGTTTTCCAGGCTAATATCCACTTATTAGTGAGTGCATACCATGACTGATCTTTTGAGATTGGGTTACCTCACTTAGTATGATGTTCTCCAGCTCCATCCATTTGCCTAAGAATTTCATGAATTCTTTGTTTCTAATGGCTGAATAGTACTCCATTGTGTATATATACCACATTTTTTGCATCCATTCTTCTGTTGAGGGATACCTGGGTTCTTTCCAGATTCTGGCAATTATAAATAGGGCTGCTATGAACATAGTGGAGCAGATGGGAGAAGGCAATAGACATAGGAACTGAATTTCAAATCTGAAGATGTAAATCCTTTTCTTTAAAAAAAATTATTGGGTATTTTCTTTATTTACATTTCAAATGTTATCTCCTTTCCCAGTTTCCCTCCTGGAAGGAAACCCCCTATCCCATCCCTCTCCCCCTGTTTCTATGAGGGTGTTCCCCCACCCAACGTACCCACTCCCACCTCCCCGTCCTCAAACTCCCCTACATTGTGGCATCGAGGCTTCACAGGACCTAGGGCCTCTACTCCCATTGATGCCCTACAAAGACCATCCTCTCCTACATATATGGCTGGAGCCATGGGTCCTTCCATGTGTACTCCTTGGTTGGTGGTTTAGTTTCTGGGAGCTTTGAGGGTGGCAGGGTCTCGTTGGTTGATAATGTTCTTCCTATGTACTTGAACCCTTCTTACCTCAGGAAGGTCCCTGTGTGCTCTATCAGAAAGGCATTCAAGTTTAGGTTCGTTGTGTTTTGAGTGAATCATAGCTATTATTCTCAACGCTACTCTCATGTAATAGCCACCTGTACAGAAATATCAAAATAACATTTGACAATACTTCTAGTCACCATGGTATGGCCAAGTTCTCAAAATTAACCATGGGAACAATAATATTTTCAGTATATATATATTTCAGTATATATAATATATATATATATATATATTAGAGCCTTGTACCTCAATGAAAACACTCTATCATTGAGTTATATCCTCAGCCCAAGAATTGAGTTTTATCTTTAAAATGACAACTAGATATTCCTTATAAGATATCTCTAATTATTTTACACATTTATATTCATATATGTCAATTTTCAAATATTCAAAATCAAATTGATTAATTGGAATTTCAATTCATCAGAATATTTGGGACATATTTCTGTTAAAACATGCTTAACCAAATAGATTGTGGAAATAATTTCAATATAGGTATATCTTATTTAATATTCTCATGAGAATTTAATATTTTGAGTGAGCATTTTAAAGCTGACTGCTAGATATTTATTTCATTTTAATAGAATTTTTGTTTTATATTTCATTTATGAAACATGATGTGTAGCAGATTATAATTAAGGGTTTATTTGCTAGAATATAGAGATGAAATTATGGAATTTGAGTACTGCTATTATTCTAGAATAGAACAAAGGTGAGATATGCTACCAGCATTGATCATATTGTTAGCTTTATCTCTGATCCTACCTTTGTGTTAATTGAAAGGTTTACTAATGCAATTGCTAAAGTGAATTTTTTCTAATAATTATTGAAGTGGAGAAAAACAGGATTGTGCAATAGTATAAGTCAATGTATTGAGAAATATTGTTGAAACAGGAAAATGAAGTAACCTGCTAGCAACCTATGGAATGAAAAAGTTCCATTTCACATGAATGCTTTCTTGCAAAGCACTTCAGCACAATTACTCAAATTCTGGGGATATTATGTGCATACTAATTAACAGTTAGTAGAATATCAACCTTTATTTGCTTGTGGGTATACTCATGTGCTATAACTGAGAAGCACTGTAATCAGTGTCCCAATTTGTCTCCTTGAGAGAATGTACTTGTACAGCCTGTTCCCTAAATAATAATTAGTGGAGTAAATTAAATATTTCCAGTTTTTTTCCCAGAAAATTTGGTAGTGAACCTATAAGCAAAAGGAAACTTTGGGAAATAAATAAGTTCTCTTTTAGAAAAAGAACCAAGATTTACAGAGATCTTATGTTTCCAGTAATTTACCTAATATCTCATGTATTCTGTCTAGTGTTACATTCCCATCTATAGATAAAAGATATTAAATGTCCTAACTTGTAAATCTTTGCACTGTGTTATCTAATGAATGCATGTGCTACTATATGCAGAATGCTCTAATGTCTCCATGAGAATGTACAATATACAGAATAAACTTTAAGAAACAAGGAAAAAGACTTCTATTTTTCTCACTGCCACCAATTTCCTATTATGGATTCCCAGTATACTGCTACTTGAAAGATAATGATTTTACCAGCTCTTACTGGAATGGTGTCATGAAATCTTTATGGTAATTACATACACATTTTCTCTAAGCAGAAAGATTGACACCTGCCAGAAATCCCAAAGTTAAGTCAACATCCTCCATTAAGGGGTTTCCATTGTTCAACAATATCAGCATTTTAAAGTCTAAAACACAGAGAAAAAGAGGAAGTCCTCTGGTGACTATCAAGTGATCAATTTGGGAGATCCTCTGAACTGAGGAGTACAGTGCCTTGGGCATAAATGGGAAGAATTGGCTGTACTTTAAGGTTTATTTAGTAGTTGGAAAATCAGTGCACTAGTTCTTCAAATAGGACAAAGAGTACAATTTCTATGGTGATGGGATTATATAACATTGAGAAACTTGGGGAAACTTCTCAAGTGATTTATAAATATCTTTCTTCCTGGGAACCACTGAATGAAATCTCCGTGAGGTCAGGATTCTCTGGAAATTTTGGAAATAGAAAATATTGAAAACTACAGATATAAAACCAGTATGAAGTTACATAAAACCAGAGAAGGGAAACCTTTAGCATTCAGAATAGATAGAACCTTCCATTTCAAAGTCAAGGTAACCATGGAAACAGCACTGAGGGCCTTTGATCCTAGATGACCAACATGGAGTTCTGGTCTGAATGGAACATCTCTCTGTCAAAGTGTGCATTACTATGCTTGGCATTTTTGCCTAAGGCTAATGTAGATAACAGATAGCGAACTTGTCCCACTAGTGTTAGCCAATGTGAAATACTGTGAACTACATATCATAGCCAGCCACACTTCCTAATAGTAAGTACTTAAAAGCAGTTTTTAAAATTAAGAAGTATTAAGTAATATTAATTGAAAAACGTTGTCACATTAATGATTTTGTGTGTTTGTGAGGAATATGCTCTTGTCATGGCCCATCTGTGGAGATCAGAGGACAACTTGCAGTAGTGTATTTTCTCCAGCTACTGTGGATCCCTGAACTAAACCTCAGGTCATTGCTCATGACAAGAAATGCTTCTGAGACATCTTGTCAGCCACAAATTAATTTTTAAATGTATTTTTACAGACACATATTATTTCAAAAATCATCAATGTAAAGCATGAAAGGATATCTCAGAGATTAATTTGTTTAGTTATGTATGTATGCTTGTGAAGATTTTTATGACTTAATGTATAGATATTTGAGGCAGGGATCAGATTCCCTTAAAATAGAATTATGGTTGTTTGCGATCCACTCAATTTGACTGCTAGGAACCAAACTTGTGTCCCCTGGAAGAGAAAAAAAGTACTCCGAACTGCTGAACGATCTCTTC
Source organism: Apodemus sylvaticus (assembly GCF_947179515.1). NCBI lineage: Eukaryota > Metazoa > Chordata > Mammalia > Rodentia > Muridae > Apodemus > Apodemus sylvaticus. Next base: position 50,502,751 of record NC_067474.1, on the reverse strand, counting down.
AGACCCCTAAATGAGATATTGTATAGTCTACTTTGGGAAATAAGTCTGTAGACTTAGTATATACTTATAGTACATTGGACTAGCTAGATTTCATTTGCATTATGGCTTTTCCATGTTATGAATATGATAGTAGGCCCTTTTGTATATAAGGAACATAAACAAATATGAGTTTACACCTTGTTATGTTTAACCTAGAATCCTTAGACATTTCTTTAAAACTCTTGTCTTATGGTAATTTTTAAAATATGGATTTTTGTAATTAAGACATTTCTAGGTTTGGAAATAGTTCATTTGTATTGTTCTGTATTCTTAGAACATTTATCCATTCCAATTACTTTGATTCCCATCTCTAAGACAACTCACAGATTTTTCCATACTCAGATTTTTAATTTATAGAACTAAACAAGAGTCCTGTTATATTCTTTCAACTTCTTAGAAATATCACAGAGTCTGCTTATTAAAACCTAAACTCATAATTATATTCCCTGAATTATATACCCTTAAAATAATCAAGAAAATAGGGTTAGTCTTTTTATTTGACAAGAATGTAGAGCCATACTTAGCAGCAAGCCGACAATTGAGAAATTATCCTTGAAATACTGAATCTAACCTCCCACCAATAGTCTCATCAAATAATTTATTCTACATTTTAAAAACCTCTCTCCTCATTATTTCTATCATTATCTTATCTCTGACGTATTATGCATTTCTGAATTATTGTTGTGGTCTTCTAATTGGTCAATATTCTTTTATAATTAATTTTAAATGTCAGTCTGATTATTTTATTCCCCTCTTCAAAAAGCATCAGTGAGATTTTATGTGTTAAAAAGTGAATGATTGAACTGTGTTTTATGTGACACAAGATTAAACAGTGCCTACGTCCAATCTGTGCCTGGGCCCACTACTGTGAATTACTTCATTTTATTGCATATATTCTTTCACATTATTAACTAAATTTATTCTTTGTTTCATAGGTGTATATAATATAGTGTTACTTCCCATACCCTACTTTCTTATATCTCCTTCCAATTCTTTTATCCTCAAATTCTTCACAGAATTTATATATTTTCCTATAGTTTTGCCTTTTGTTTTGTGACCCTGTAATTCTAGCAAGACTATCTGTACAGCTATAGGTTTGAAACTACCATTAGCCTGGTAGTCTCAACTTTTGGTACACATGTAAATTCAATGTCTGTCCTTACCTCAGATTCCAGCAGTTAGCTCTAGTATGTCCAGCCGTTGCAGTGCTAGAACAGGCTGTACAGGCTTCTAGGAAGGTAAGGAATCACTGGTCTTACCCAGCTGTGAACTCTTCATATTCCTATGGCAACCTATCAGGTGAAATATGCCCACTGGTTTAACTGTGACATACTGTTATGGGACTGACCATCTGATCTTGGCATATATTTAAAATATTCTCCATAAGAATGAATATATGCCTTATCCTGTAACACAGTTTATAAAATAAATATGGTTGGAAATATAGACTCTAGGGGCAACTCATTCTGCGGTTTATCTACATTGACATTTCACTAAATGATAATGCCATTATTTAAGTTATACCCATAGACAAATACTAGCATCATCCTTAATCAAAGAAACTTCCCTTTGTAGAAAGAGGTAGCTAGTACAATGACATATGCCTGTCTGAGATAACTAGAAAAATGATGATTTGATAGGTCCTAAAGAAAACATTAGATTGAGGCTAACAGAACATTGTTGATGAGAAGCAGTAAGGATGTGGAGCTGGAAGATGGGAAAAGAGAAGGGAAATGTTGTGATGAGAACATGAGAAAGTCATTGTAGACAAGAGCTCATAGGAGCTATGACTGCCTGCTTCTGGCCTGGCACAAGACTGGCCCCGTCTACAGCCAATCATGATTAATATTAATCATGAATTAATAGCCAAACAGGATAACTTCTGTGTATAATTTGTATATTCCGGGTTCTCTGTCCTCACTGATTTCCTTACTTAGGGCACATTGATTTTGTAGATATCAGTATAAATATCAGCTGTTTGCATACAACTGGATTTCTAGTATCAAGGCCCATAAGCACATTCATATCTCATAATATGATTGTTTATTGGTTATTATCATATTGAATTGTGATTCATAGAATGAATGGTGTTTGTTTTATTATATCACTATCTTATTTTGTCACAAAATATAATTCCTGCTATGGAGTAGATGTTCAATATCTTATGGAACATTTGTCAAGAGGAAAAAAATTAGATTTGCAGGCAAAATCCAAAATTTCCATAAAAACTGAAACACTTTCCTATCGCAACACAATTCTCTTCCCTTAAGCAGATTCTAGAATCTAACTATGATGTTATCCCTTTGTTTGCTACTCACTGAGGTTGCTGCAATTAGATTATCTCATTCTCAAAACGTACCAGGAACCTGGCCTGCTTCAAAACTGTTCATGAATCTCCAAATAATCATCTTAGGAATTCTCCCTCTAGCTTACCTTGTTTTCATCCTGATCAAAGTCCAAGAAGAATGTTTTAACTCAGCTTATACCTAAGGCCTTTCTCTCCAGTCCAGCTAGAAAGTCAGAGTATTGCCCCAGGCAAGAATAGTCAGATATGGAAGAAGGGACCAAAGGGAATGATTCCTAAAGTCTGAGAGCAAACTAGACTGATTTAACCAGAATGGAATGTAGAGACTCACTACATTTCATCTGGGACAGAATGCTAGGTGCAGCTGTAGGCACCTAGACTAAGAAAGCTCACTGGATGCTTTCCTCTCATGGAGGAATGAAAAATAAAAGAGTTGTTGCTCTGTATGTCTGTGGCACATTTTCTGTGCCATACATATAATACATTAATTTGTCATTGTGTGAGTAAAGATATAACTAGTTATACTGCTTAAAAATGATTAGTACATAGGAATTAAATGTATGGTCATTTTATACTCTACAAGATTATTAAATGTTCATGAAGCTTTGAGGCATATGTGGACTTACCTGCATTTTGTAAAGACTAATATGCAGCCATATTCATGATGAAAGGAAGTCATAGTTTTGATGTTTAAAGTACACCTTCTCTTCCATCTTCTCTTTATGGCATGTTTCAAACATTAAAGGTAGCTGGATTAAATGTCCATTTGCTTCTATTCTGCATCTTATACTAAGGGGAATTTTCTGTTCCCTTCTATCTCTTTGTAGAATATATGGATTAGAACTTATTTAAAACACAGTATCAGACTCTGAATGAAGCATAGGATTTCACAGTCAGAAGCACGAGTGGGCATATATTTTCATATCACCCACAAACCCATTGGAAGTCATTACATTTGAAGGAGAGATTTTACATAATACATATAATTTCAGCTTTGTATTCATGTGAAAGTAATTTGAAGTTTGGTTTGCTGTTTAATCATTTTTCTAAAGTTGAGCACGGGTTTTTCAGCTGCTGGCTTACATATATGGCTCTGCTAGTTATTTGTTCCAAAGAACATACGGTTAAATTTGCAAGTCTTGGCAGCCAGCAGTTCTTCCTGCTACTCGATAGGATTGAACTTCTAAGATGGAATAAACTGATATTTATTCTTGTTGTAGTTAGTAAATTTGTCACCTAGATTTGGAATGCTGAAAATCTGGCATATCCTTTCATATACAAAACAAGAATACGAAAATAAGAGAATCAAAGTCCTGCATTTCAAGTTCAGCACGTCCATGAAAGGAGGGAATATAAGTCTTATTTGTATGCTGAAATGTTATGAATAACCAGCATGGCCTACCTATGTCCACAGTTTTCCCAAAGCTTGGAAATCATATGGTAACTCTGTGAAATTCTATTTTAAAAGTTAAAGCTTTCCTACAAATAGCCCCAACATGATGGTGCTAAACTAAAGCAGAGCTTTCCCCAAATAGTTCATACTTTTTCACATTGTGCCATGTTTATCTTGTGGTGGTTGTCAGTTGGTTATGAAGAACATGTTAGAGCAGCCTGCTGTTTACCACAGCTGTGTCTCATGATATGCAAATTATAGCCAAGGCATAAACACAGCCCTTGGATTTTTCAGGTCTCTGATTCCCCTGGAGCTCCTTCAGTCCCTTCCTCAGTTCCACTCTCCTAGCTAGGAGCCTACATGGGAATTTTCTCCCAAAAGTTCATTTGCTCCCACCTACTTTTCAATTTGCTGCAGCACAAGAATCATACCACATCCTATCCTGGTCTTTATTCATGCTGAAGCACTCACACCATCTTAAATATAACAAAATCTAAATGCTGTTTTACCATTTACAAATGTTATACCTTTTATTTTTAGAATATTATATCCCCTCCCACAGACATGTAACCTTCACACCAACAACCCCTGCATTTAGAAATGTCAAATTCCAATCATGGTTAAAGCTCTAAGAAAAAAAATTTTTTTCCAGAGCTTTCAAATTTCCTATAAGCAGATGATTGCTTTCTTCTACTATGTTCATGTTACCTTGTACAAGATAACCTTACTAGTGCACTGCATAGCAATGATGCTTCATCTTAGTAGCTAATGCAGTTATCTCAAAGGTGGAGAAACTTCATAATATAAAATACTGGTAATGTGTGCTGATTAGGGGAGGAGTGGTTCTTGGTCAGGTAAAGGCTCAATAGATGCCCCAACAAAGGGAAATCGAGGAGTGAGGTGGGAATGGGTTGGGTAGAGGGGCATATATGTGGAGACAGAGGGTGGGAAGAGGGGCTGGGGAGTCTTTGGGGAGGGGGGAAATCGGGAAAGGTTTTACCATTGACAATGTAAATGAAGACAATAATCAATAAAAAAAAGAAAAAAGTAATATTTTAATGTTGAGAAGTGTGCATCCCTAGTTTTCAAGTGTGGCAATGCTTAAGTGAAATAATTGGTTTTAAGAAGCCACTTCTAAACTTTTCCCCCTAGGTTATAACTAGACAATATCGCCTCTATTGACCTCTTGACCTTTGCTTAGAAAGCTGTTATGGATACATTAGTATCATATGATACTTCATAAATCGCCATGTTTAAGAGGAAACAGAGACCCTGGCTGAGATTATTCAAGCAAGAGGTGCTAAAAGATATTGAAGTAGCTGTGGTTGTCTCTGCACCTTGTGTTATTGATCATGAGAATGCACTGATTTCCTAGTCTATTTGATTGATTTCATTTATCTTTAATTCATCAAAATTTATTGATTTCTTAATAATATACCATTATATTAACTTTTAACTAATTTTAAGATTTGCTGATTAAACTGTTCTTGAAGCACATTAAACTTTTTATGAATGATGGTGTCTTAGTTAGGGTTTCTTTTGCTTTGAAGAGACACCATGAACATAGCAACTCTTATTTAATTGGGTGTGGTTTACAGTGTGCAGTGTCTAGTCCATAATAATCATGGTAGGAAGCATGGTGCAGGGAGACATGGTGTGGAGAAAAAGAGAGAGTTCTACATCAAGATTGGCAGGCAGCTTGAAAATAATTTCCACACTGACACTGACTTGAGCATATGAAACCTCAAAACATACCTCCAACTCCCACCCAGGATGTCTGAGTAGTGATTTTTGGATTCTGTTAATCTGTCACCAAAGAGATTTAATTGGTGAATTGAAAGTTGTTAAATAAGTTGAACTACATAAACAACTCTGAATAATCATATCTTATAGGTCCACTGTAATTACAAGCCCCTGGAGAATAGATAGATCCCAATGGATATAATCAGAAGGAACTCTAAAAATGATTTTGTAAAGACAATTTGCACTAGCTTTGAAGATGGGAATGACCCATCTCTCAGAAAAACCTCTCCTAGGGTAGAGACTCATAAACCATTGTTCCTAGAACCTCTAAGGATTTGTTTGTTTATTTGTTCCATTTCCTAATGTCATCTGTGGAATTTCTGTAGTAGTTTTTAAAGAAACATCTACCATCTTAGGTCAGGGTTTAGCTGGGAGGTAAATAAACACACATGCAATTTTATATAATATAATAAGTACTTAAGGTAAGAGCTAGCTGTTCCTAGCAACAATCTTCAAAGTCATATTCTACCTTGGATTAAGATACAAAATGGACATACTAGGGAAAACTTTCCATATAATTACTATCTTACTCTTCTCAGAATTGATCCAGTTCTTATGTAGAGATCTCTTTGTCTACATAGGAATTGCTTGGCACCTAATCTTAACAACAGTGCATTTGTCATTGTCACAGTAGGATTTCTTAATTATCACCATACATTGTCTAAAATTGACTGCACTTTTAAAAATTATTAAGAGAATATAAGCTTAATATGTACTTACATACTACTTACTATTTCAAAATTAATAAAAGAATGATTTGTATTATGTACATCATTGTCACAAAAAACAGATATTAAAACAAATCTCTACTTCATCAATGATCAATATACCTTTGAAGAAGGAGCTATATGAAGCTTATGTCCACTCATTCATTCACATAATAACTTTTGCTATGCTTGTCCATGAGCCTGTCAGTAATTAGGACTTGGGGTATAAACAGATAAAATACATAGTCATCACTGCAAATTACAAAGCTTTGTTGTGAATACCGTTAAATTAAATTTGACCTAAATCAATTACTATACTTTAAATATCTAGAGCTGAAAATTAAATATATAATTAAAGTATAGCATAATACTATATAGATGTAAATGCTATGGGTATGTGTACTGGCTAGTTTTGTGTGTCAACTTGAGACAGGCTGGACTTATCACAAAGAAAGGAGCTTCAGTTGGGGTAGTGCCTCCATGAGATCCAGCTGTGGGGCATTTTCTCAATTAGTGATCAAGTGGGGAGGGCCCCTTGTGGGTGGTTCCACCTTTGGGCTAGTATCCTTGGGTTCTATAAGAGAGCAGGCTGAGCAATCCAGGGGAAGCAAGCCAGTAAGAAACATCCCTCCATGGCCTCTGCATCAGCTCCTGCGTCCTGACCTGCTTGAGTTCCAGTCCTGACTTCCTTTAGTGATGAACTGCAATGTGGAAGTGTAAGCTCAATAAACCCTTTCCTCCCCAACTTGATTCATGGTCATGATGTTTATGCAGGAATAGAAACCCTGACTAAGACAGTATGGATATATAGATGAGTATGCCATCTGTGGAGAAAAGAAACTGCCACCTTTGTAGTAGAATAGAATTTCCCGGGATGAGTACAGTCCAACTGGTAAATCTTTTTGTTTTGTTTTTGTGTTGCTTTGTCTTTCTTTTGGCAATAAACTTGCTATGTTTGACTTGTGTAGGTTTTTAATTTTAGTAACAGTCTAAACAATAAAACAAAACAAAAAACAAACAAAAACTCAAGGTGTTATGAAAGGAGATTATCCTTGCCGAGATTCCCAAATGTAATAGCAATCAATGTCCTGGAAACAAAAGTGATGACCGCTGTTGAGCAGCTAAGCAAGGCTGCAAGGGTTGAGTTGAATAGACAAAAGGAGAGCCACAAAAGTAGATTTCACAGGAACATCCACAAGCCATGAAGTTGCCTAATCCTATAAAGCTTACATTTAGAAAACCAAGGGCATCTTCAGCTTCTTAAGTAAATAGAGGCTAACATGGACTGTAATAAATCCTCTTTCAAATTAAGAACAGTAGCACCAAATAATATAGTCAGTGGTTTGATAAATGCTATGCTTCTGTCTTCTCAAAATGAAAGCTGTCTTTTGTCACAATGTAAAGGTAAAATAATATTAGTGTAGAATATTAATTTGACAATATGACTCCTCTAATTACATCTAAAGGCCTTCTAGGTCTGTGTGATCCTGCTGAAATTCAGACATGATCTTAGTGTACGTCTTTAATTCCAAACAATTGAGGGGCAGACAAAGTGAAGAACCAGAATAAGATTTGACAGAGTGGAACAGAAATAGGTTAAACCCAAGTATTTGGAGAAAAGCTATATTATAAGAGCAGGGCAGGGGAAAAGATTTCAATTCCTTAGTGAGCTGGGAGTTGATTCAGGTGGGAATTAGTGCAGTGAGTACAGTGCAGTGAAGATGAATGTAGGTCAGCAGAGGCAGTAGAAGCCAGAGAATAAGAAGGAGCCAAAATATTAGAAAAAAAATGCCAGATTGAGGTCAAAGAGAACATGTCAGTGAGAAGCTGAGAGAAGCAAGCCATATTGAATCAATCAGCTTAGAGAAGAGGTATACACAAAAGAGATGAGTTGAACCAGCCAACCAGAGATCATAAATAACTAGGAAGGGGTAAGCTTATTTGTCAGTAAGTCTCTAAGACCACAATTATATATCAGGCCAATAAAAAAATACTTTTACAATTAAAAGAAAGTTTTAAATGTCTCCAAGTCCCTCTAATTTCTGTCTAGTTTTAAAGAGGATAGAAATGTGAAATAGACAATAGATTAGACAGAACGGTGCTATACTCTAGATTTGAGTGGTATGAATGAACAATCAGACTATCATCTTCTTCTGTCAGATCCAGCACTACTCTAGAGATGATTCACTGCAATAAAACCTGAAAAATCAATACCTTCAGAATTTGCAATTTGGTATACAAAGTTTATTTATATTTCAGTCCAAATTGATGCCTTTGAAACTGAAAGCTATTGAATTATCAAATAAAGTTGTTTTACTGGGTAAGGGTTTTGAATAAAAGTTTGAAGGTGGGGATTTTGCATGTGACATTGTATAGTATCAAACAGTGCCTACCATTAAGTCTGCCAACTTTAATTTGTTCCTTAGAACCTACATGGTAGAAGGAGAAAATCAACTCTCTTGCTAATATGCAAGATTTTCAAATCACTAAACTCTAGGCAGTTGTTGGGGTAAACCATTTTATATAGAGACATACTGAGAAGAAAAGCTGAAATGCATTTTAACAATTGCAACATTTTCCATTTCAGTTGAAAATACACATGTCAAAATTATACTTATAACATCTGAAGCTATACTGAAAAAAACACATTTCTAAGAGTGGTCTGTGTGTGTGTGGTATATGTATAGGCAAATAACTACATCAATATAGGTAAGCGTTCATGTATTATACTTTGATGTTCAAATGATGCTGTAATGTACAATGAACCCAATTTAATTTAATTTAGCTAAATTTAATTTTCTGGTCTTGACATGTGATACTTAGGAGTTTATTTCCAAGCAATAAATCACAGTTAACAGAGCTCTGGATTTGGAGATGCTCCACAGGGATAAGAAGCTTGGGAAGGAAGAAAGGACATGATCATAACAGACAGATGAGAGCTAACATAACTGCTGGGAGTCTCTCTTGAAGCTTACATGAAATGACACTTCATAAATTGAACCTTGGAGTTCCATAGAAATGTACGCACAAGGTTGCCTACATTGGTGGGGGAAGCACAGGGTCAAGTCAACACAGATTTCTATGGAAGACACAACTGTACTAACTTTAAGAACTCTGCACTAACAATATTAGCGTAGTGGGAAATATTTATAATATAGTTCCATCCCACCAAGCCTCTGCTCCAAGTATCCGGTATAGCATGTCTCTTAAATATATATATGAATGAAACTCCCAATGACATAATGCCAATTTACAATGATAAAGTTTTATTCCAATATTTCTAACCTCTCAGAACACCGGAAACACATCTGAAGCCATTTGGATATCCGCGTCTCCTCCTCTCCACTCCACTTGTACAGCTTCCCTGCCCAGACATTTCTCTTCCTCTCCTGCCCCTCACTTCTCTTAGCTCTTCCTCTTCTTTCCTCCAATCACTAGTCTCTCACTTCCTCAATGTGAATGGATAGAAAATATCTTTCATCAGATTAGTATTTATTTTTGTTATCAATTTTAAGACTTGTCAAGCTTGGAATCCTAGGGAAGAGAAATGGGTGGGAATTCTTTAGGACAGTGATCAGGTCTGTGCAGATTCACATTCCAAAAAAAACAAATGGTGGAAACAAGACTGGATCTAGAGATGGCAACTAAAATTATAAGTATTGGGAAGACCATGGATAAAGGACTAAGGCCCAGAATGGAAGCAGAGCCTCTGAGAGGTTTAATAAAACTCTAGCCATCAATGCCCCAGTGTAGTGGAATGCTATTTGGGGAAGCAGGAGTGGGTGGGTAGTTGTATAAGCACCCTCATAGAAGCAGGGGGAGGGAGGATGATATAAGGGGTTTGGGGACTGGAAACAGGGACAGTGGATAACATCAGTGATGTAAATAAATACAATATCCAATAAAAAAGAAGAAAAACAACAACAAAAACAAACACAAATAACAAAAATAACAACAACAACAAAAAAAGACTGTAGCCAGGGACCATGTCACTAAAAACTATTCATTTGCCTAGTATCCCTTTCAGTCTTTAGTTGTAGTATTAGCTCGTTGATGAGTTGATCAATATTACATTCATTTCAAATTAATATTTTATACATTTTCCGAAAGGAAAATTTCCAGAAAATACAACAAATTGTAGCTTTCACAAGTAATTGCTCAAGGGCAGAGGTAGGTTTATAACAAAATCATTCTTAATAAAATATTCTCTTCTTGGCCTCTAGAAATTTTGTCCACTCATTTGGAGAATCATTTCTGATATGGAATAACTTCATTACTGCAGACATACACAGTGATCTGCTAGAGGGACAGAATCAGGCATCTTGTCTACAATAAAAGCACAGTGGGTGCTTAAGGGACAACTCAGGAAGTTATCTCCTGCACAAGCATGAGAACATGAATTTGGATCCCTGGATCATATATAGAAATGCATATGATGCTCATGCTGAGTCCCTAAGTCGGAGAGAAGAGTAGTAGCCAGAGCATTCTAGAATTCACTGTCCAGGCAGTACAACCAGTCATTGAGTCCTGAGTTCAGGGAGAGACCCTGTTAGAAATATGAAGTAAACAACAATCAAGGAAGACACTTGACATCAATATTTGGGCTCCACATGCATGCACACACACACACACACACACACACACATACACAGAGATGCATTACAGAGAGACACCACAGCAATGTCACATGATATTTTTACCTTAGCCACCAATTCATTACATCAGTTTGGAAGCTGCCATCTTCTACAGACATCATACTGTGTCAGAGACAGAGAGAAACATATTTATTTTCACAATGTCTAAATTGGTTGAAATCAATAAATTCACCTGGTATTATGTTCTCATTGATAGTAATTTGACAAACCCTTCTACTTTTCTTAATATTCATGGCAGAGATAGCAAATAAAAGTTCAAAATAAAAGTTGCTGGGTCATGAAGGCTCTCTAATGACAGTTATGCTAATCTCCTGTCTGGAAGTATAAGAAAATATCTATAGTAGTGTCAGGGGTGAACTCTGTCTCATGGCATCGGTTTCAAGCTGGTCCAGTAATTGTCTGGCTCTTCTCACCAATTCTGCATCATGTATTACCCCTGCACAAGTAGGCAGTATAAATTGTGGGTCTAAGGTTTTGTGCTTGGTTTGGTATCCCTATCCCTCCATTAGAAGTCATGTCTGGTTACAAGGTAAGGCCAGTTAAGGGTCTATATCCCCCATTATTAGGAAACTTAAAAACTGTGACTTTCATAGATTCCTGAGAATTTCCATTGCCCTAGGTTTCTAGCTTGTTCCAGAAATGCACGCCTATCCAATTACCTCTTCCAGTATTCTCTCTCTCTCTCTCTCTCTCTCTCTCTCTCTCTCTCTCTCTCTCTCTCTCTCTCTCTCTCTCTCTCCATCTTCACACCAGATCATCCCTTTTTTCCTTATCCCTATACCCCTTGCCCAATCATTTTCCTCCCTCCATTCATCCCCCATGTCTAATCTATTTCTCCAGCTCAGTGAGATTCAAGCACCCACATTGGGCCTTCCTTGCTATTTAATTTCTGTGGGTCTATGCTCTCTATCATGGGTTTCCTGTACTTTATGACTAGTATCCACTTATAAATGAGTACATACCCTGTTTTTAGTTGAACTTCTGGGTTACTTTTCTCAGTATTTTATTTTCTTGTTCCATCCATTTGCTTTCAAATTTCATTATGTCATTGTTTTTAATAGCTGAGCAGTACTCCATTTGTGTAAATGTACTATATCCATATCCATTTGGGTTTTGGTTACCTCATTCAGGATGTAATTTTCTAGTTCCATGCATTTGCCTGCTAATTTCTCAATGTCCTTGTTTTTAATAGCTTTAATGTGTAAATGAACATTTGATGTGTAAAACCACATTTTCTATATCCATTCTTTGTTGAGGGGGATCTAGGCTGTTGCCAATTTCTGGCTATTACAAATAAAACTTCTATGAACACAGCTGAAAAAGTCTCCTTGTGGTATGGTGGAGCATCCTTTGAGTATATGCCTAGGAGTGATATAGATGCATGTTGAGGTAGAAAAATTTCCAGCTTTCTGAGGGACCTCTATATTGGTTTGAAAACTGCCTGAACAACTTACACTCCCTCCAGCAATGGGGAAGTTTTTCCTTTGTTCCAAATCCTCATGCACTCTCTGTTTTTTCTTATCTTAGCCATTCTGACTAGTATAAGATAGAATCTCAAGGTAGTTTGGATTTGCATTTCCTTGATTGCTAATAATGGTAAACATATTTCTCTTTATTTATTTATTTTAAACTCCAAATTTTATTCCCCTCCTAGTCTACACCTATACCACAACCCATACCTCCTCCCTGCCCCCTGTCTCCATGAGGATGTCCATAGCTCCCATCCCCACCCCACCAGACCTCAAAACTTTGTGGGACCTCTAGTCTTTTGAGGGTTAGGTACATCTTCTCTGACTAAACCCAGACCCAGCAGCTGTCTGCTGTATATGTGTTGGAGGCCTCATATCAGCTGTTGTATGCTGCCTGGTTGGTTTTCCAGTATCTGAGAGATCTCAGGGGTCCAGGTTTATCAAGACTGATGGTCTTCCTACAAGGTCACCCTCCTCCTCAGCTTCTTTCAGCTTTCCCCTAATTCAACCACAGGAGTTAGCAGCTTCTATCTGACTCTGACTCTTTTAGCTGCTTGTTGGATCTTTCGAAAGGCAGTCATGCTAGGTCCCTTTCTGTGAGTGTTCCATAGCCTTGGTAATAGTGTCAGGCCTTGGGAACTACCCTTGACCTGGATCCCACTTTGGGCCTGTCACTGGACCTTTTGTTCCTCAGGCCCCTGCCCATTTATATCCTTGTAATTCTTTTGACAATTATGGGTCAGAGTTTTGACTGTGGGATGGGAACCCCTTCCCTCACTTGATGCCCTGTCTTTCTGCTGGAGGTGGATTCTACAAGTTCCCTCGCCCCAGTGTAAGGCATTTCATCTAAGGTCCCTCTTGTTGAGTCCTGAGTGTCTCTCACATCCCAGGTCTCTGGTACATTCTGGAGGGTCACCCCAACCTACCTCCTGAGGTTGAATGTTTCCATTCTTTTTGCTGGCCCTCAGGAATTTTACTCTTTTTTCCCCACCCAATTCCCAATCATGTTCCCCTCTCTGCTCCCTTATCCCCTTCCTCTTCCAGGACCCTCCCTTCTGCCTTGTGGTTATGTTCTTCTCCCTCCCAAGTGGGACTGAGGCATCCTCACTTGGCCTCAGCTTGCTGAGCATTTTGTGTTCTGTGGACAGTATCTTGGGTATTTGACACTTTTTTTCAAGTAATATCCACTTATTAGTGAGAACATAGCATGCATGACCTTTTGGGTCTGAGGTTCCTCACTGAGGATGATATTTTCTAGTTCCTGCAAAGCTCCTGATGTATCCCAATGTGTAAATGAACCATATTTTTGTATCCATTCTTCTGTTTTGGGGCATCTGAGTTGTTTCCATCTTCTGGCTATCACACATAAGGCTGCTATGAACATAGTGGAACATGTGCCTCTGTGGCATAGTGGAGAATCTTTTGAGTATATTCCCAAGAGTGGTATTACTGGGTCCTCAGGTAGGTCTATTTCCACTTTTCTGAGGAACCTCCAGATTGATTTCCAGAGATGTTGTACCACTTTTCAATGCTATTAGTAATGGAGGTATGTTCCTCTTTCTCCACGTCCTTGTAAACTTGTGTTGTCATCTGAGATTTTGATATTAGACATTCTGATTGGTATAAGGTGGAATCTCAAGGTGCTCTGTTATGAATTCTTGGTTTATTTCTATGCATCATTTTTTGATTCTTGGCTATTAAAGATTCCTCTATTGAGACTTCCCTGTTTAAGTCTATACCCCATTTTTAATTGGATTATTTTGTTTGTTGATGTCTTGTTTCTTGATGTTTTTTTATGTTGTGGATATCAATACTCTGTCAGATGTAGCGTTGATGAAAATCTTTTCCAATTATATAGGTTTTTTTGAAAGTGTCCTGGCTTATTTTTCAATGTTAATTCTGCCAATGATAATTTTTTCCCCATGGTAATTCTATCAATACATGATCATGAGTAATCTTTCCATCTTCTGATATCTTCTTCAATTTCTTTCTTTAAAGATTTGAAGTTCTTATGATACAGGTTATTCACTTGCTTTTTATAGTTATGCCAAGATAAATAATCTTTGGCTATTGTGAAGAATATTATTTCCCTAATTTCATTTAGGAGATGTTTTTCAGATGTAGGAATTCTTTGGTAGAATTTTTGAGATAATATATATATATATACTATAGTGTACAAATAGCTATACATTGACTTGTTCCTTTGTAATTTGTATCCCTTTGTTTTACTTTAGTTATTTTATTTCTCTAGCTAAAACATCAAGTACTATATTGCATAGATATGGAGAGAGTGGATAGCCTTGTCTTGTGTATTTTTGTGAAATTGCTTTACGGTTTTCTCTATTTAATTTGATGTTGACTAATGGTTTGCTGTACATTGCTTTTAATATGCTTAGTTATGTGCCTTATAACCTTGACCTTTTTAAGACTTTTTTCATGAAGTGGTGTTATATTTTGTCAAAGGCTTTTTCAGCATTTGATAGGATGATTATGTGTTTTCTTTCAGTTTGATTATATGAAGGATGAACAGTGATGGATTTTCACATATTGGGCCATCTATAGGATGAAGACTACTTGATCACAATGTATGATGTATTTGATAGGTTCTTGGATATGGTTTGCAAGTGTTTTATTGGGTATTTATGCATCAATATTCATATTGGAGATTGTTGTAAAATTATTATCGTGGTTGAGTCATTGTATGGTTTAGGTATCAAGGTAACAGTGGTCTCATAAAATGAATTTGGCACTATTCCTTCTGATTGTATTTTGTGAAATAATTTGAGGAATACTTATATTAGCTCATCTTTGAAGGTGTTATAGATTACTGTAATAAAACCATCTAGCCATGTGATTTTATTTATTCATTTACTTATTTATTTTTGCCTAGAGGACTTTTAATTCTACGATTTTGTTTAGATGGTATACATCTATTTAGATTGTTCATCTGATATTCATTTCATTTGGTACATGGAATCTGTCAATAAAATCATCCACTTCATTTACATTTTCCAATCTGTGGAGTGTAGGTTTTTGAAGTAAAACCTAATGATTTTCTGAATATCTTCAATGTCTGTTGTTATGCCCTCCTCTTCATTTCTGATTTTGGTAATTTGGATATTCTCTCTACCATTTATTCATATTGGATAGAGGTTTGTCTATCTTGTTGATTTTCTCAAAGAACTCTTCCATTGATCGTTTGTATTAATCTGCTTGTTTCTATTTAATTGATTTCAGCCCTGAGTTCGATTATTTCCTGCCATCTACTCCTCTTGCTTATGTTTGCTTCTTTATGTTCAAGAGTTTTAGGTCTGCTATTCAGTTACCAGCATGAGATCACACTAATTTCTTTATAAAAGCCCTTATTGCTATGAAATTTCATCTTAGCACCACTTTCATATTGCCCCATATGTTTAGATAGAAAGTCTTTAAATTCTTTACTGCTTATTTGGCTGTGTGGTCATTGGATATAGTTTCTATGAGTTTGTCATTTTTTGTGTCTATTGTTGTTGAACTCCAGCTTTAATTCCCAGTGGTATAAGGTACTAGGAGTTATTAGTTTTCTTGTATCTGTTGAGATTTGTTTTATGACCAAGTATATGGCCAATTTTGCAGAAGGTTTGAGAAGGTGCTTAGAAGAAAGTATAATCCTTTGTGTTTGGGTAAAATTTTTTGTAAATATTCATTAGGTCTTTTGATTCATAGCATCTGTTAGTTCCATTGACTCTCTGTTTAGTTTCTGTCTGGTTGGTATGTCCATTGGTGAAAGTTGGATGTTGAAATCCTCCACTATTAAAGTGTGGGTTCAATCTTTGATATAAGCTTTAGTAAATATTTTTCCCAATGTGGGTACCCTTGAATTTGGGGCATTGATATTTAGAATTAAATTGCCATCTTAGTGGATATTTTTTTATTGAGTACAAATTGTTGTCTATCTTTTTGATTAATTGTTATTTGGAACTCTATTTTGTTAGTTATTATAAAGGCTACTCCAACTTGCTTCTTGGGTTTGTTTACTTGAATTTTTTCCTAACCCTTTACAGTAATGTCTATCATTTACATTGAGGTGTGTTTCTCATATGTAACAGAATGATGAATACTGTTTTTCAATCCTATTTTGATAGACTGTGTCTTTGTATAAAGGAATTTAGTACACTGATATTGAGAGATACTAAAGACCAATTATTACTAATTTCTATTATTTTAATGTTGGTTATGTGTGTATGTGCCTGTGTGTGTGTGTGTGTGTGTGTGTGTGTGTGTGTGTATGTGTCTGTGTGTGTGTCTGTGTGTGTCCTCCATTCTTTTGGTTTTGCTGGTATGACTTTATTTATTTCCTGTGTTTTCTTGGGTGCACATAATCTTTTTCTTTCTGCAGGGATAGATTTACAGATAGATAGTGTTCACATTTTTTTTCACAGAAAAAGAGGAGACCTGGAAGGGGAAAACATTTGAAATGTAAATAAAGAAAATATCCAATAAAAAAAAAGATTGTTGGGTGTGTTTTAGGGTGACTTAACAGATAAGGGCTTGGGACAGGCTCTTATCTAGTTGTCCATGGTAATGGCAAGCTTCAGAGAAAGCAAGCAGAGTTTTGGAGGAGGAAAGGGAGCAAGGGGAGGAGGGTGCAATTTAGTGCTATTTGGTATGCTTTGGGGGAATATGGTTGGCAAGGGATTGGGAGGAGAGAGCAGGTCCTTACATGTTTGTCCCTAGTAACATTAGGCTCAGGGAATGCTGGACAGGCTGGGCAGCTGAAAAATGGGTGAGAAACTCATTTCTCAGGGGAAAGAGTGCATTTATTCAAACCTTGTTGGTGTCCATGTCATTAACTAGCACATCACACATAGCGTGTCGCACAGTAAATATAGCTACATCTATATTTAAATATTATTTATATGAAGGTTACAAATGATTAAAGAGGCTAGGAGTTTAAGAGTCCTGAAATTCCAGTGCTTGGTAAGGGATAGGGATGTAAATGAGTCTTTAAGAATGAAATAACCAACCAGCTGGAGGTCTTTGCAGAAGATCTGAGGCCACAACCTCCAGTCAGGCTACAGAATTAGAGTTAAGCTGCAGGGAATTCAGCCCCCAGAAGAGAAAAGACAGTGCCAGATTCATACACAAAATGATAGACTCATGGACAGCAGATCCAGCTTGGCAAACAGGAGGATAGGCTGATTTTAATTTGAGTAGGCAGTACAAATGAGAATTCCTGGAAAGAAGAAGTATCTGCAAAGCTTGACTGGTTAGACCATCAGTGCTGTAGAGAGTTATGAAAGTTGTAGGTCCAGAGTTTAAGTACAGTTTATTTTTTGATAATTTTAGTCCCTTAAATAGCCCTTCTTTGCTTACCTGTGAGTTTGGTCTTAATTAAGAGCCTATAATTAATATACAGAAGTACATTGAACTATGTCAACACAATCCTGGTTTACACCAATCAAAAAATAGTTTCAGTTAGCAATTAAACATAAATCAGAGTCTTTTCTCCTTGGCTGTATCACCCTGAAATGATGTAGCCACCATTATGTTTGAAATGTTTTGAATAATGGCTTCTTTGATCTTTAAAAAAAAAATAAAAGAGAAAGAAAAAAAGAGAAGTGAAGAAAAAAAGAAAAGAAAAAAAAAACTTATGAAATTGCTTCCAAGTTAGAACATGCAATTTGGGGTAACATAATATGTGTTGACAAGACTTAGTCACCCATTTTCAACTGCAAATAAACTAACCTTCAAGAGCAAGGAAGTTCCTTGGAGAACTTCAGCCAAGCTAAAGTTCTTGGGAGAATGGGGAGTTCTCTGCTTGTCGGCCTCTTAATATGTTCACATCGGATGGTCAGATGACAGATGATGCAGAGTGTTCTCATATTTATGAGATCCGGATAAGACATATGTCCAGTAAATTACTGGGCATTTTAACATGTACTTATAGCCTCAATTTGCATATTAAGTTTACAAAAGTTGCTCCCTTTCTACTCCCCGGAATAAGTCATTTATCCTTCTGTCATATGTAGGTGTCGCCATACAAATGGAGCCACTTACATGTCTACCCAACTACGGGATACCCTTTATCCTTAGAATGGAGTCAGAAATTACTTGAGAAATAGTATTCTGGGGAAAAGCATACTTGAAAATTCAATATTGACCACAATATGGTGTAATATAGAGCTGACTAAGTCTGATCTCAGTAATGCATCCCCAGGAGTTTCTTTATTAACATAAGAAATGAATGTGCACAGTGATCTTTTGACTCTGTCTACTGTTGGTAGAACTGGATTCATTACTACTGTTTCTGATGTTGGTTTGTGTGTGCATGCACATGTGTGAATGTGTGTGTGTGTGTGTGTGTGTGTTTACAAACATATATAAATACTCAGGTCTCATATAGCATGTTTTATTATTTTGAGATGGGGTCCCATATATCTCACACTGGCCTAGAATTTACACGTGTGTCACCTCCCAGTTACTGAGAAAATAGCTATGTGCCATCATGCCTAGCTTTATATAGTGCTAAGATACTGAACATAGAGCTATGATATAAATATATCTCTATACCTACTTGTTCTTCCTTCTTTTCTTCCTTCCTTTTATCATTCCTCCCCTCATTTTTTTGATAATGATATAAATAAAAACAAGATTGTTCACAAATTAGGCAAGTGTTGTATCTCTGCACCACAAACCCAAACCTTTTGTGTTACAGTTTCATTTTAATCCCAACAAGTTTGTCATTATAACAATAAAAGTCATCAAGAGAACTCAATTGTTCATTAGTGAAAATGAAGTACTCATTGTTCAGATTTTAAGACCCTAGAAATAAATGAATCACATTGAAATTTATTTTCTTCAGTAGGATAAAACTTCTTATTTAAAAATCCATGGACCACAAAATCAACTAAAGAGGGCTCATGGGGGCCCACAGTAACTGAAGCTGGAGCCACACAGCCTGCATAGGTCTGACGTTGGCCCTCTGCACAAATGCTGTGGTTGTTTCACTTGGGCTTTTTGTGGGACTCTTAAGAATGGGTATGGAGGATTTCTTTGACTATTCTGCCTGCACTTCATACCATTTTCCTTTTACTGTGTTGCCTTGTCCAACTTTGACTTGAGGATTTATGCCTTGTCTTATGGAATATTTTTATATCCTCTTTAGTTGATATCCCTGGGAGGCCTGCTCTGTATGAAGGGAAATAGAGGAGCAGTGAATCTGGGGAAAGAGAAGTGGGATCAGGATCTGGGAGCAGTGGGAAGACAAGAGGCTGTGCTTGAAATGCATTGTATGAGAGAATTTTTTTTAATGTTTAAATGAAAAAGAACTTTGTATGTGTCTTGGACAAATTAAAAGGCTTTATTAATAGAAGACAAATATGTTCCAAATTATTATTTGTCACATTTCAAGATCAAAATCAGATTTAATAAAATATTGAATATTGATATAAAAAATAAATTTGGACAGAAATTAAAGTGTATAAAAGATCTGTAAAGTTGTAAATTCTTCAATTTATTTAAAAATGACATTATGATCTCTTAATTCTCCCATACTTCTTTTAATTCCTTCCTTTTGAATTGAAACTCTTTGCTATAATTAATGTTTGAAAAGATGCTATGCAGGATAAAAACACATACATTGTACATATTTTGCAACTGTCTTTTCAATAAGTAATTAATTTTCATAGAACAGGATAAGAAAATTCAATGAAAGGCATTTCTGACTTTGTTCCTGTTTTAATCCTTAAGAAAGTCAGGATGTTAATGTACTATTTCATTCCTTTCACAGAATACTTAGATTTTATTAAGAAAAGAAATCTCCCATGCCATAAAATTGTTCACTTCCGTGTTACAATAGCTATCCTTAAATCCCATTAAATTTCTTCTGGAGATGTGATACTATCAATTGAATCTTTTTTTCCCCTTCACTTGAGGCTTACTTTTTTCTTGCTATGAATGATTGATTATATGTACTCTGACTCTAAGAGTACATTAGAGAAATACAATACATTAGACTGACCTATCTGAGGAAAGGGATTTCAAATATTCATAACTTCTTAATGTATAGGAAATGATCCCTACTCATGATTGATCCCTTTAGGAAACTTGTCAATCAAAGGATTCATGAACCCTCACTGAGTATGTGATGATTTCCTTTATCAAAAGAATAAATGATAATGAAGAGAGAACAGTAAAACTTTCCTGCATCTTCCCTTGCAGTCCTTCTGTTATAACCTTTTACAATTCAGTAGGTCTCTGTTCACACCATTCTGGAAGTTCTGCAATAATTCATTTAGGTCCAAAATGGCACAAGGGCTGCATATCTTAGAACTTTTGTTTAGTCCTGAAATGGGAACTATGAATGTTGGATGCAAAATATCAAGAATAAGGTTTTCATTTTTCCATAGACCATCTCTAAGTGATTTTTATATGTAGAAATCTACTTATATAAAGCCAGAGTAATAAGACATTTTGAAAACAACTCTTCTGTTTTAGGTTAACAACAAGGTTGAAAATTTTCTATGTTAGAATCATAAAGTATTGACTATTTTTCTAATGCTACCTAATATTTCCTGAGCTTTGATGGGTCAGAAGAATTCACTGACTGCATTCATATTTTAAGCTGCTACACATATTTAATTTCTAAATGTATTCATAGGTCTTGAAGAAGAGCCAGTACAATAGCCTTAATCAGAGTTTGTCTCCCTGATGCCATTACTTGCTGTAATTCATTTTCATCCCTACATTTCTACATTCCTTAAAAAAAATAAGACATTATGTCTCATTATGAACATAGTAAAATATTAATTTATGCTTCTGGTTGTAATGTTTCTGAGAAAATTAACTCCAAAATGGGCAAGAGTCAATAATAGGTTTCTTTCCATAATTACTGCCTATCTTTTCTCAGAGGAACTTTGAAGATAGAAATCAAATATCTTTTCAACATGGGATTGGCATGGAAATGGTGGCATTGAAGTTTATTTTGTTTACTTTTTTTTCTGAACTTCAGACACAGATCTCATCCAAGGGAATTCGAGATGGGTATGTAAATATTCCATTAATTTCAAAAAGGAAGAAAGAATGAAGAGATTGCATAAGGGTGTTGTGCCTATCCTAAAGGAAGTTGTTCTTAGCCTTTCTACCAGTTAGTATTATTATTAAGTTGTTAGGGCCAGAGACTGTGCTCTAATAACTCTAACAAACAGGCTTGGCTACTGATGCTCAGTAGTTTAGTTAAAGAACCAAGTAATAACGAATATAAAGTGCCTTCACAGATCCCCATAATAACAGGAGAGGCTTAGGGAGCCTCCCTACTTTCTTTAATGTCATAAATAAAAGTTCACTGCATACCCTCCAAAAAATTCAACTTAACTATACTGTGAAGAACAATAATTACCATTGACATCCCACCTGTATACACAGCCATGTCTGTCTTCAGGTTGCATCACAAGGCTTAGGTATAAATACAGTGCAAGTAGTACACAATATTAAGCAATCTACATCAAGATGCAGTTGACCCATCATTGCTTATGGCTACCCTCTTTCCTAAGAAGTGGTCTGACCAATTGTCAGAATAGCGTGAAAACTTCCTACAGGGATAATTCTTATGCCTAGGATTAGGACTTTAAGCTTTTTCCCCCTCTAATGTGGGACTCCTTAGAAAATGTCTTACTTAAATTTCATTGTCCCAATAAGTTGATCTTGTAAGGGAGAGGCACACATTTATCATAAAAGCTGGTTTGTTTTTTTGTTTTTGTTTTTGTTTTTGTTTTTGTTTTGTTTTGTTTTTGCTTCTATGGCATTAAGGTATTTCTGGCATGATATAGAAGTCTTTTAAAACTGACAATCAATTTACATACTTCAAGGACTTGATCATTTGTCTTGAAGCTTATGACACATTTCACTCATGTGAAGATCTCTAGTATACAATAAAGATCACTATGTCTTAGTTGGAACTTTACTGCTGTGAAGAGACACCATGACCAAGGCATAAGGACAACATTTAATTGAGACTGGCTTATATGTTCAGAAGTTCAGTCCATTATCATCAAGGGAGACACATGGCAGTGTCCAGGCAGACATGGTGCAGGAGGAGCTTGTTCTTCTGAAAGCTGGTAGGAGAAGAGTGGATCCCAGGCACCTAGCACTAGGATCTAAATGAACATATACAGAGTGACACACTTCCTCTAACAAGACCACACCTACTTCAACAATGCCATCTCTCCCAAAAGTGCATCTCTCTAGACCAAACATATTCAAACAATCACACACTCTGAAAAAGGAAGACAATCTCCATATATCTCTACTGTTGTATCAGTGATGTCTTTCTTGTTCTTTCATATTCTATTTTACACCCTCATGGATATGAAAGATTGAGGAAAGCTGATGTCAAAACACTAATCAACATTATGGTATTGGGCACTTATGTCCTAAGGTGAATAATAATTTTGGAACAGGTCTCTTCTCAAAGAGTATTATGAGGAATACATGCTAAACATTAAAAACATATGGTTATTATTATCACAAGTATTGTTATTAATATCTGTTCCCACCCAGGCTCATGTGAAGACTTATAGTCCTGTAGTGGTTATAGGAATTGAGTGGTTTCAGATTGATGGTATCATTAGGATCTTATTTTCTACTACCCTTATCTCCCTAGTCCTTGTGATACCATTAAAAGAGCCCAGATAAGACTCATTGTCTAGTGTAGAAGATGGAATAGGGTCAAGTATATCCGCAAGGGCAGTGGTTTTCAAAGTTCCTGATTTAATACCATTTAATACAGTTCTTTATTTTGCTGTGAACCCCAGCATAGAATGATTTCATTGCTACTTCATAATTGTAATTTTGCTACTTTTATGAATCATAATGTAAATATCTACTATATAGGATGTCTGCAAACCACTTCTCTAGAGTTAGAACAGAACAAGGGCCAGATCCATCACAGTTCTGCTCTGCATTTTCAAGTTTTATGCTGTATTCTAAGGCATTTCTAGAGCAAGCAGCATTTTCTGGAGGACTTTGTCCTGTGTAGATGACTAATAGATCTATTTTGATTGCCTTTTAAAGGAGTGTTCAGTAGTACCTTTGTTCGCCATAAGTGAGCTTCATGATTTAGGGCTCCTAAAGCCAGGTTAGATATTACCCATTAAGGATTTATCAGGATGTTCAGGATGTCAGGTCACCCTCTAGGACAGTGGTAAGATACATGAAACATTCTTATAATTAGTAATGTAATTGAAATATCCTGCTGTTACAGTATTTTGTGCGGGGGAGAGGGTGCGTGTGTATGTGCATGTGCATGTGCATTGTGTGTGTGTGTGTGTGTGTGTGTGTGTGTGTGTGTACGTGTATGGGCACACACACTACAAGGTATTGTTGACCTCGAGGGATAGGTTCAGCTCCACTATCATCCAAGCTTGCTAATGTCTAAGGAACTACCTAACAACAGTGTGTCATGTTCTTTCAACTTGCTCCAGAAATTTGAGCATTCCCTCATACTACCTAGATCAGTCATACTTTGTGTCCTCCCACAGAGCACCTACAGGGATGGAGTTCAAGAATAGCATAAGGACATGTTGGAGAAGAAACTGGATCAGAACACGTTCCATGAAAAGAAAATCTATTTTCAATGAAAGAAATAGAAAAAAGGTATTTTAAAAAGAGCAGGAAGTGCTTTGGTCATAAGACCTTTGCATTGTCAGCAGGATGGCAGTATCCTAAAACCTTACCTTAAAATCCATTAATCTAAATAAGAAAAGCATTTAATTAATTTACGTATTTAAACGATTATAGAGAAATTAGTGTGGTATCCTTGTTCTTTTCCAGTGAGTAAACTGAGTAAAACTATTTATTGAAAGCATACTCATTATCTTGTATGTTATGCACAATCTCATTTAAACTTCTAATTGCTGAAATTCTTATTCATCTCATTTAATCTTTGTCTAAATAATTAGTACTTCTAAATATCTGCCTAAATATTATCTTCTTGCCTTTCTAGGCACCCAAATTAAACTTTCCATTTCCAACCTACACTTCCCAACATTTTTTCATTATTTTTATATTTTTGTGTATGTGCCTAGTGGTCCTTGTCACTTTAAAACCCAAACTCTATAGACCAAAGGGTATCCAGAATAAAATGATTTGTTGAAGCCTTTTAGATGCAGAAAATGCAAGCAACAGATCCTAGCTAAAGCTCTTACAATCTCAGCAGAAGAATACACATGGAATGTAGTCTCTGATAAGTGGATATTAATTAGCCCAGAAGACCTGAATACCCAAGGCACAAATTGCATAACAAATGACTCCCATGAAGAACGATGGAGAGGGTCCTGATCCTGGAAAGGATCAATCTATCATTGGAAGGGAATATAAGGGCAGAGAAAAAGGAGGGAGGTAATTGGAGAAGGGATGGAGAGAAGAAGGTTTATAGGACATATGGGGAGGGGGAATCCGGGAAAGGGGAAATCATTTGGAATGTAAACAAAGAATATAGAAAATAAAAATATTTTAAAAAAGAAGGTCTAAGGGCTATTTTTAATAAATTTGAGGAAAGAAAATCACTGTAATCTATATGGGCTACAGATAAGAAGGAGCCACAGGATTATGCAAATGGAGAGGGAGCTTTAGGATAAAAAGATGGCCTTGAAATGCAGTAACTAACTGAGGAGTCTAGAATTAGCAGGCCAGAAAGTTGCTACAATAGCAGTTCTGGGAGTCTGGGCAGTGTGTGACTATGATGGGAGTTAAATCAGTGCTTCAGTATAGACTTCATTGTGGATATCACAAGCGTCTGTTAGCTGGTAAGTTATTATATCACTTCCTCACTGCACCTTTATACATCTGTAATTAAATTTAAGGAATCACAGAGGTTTTTCTTGCATTACCACCATCTTATATATTATATCCTTCACTGATTTCATTGTTGATTTCTGCCAGTAGAATGTAAACCCCTAGACTAAGGCAACTTTTATTTATTTTTGAAAATTTCATACATAGATACAACGCATCATCGTCATATCCAATGCCCCTCTCCATCTGGTTCCCAACTCTACCTTTCCTCAATATTACTCCCATCCTCCTGTTAACTTCAGGTCTTTCTCTTTTATAACAACTCACTAGGTCCAATTGACATTTCATGTGTGTGTGTGTGTGTGTGTGTGTGTGTGTGTGTGTGTGTGTATGTGTGTGTGTGTATATATGTGTGTGTATGTGTGTGTGTGTGCTCGTGCAGGGTTTTCCACTGGGAAATGGGAAGTCAACAGTTATTGTCCCTGACAAAGGAAAACAACTCTTCATCCTTCAGCAGTGATTACCTGCCCCTTTCCTCTCCATGTTTGTGTCATCAGGTACCATCCTTCCCTCCATGCTAGAACTTTGACTCTGGTGATTTTATAGGTGTCTTGTTCAGATAACCACGGCTATGCTAAGCTCAACTTTATAAAAGCTATGTCATGCCCAGAAGCCAGCCTCTCACATTTCTCCTGATCTGGTTCTTACATTCTTTTCAAGTCCTCTTCTTCTTTGCTCTCCGAGCATTGTGTGTGGGTGTGAGTTGACATCGATATTTCATCTCTTTCTGAGAACTCAGAGTTGCTTCTTCTCAGCATTGTGAACAGTTACGAGTCTCTGGACTAACCAGTACTCTGTGCATAAGAAGCTTCTTAGAGCAGGGTTAGGAAAAGTACAAATCTATGGTATAAGCATACATATTTAGAAAGGAGGTTAGCAAAGTAATCTTTTAGAAACATAAATAAGTTGTCCCCTGGAACCTCTGGCTTTCTTTGCCATGGTTTTTGATTATGTCTATAATACCAGGAATGAACTCTCTCCTGTGGAGCAGGCCTCAGATCCACTCAAGAGAACAGCTGATTGCCCCTATTAATAATCTTACCACTGTGGCAAGCAGGTACATCCTTCCTGGTAGGTCATTATTGCAGCATGCAGGGAGCAGCACTGAATAACACCATAGATATAATTTCATCCCGTGGAGCCTATATGCACTTTCC